>NC_135237.1:467963908-468268908 GCF_051348905.1 Ranitomeya variabilis | reverse complement strand
ACTATGACACAATCCCAGCAGCAACTAGCTGATACTGTACAGGGAGTTTTTGCTTCAGGTGCCCTTGGGACTGTGTGGTGGGATGTGGTTTTCGTTTCCCCTGAACCTCCAGTTAAATTGCCAGATCTCTTTTTGTGGGACAAGAAGGAATTTAAGGTTTTTAAGGGGGGTGCAAACTTTTCTTTTCCTTAAGACTCCGCTCCTCTAGGGCTGAATGCCAGAAGGAGGGGGTGGTTATGTCTCTTCTTAGGGGTGCTCCTCAAGCTTGGGCTTTTTCTCTTCCCTTATTGGTCCCTGATAGACTGACTGTGGATGCATTTTTTGAGGCTTTGGGTCATATTTATGATGAACCAGACCAAGTACGCCTGGCTGAGGACATGGTGATATCTGTGTGTCATGGGGAAGCACTTGGCCAAGTGGTTCTGCTTGGAGTACAGACTCTGGGCTGCGGAGGTCTCCTGGGATGATGCTGCCTTGCAGGGTCTGTTCCAGAGAGGCTTGTCTGAATGTCCAAAGGATGCTCTGGTGCTCCACCCTCCACCTGACTCTCTGGAGGATGCCATGACCCAGGCCATGCCTATAGACTGCAGATTATGGGCTAGAGGGGTGATGCAGTGTGATACCCCATTGTTCTCCAGTGGCAGAGGATCTAGCCTTGCTCCCGAACCGATGGAGATTGGTGCCATCACTCTTAAAGAAAAGGAAAGGAGATGTCGCCATGAAAACCAGTTATGCTTTTACTGCGGGGAATCAGGACACTGGAAGAAGGAGTATCATTCCTCTCCGTCATCTTCCAAGGTGACGGGAAACGACTAGGTCTGGGTGGTGATTGAGGAGGCTACCAGACCTACAGGTACATTTTTTCTCATGTTCTAAATTGTTACTGCAAGTGGAACTGCTGGTAGACAGTTGACATTTTTTCTCTACAGCTTTTGTGGACAGTGGTTCTTTCATTAACCTGATCAGCCCTCATGTTGTTACCCAGTGCAAGATAGGGACAGCTAGGCTCAAGACCCCTCTCAAGGTTGTCGCCATTGACTCGTCTCCCCTCACCCAAGCTGGGATTCTTTGTGTTTCTGAAGTCTTTTTGCTCAAAGTGGGCTCTTCTCATATGGAAATGTTAAGTTGTTTTGTCCTGGACAATCTGCCTTCTGGACTGGTATTGGGTATACCGTGGTTACAACACCATAATCCTGTTTTCAATTGGGAAACGGGGAAATTGTTTTATGGGGGCCTAACTGTGTGAATTCCTGTTATAAACCCACATTGCTTGTTGAATCTGTTAAATCTGTCTCTGTGTCGTCTCTTGGTCTGGAGGGTATTCTGGAGTACCTAAAGGACTTCAAGGACGTGTTAGCTGAACGCGAGGCTGATGTCTTACCTCCACATAGACCCTTTGACAGTGCCATTGATTTAGTTCCTGGGGCTAAATTGCCTAAAGCCCGTCTGTCTAATTTGTCAGGCCCTGAATAGTTGGCCATGAAGGAGTACATTGCAGAGATCCTCCGCAAATGACACAATCGACCTTCCATTTTTCCTGTGGCAGCTGGTTTCTTTTTCATAAAAAAAATGTGGTTTACGTCCTTGCTTCGACTTTTGGGAATTGAATAGAATTACAGTGAGGAACACGTATCCTCTTCCCTTAATTTCAGATCTGTGTAATCAGTTATCTGGAGCTAAATGGTTCTCCAAACTTGATCTTAGAGGACCTTACAATTTGATTAGGGTGCGGGAGGGGGGTGAGTGGAAAACGGCCTTTCTCGCGTCCAAGGGGCTTTTTGAAAATTTGGTAATGCCGTTTGGTCTTACTAACGCTCTGGCGGTGTTTCAAAATGTTATTAATGTGGCTTTTGCAGACCTTATTGGCCATTTTGTGGTTGTCTATTTAGATGACATTTTGATATATTCGGCTGACAGTCATGCTCACTTGTATCATTTACGAACTGTTCTCCAGAGACTCAGGGAGAATCAGTTCTTTGTAAAGATTAAAAAATATTCATTTTTTGCTCAAGAATGATCTTTTTTGGGGCTCATCATGTCCTGTGAGGGGTTTCATATGGATCCCAAAAAGGTGCAAGCTACTGTTGATTGGGTTCAACCCGGGGATCTCAGGGGACTCCAACGCTTCTTGGGATTCACAAATTATTACCGTAAATTTATTAAGGGTTTCTCTCAGATAGTAAAACCCCTCACAGATCTTAAAGGAAAGGTGCTGATGTAAAAAATTGGTCTCTGTTGGCCAAGGAGTCCTTTTCGTTGAAAAAATGCTTCATGCCAGCCTCAATCTTGGTGCAAGCAGACCCGTCTAAACCATTTATTGTGGAGGTGGATGCATCTGAGGTGGGGGTGGGAGCTGTATTGTCTCAAGGTCCTGTCACATTGACCAATCTGAAACCATGCACCTTCTTTTCCAAGAAGTTCTCTTCAGCCAAGAGAAACTATGATGTTGGCAATAGGGAACTCCTGGCTGTTAAGTTGGCATTTGAAGAATGGAGGCATTTTTTGGAGGGAGCGGCCCATCCAATCACGGTGATCACTGAACATAAGAATTTGGCATATATTGAGTCCGCTAAAAGTTTAACTCCCAGACAAGCTCGTTGGTCGCTTTTTTTTCAAGATTTCAATTTTCGCTCACTTTTCAGCCAGGGTCCAAAAATGTTAAAGCAGATGCCCTGTCATGTAGTTTTGAGCCAGTGTCCACCCCCAAGCCGCCGTCCTCCATTCTTCATCCTGGGGTAGTAGTGGCAGCTTTTTCACCTGAGCTGGAGCGGAAGATTGTGGAGGCCCAGTCTTCTGCTCCAGCGTCCAAACCTGAAGCTACTCTATTTGTTCCTGAGCAGTTTCGGTCTAGACTCCTTCAGGAATTTCATGGGTCTAAGCTGAGTGCTCATCTGGGTATTTTGGCCACTCGTGAAGCTGTGGCAAGGATGTTTTGATGGCCTTCAATGGGTTCTGATGTTAAAAAGTATGTTTCTGCGTGTGGGGTCTGTGCCCATTCCAAGAGCTCTCATTGCCAGCCGGCTGGGGGACTGGTGCCTTTGCCAGTCCCAGAGAGGCCATGGACGCATCTGTCCATGGACTTCATTTCTAACCTTTCTCCCTCCCGGGGTAATAATGTTGTGTGGGTTGTGGTGGACAGATTTTCCAAACAGGCCCATTTTATAACTTTAACAGCCTTGCCTTCAGCTGAAATTTTTCCAGATATTTTCTTCACCTTATGGTTCGGTTGCATGGTGTTCCGTTGAATGTGGTGTCAGACAGGGGGGTACAGTTCGTGGCTAAGTTTTGGCAGGCCTTCTGTAAAAAGTTGGGTATCTCCTTGTCTTTCTCTTCAGCATACCATCCTGAAATTAATGGCCAAACCATGCACACCAATCAGTCACTCGAGCAGATTCTTCGGTGTTTGACCTCTGTTCTGCAGGATGACTGGTGTGATGCCTTGCCCCTTGCAGAATTCGCTTTCAACAATCATGTAAATCAATCCACTGGTAAGTCTCCATTTCTAATAAATTATGGGTTTAACCCACACTTCAGAGAGTTCTCTCGATTGGATTGCAGCTGTCCTGGGGCAGAGGGGTGCGGTAATCGGCTCACTAACCTGTGGTCAGAGGTCCATCGGAATATCTCCAGGGGAGATATAAATCTTTTGTCGATAGGAAAAGAAACACGGGTCATGTGTCACAGCTCAATGACAAAGTGTGGCTGTCCACTCGGAACATCAGTCTTACGGTAACCATCGACCAAATTAGCTCCTAAGTTTATCGGTCCTTATGAGGTTATTGAGATAATTAATCCAGTGGCTTATCGTTTATGACTAGTGTTGAGCATTCCGATACCGCAAGTATCGGGTATCGGCCGATACTTGCGGTATCGGAATTCCGATACCGGGATTCCGATACTTGCCGCGTATCGGATACCGGAATCGGAAGTTCCAAGATTCAAAATGCAGAAATTCAGCCAATGAGAATGATTCCAAGTGTGGGCACATCCTGTTTAGCATGGAGGGCATGAAACTACTGGCAAGGCTGTGATTGGCTGCTGAAATGATGTCATGATGCAGTTTAAAAGTCGCTGGCGCCATTTTGCGATCACTCTGCTGTGAATTCAGTTAGTGACAGGACGCTGTTTGCTGACTGAGGGACAGTTTAGAGATAGCGATTTGCTTCTTTGTGCTTTCCAAAGGCTAATTTAGCAACCGCTGTGTTCACCTACTATTCACCTTGCTTTTGCCTTGTAGCGCTGTTTTCACAGCGATCTGCAAGGTCTGTGTGTGTGTGTGTGTGTGTGTGAGTGCAGCCCACTCTCTAGTCTGAGTGCAGCCACATAGGCCATCCATAGCTGGTTGTATTCAGTTCAGGGAGGGTGGTTCATTGCCTCATACTGTTCTTTTTTTTTTTTTTTCAAGTAGTGTAGTTTGCTGCTAATTTATTCAAAAAAATCCTATTAGTTTCTTTCCACCCGTCTCCAGCTAATTTGTGGAAAAACACTACATAGGATAACGTAGAGGAGGGTTTTTGGGCCTTGCAGCGCCGTTTACGGCTGTCTGCACGGTCTCCGTGTGATTGCAGCTCGCCCTGTAGTCTGTGAGCAGCCATAGCCTGGTTGTCTCCAGCTCAGGGTTGTTCACTGCGTCATACCGCCAAATCAATTTTCATTTTGTTTTAAGTAGTGCAGGCTGCTGCACATTTTTTCAAAAAATTCCTATTAGTGTCTTTCCACCCGTCTCCAGCTAATTTGTGGAAAAACACTACATAGGATAACGTAGAGGAGGGTTTTTGGGCCTTGCAGCGCCGTTTACGGCTGTCTGCACGGTCTCCGTGTGACTGCAGCTCGCCCTGTAGTCTGTGAGCAGCCATAGCCTGGTTGTCTCCAGCTCAGGGTTCTTCACTGCGTCATACCGCCAAATCAATTTTCATTTTGTTTTAAGTAGTGCAGGCTGCTGCACATTTTTTCCAAAAAATCCTATTAGTGTCTTTCCACCCGTCTCCAGCTAACTTGTGGAAAAACACTACATAGGATAATGTAGAGGAGGGTTTTTGGGCCTTGCAGCGCCGTTTACGTCTGTCTGCACGGTCTCCGTGTGACTGCAGCTCTATCCGTTGTCAGTTCAGCCCCCAAAAAATAAATAAATAATAAAGTTCACCAAACACACCAGTTACACCACTTTACATTTGTGTAGGCCACATTAGCTCATATTAAAGTCTAGTCCACACTTTAGAAAATTAGTGTTTCTTATACCTGTTAGGAGGAGTTGCTCAGGAATAAGCACACAAAGCCGTTAGTACTTTTCTGCTTATCTTTATCAGTCAACCAAGATGAAGAAGGCAGTGAGTAAGGCACGTGGGCGTGGGCGCGGAGCAGGGAGGGGACGTGGGGATTCTGTGCCTGCTGCGGGCACCGGTGACTCATCAGCACCCACTTTCACCAGGCAACAGTCATTCATGCGCAGCTTTGTGTCAGAGCGCCGTACACCGCTGCTGCGTGAAGACCAAATTGAAGCCGTTGTCGGATGGATGGCAGCTAATGCATCAACTTCAATTAGTGCCACATCCTCTCAGACACAGAGCACTGGAGAGCAGCCATCTGTCTCTTCACCACCTGCCAAATTGCCCAGGCAGACAGAGAGCCCAGGACAGGAGCCGTCTCTACTTCTGTTCTCTGAATCTCTTGGCTTGGAAACAGGGGGCCAGCCAAGCAGCATTGGAGAAATGGAAGAAGAGGCAGGGTGCAGTGATGCCCAACAGCTTTTTCTCTCTTCCTCTGAAGAGGCGGGTGGGCCAGTGGCTCCGGTCACCACATCGCAGGCCGCATCAGCTGATGATGACACTCAGGTGCCACTTACTGGTGCGTGCTCTGCTGCTGAGACTACCCAGGAGGAGCAGTTGGGGGCAGAGGGTAGTGTAGATGATGAGGTCCTTGACCCATCTTGGCGTGAGGGACAGGAAGGTGGTGGGAGCAGCTCTGAGGAAGAGATTCCCCGTACGGCCCAAAGAGGGAGAGGGAGGGGGAAGACTGCGGATCCTGCAGCCTCCGCTTTGGCACCCGTTAGGAGCATGTCTCTTCCAAAAGCCAAAAAGGGCGCTCCCAAGACTTGCAGTGCCTGGGCCTTTTTTGACACAGTTGCAGATGACATTTGCTATGTCAAATGCAAGGTGTGTCATCACAAAGTAAAAAGAGGTCGAAATGTCAGCAGCCTCAATACCTCCAACATGTGGAAACATGTGCGCACCAGGCACCCGGCGTTGTTAGAAAAACACACTGAAGAGCTAGGCCAACCAACAGCGGCAGCTACCACCTCTTCAGCTCGTGTTGCCTCTTCCTCCAGCTCACACGCAGCTGGTTCGGCTTCCTCCCAGGATCGCCGTGGAAGAACCTCTGGCCCTGTTGTCCAGAGACCCGCTGTAATTCCACCCGCAGCACCACTTTCCCAGTCATCCACACACTCCCAGCCCAGTCTACAGCCATCGGTAGTACAGGCATGGGAGAAAAGGCGGCCTTTCTCGTCAAACCACCCACGAGCACAGGCTCTGACTGCAGGCATTGCCAAACTTCTGTCACTGGAAATGCTGTCATTCAGCCTGGTGGAGACTGACAGCTTCCGTGACTTGATGTCATTGGCAGTCCCACAGTACAATGTGCCCAGCCTCTTTTACTTCAGCAGGCAAGCCGTCCCTGCCCTGCACAAGCATGTGGAGGGACACATAAAACACGCGCTACTGAACGCCGTCAGTAGCAAGGTCCACCTCACCACCGATGCGTGGACCAGTCAACATGGACAGGGGCGATACCTTTCCCTCACTGCCCATTGGGTTAATGTCGTTGAGCCGGGTACAGACCGTGCGAGTGGCGCAGGACGTGTCCTGCCCACTCCAAGGATTGCAGGAATCCATTCTGTACGCATTGACTCCTCCTCTTACACCAGTTCCTCAGAATCATCGCTGCAGGAGCCGTCACAGTCCACCTCCACATGGACCCGTGATGAACGTGTACCTGTTACGACCGACATGAGCACAGCCGTGGCCAAACGTCAACAGGCCGTCTTGAAATTAATTTTTTTGGGGAATCGTAGCCACACAGCGCAGGAGCTCTGGAATGCCATCAAGCAGGAGAGCGATGTGTGGTTTGTGCCAGCGAATCTCCAGCCAGGCATGGTAGTGTGTGATAATGGCCGAAATCTGGTGGCAGCTCTGGGCCTCGGCAACCTCACTCACATCCCATGTCTGGCACATGTGCTCAATTTGGTCGTGCAGAGCTTTTTGAGGGACTATCCGGATCTTGATGCACTGCTGCACAAGGTCCGCCTAGAGTGTGCTCACTTGCGGCGTTCCAGCATGGCAAAAGCGCGCATTGCGGCTCTGCAGCGCCGACACCGCCTGCCGGAACATCGCATCATATGTGACCTACCTACCAGGTGGAATTCCACGTTACATATGTTGGAGCGGTTGTGTGAGCAGCAGCAAGCTGTAATGGAGTACCAGCTGCTTCAGGCGCAAAGAAGTCGCACTCAGCGCCGTACAGACTTCACAACCACAGAGTGGGCCACTATGAATGACGTCTGCCAGGTTTTGCGTCCCTTTGATTATTCCACGCGGATGGCGAGTGCAGATGATGCACTAGTCAGCATGACTGTCCCCCTTATCTGCCTGCTTGAAAAATCACTGCAAGCGCTAAGGGATGATGTTGTGGAAGAGGTGGAGGATGAGGATTCACCATTTCCATCATCTTCTGGACAGTCAGCGCCACGTGGTTCCTCACAAACGCGTAGGCAGGGGACAGTTTGTGAGGAGGATGAGGAGGAGTCAATGGAGGAGGAAGACATCCGTCCAGAGGAGGGAGTTACCGAATTGTTCAGTACTCAGTGTGTACAGCGAGGGTGGGGTGATGACGAGCGGGCAGATATCACGCCTCCAGCAGGGGACAGCGTTTCTTGGGCAGTTGGCAGTCTGCAGCACATGGTGGATTACATGCTGCAGTGCCTGAGAAACGACCGCCGCATCGCCCACATTCTCAACATGTCTGATTATTGGGTGTTCACCCTCCTCGATCCTCGCTACCGGGACAACGTAGAAAGCCTCATCACACCGTTGAACCGGGAGCGAAAAATGCGGGAGTACCAAGACACACTGGTCAATTCCATCATCTTCTCCATTCCAACTGAGAGAAGTGCTGCTAGTGCATTCCAAAGCAGCTCAGTGCGTCCAGGCAGTGGTGGAGGCTCTGCACAAAGAGGGAGCAGAAGCAGTGCCTCTGCCCAAGGCAAGACCAGTATGGCCCAACTGTGGCACAGTTTTCTGTGCCCCCCACAAAAGTCTACACCATCACAGACGGCTCCAGTCAGCAGGAGGCAACGGTTCCGTCAGATGGTGACAGACTACATGTCTTGCCCTCTTGCTGTACTCCCAGACGGCTCTTCCCCTTTCAAGTTTTGGGTCTCAAAGCTGGATACATGGCCAGAGCTAAGCCAGTATGCATTGGAGGTGCTGTCTTGCCCTGCGGCCAGTGTATTATCGGAACGTGTCTTTAGTGCTGCAGGTGGTGTACTAACTGACCGTCGCATGCGACTATCCTCCGATAACGTTGACCGGCTTACTTTCCTGAAAATGAACAAGGCCTGGATCTCGCAGGAATTTGCCACTCCTCCTCCTGATTAAATAATTAGGTCACTGTATACGTTATCCAGGTCTCCTGTTGTGTTCATCTTTCTACCACCTGAACTTAAATTCCTGGGCTCCAACACCGCCAGTTGAGGCTCAGAAGTGCCGTCTGCACAGTCAAAACATACGACCCAGTGTTCTTGGGTTTCAGTAACGTCAGCTGATCCCCAGCTGTGTAGCTGGCAATGTGTCATGCGACCGCCACGCTGACACAACAAATGAAATGTAAGGGAATCTGTCCCCCGCCCCCAAGGCGTTTGTTACTGAAAGAGCCTCCTTGTGCAGCAGTAATGCTGCACAAGGAAAAGGTAGCTATTTTGGTTTAGCTCCTTGCACACGCAGAACTTAACACTTATAAAATGTGTCCACTGATACCGTAAAACCGTCCCGGAGGTGGGACTTTCCTTCGTAATATGACGCAGCACAGCCGTCATTCCTCCCCCCCCGGCACCGCGCCCCGGCTCCTCAGCGTTGTTTGATTCCGTCCCGGAGCCTGCGCTGTTATGTTATCCCGTGGCCAGGCACACTTAGCGCTGCCCGTCTTCTGGCATCATTTGGTGTCAGGATGGCTGCGCCTGTGCGGCCGCGCCTGCCGAGGGCCCGCCTCGCAGTGTCTTCTGATTTAATCCCACTGGGGGCCTGGGATCCATGGACATGCGCAGTGCATATCTGAACCTCCACCTCTCACTCATCTCCCTACGGCTTCTTCAGACTGTTCGGTGTCAGCTGGTCCCTAATAGCATGCCACGGCCGTGACACCGCACAGTCTTAAGAAGCCGTAGGGAGGGGAGTGAGAGGCGAGGATATGCACTGCGCATGGCCATGGATCCCAGGCCCCCAGTGGGATAAAATCAGAAGACACTGCGAGGCGGGCTCTCGGCCAGCGCGGCCGCACAGGCGCAGCCAGCCTGACACCAAATGATGTCAGAAGATGGGCAGCGCTAAGTGTGCCTGGCCAAGGGATAACATAACAGCGCAGGCTCCGGGACGGAATCAAACTACGCTGAGGAGCCGGGGCGCGGCGCCCGGGGGGGAGGAATGACGGCTGTGCTGCGTCATATTACGAAGGAAAGTCCCACCTCCGGGACGGTTTCACGGTTTCAGGGGACACATTTTATAAGCGTTTAGTTCTGTGTTTGCAAGGAGCATGATGAAAAGAGCCACCTTTTCCTTTTGCATCTTTTGTGCTGCACAAGCTGGCTCTTTCAGCTACAAACGCCTTGGGGGGGGTTAAAGGTTCCCTTTCGACTTTCTCAGGCTTCGGCCTACATTGTGTTCCTCTGCTTTTCCACCTGTCCCTGGGCTCCAACACCGCTAGTTGTTGCCTGGTAGTGCTGTACGCACAGTCAACAGTCCCTCCTCTGTTATTGGGGTTCAGTAACGTCAGCTGTTCCCCTGCTGTGTGTGTGGCAATCCCTCCTACCTCCTCCACCTCCTCCTCCTCCACCTGTCCCTGGGCTCCAACACCGCTAGTTGTTGCCTGGTAGTGCTGTACGCACAGTCCCAACAGTCCCTCCTCTGTTATTGGGGTTCAGTAACGTCAGCTGTTCCCCTGCTGTGTGTGTGGCAATCCCTCCTATCTCCTCCACCTCCTCCTCCTCCACCTGTCCCTGGGCTCCAACACCGCTAGTTGTTGCCTGGTAGTGCTGTACGCACAGTCAACAGTCCCTCCTCTGTTATTGGGGTTCAGTAACGTCAGCTGTTCCCCTGCTGTGTGTGTGGCAATCCCTCCTATCTCCTCCACCTCCTCCTCCTCCACCTGTCCCTGGGCTCCAACACCGCTAGTTGTTGCCTGGTAGTGCTGTACGCACAGTCCCAACAGTCCCTCCTCTGTTATTGGGGTTCAGTAACATCAGCTGTTCCCCTGCTGTGTGTGTGGCAATCCCTCCTACCTCCTCCACCTCCTCCTCCTCCACCTGTCCCTGGGCTCCAACACCGCTAGTTGTTGCCTGGTAGTGCTATACGCACAGTCCCAACAGTCCCTCCTCTGTTATTGGGGTTCAGTAACGTCAGCTGTTCCCCTGCTGTGTGTGTGGAAATCCCTCCTACCTCCTCCACCTCCTCCTCCACCTGTCCCTGGGCTCCAACACCGCTAGTTGTTGCCTGGTAGTGCTGTACGCACAGTCCCAACAGTCCCTCCTCTGTTATTGGGGTTCAGTAACGTCAGCTGTTCCCCTGCTGTGTGTGTGGCAATCCCTCCTATCTCCTCCACCTCCTCCTCCTCCACCTGTCCCTGGGCTCCAACACCGCTAGCTGTTGCCTGGTAGTGCTGTACGCACAGTCAACAGTCCCTCCTCTGTTATTGGGGTTCAGTAACGTCAGCTGTTCCCCTGCTGTGTGTGTGGCAATCCCTCCTACCTCCTCCACCTCCTCCTCCTCCACCTGTCCCTGGGCTCCAACACCGCTAGTTGTTGCCTGGTAGTGCTATACGCACAATCCCAACAGTCCCTCCTCTGTTATTGGGGTTCAGTAACGTCAGCTGTTCCCCTGCTGTGTGTGTGGCAATCCCTCCTACCTCCTCCACCTCCTCCTCCTCCACCTGTCCCTGGGCTCCAACACCGCTAGTTGTTGCCTGGTAGTGCTGTACGCACAGTCCCAACAGTCCCTCCTCTGTTATTGGGGTTCAGTAACGTCAGCTGTTCCCCTGCTGTGTGTGTGGCAATCCCTCCTATCTCCTCCACCTCCTCCTCCTCCACCTGTCCCTGGGCTCCAACACCGCTAGTTGTTGCCTGGTAGTGCTGTACGCACAGTCAACAGTCCCTCCTCTGTTATTGGGGTTCAGTAACGTCAGCTGTTCCCCTGCTGTGTGTGTGGCAATCCCTCCTACCTCCTCCACCTCCTCCTCCTCCACCTGTCCCTGGGCTCCAACACCGCTAGTTGTTGCCTGGTAGTGCTGTACGCACAGTCCCAACAGTCCCTCCTCTGTTATTGGGGTTCAGTAACGTCAGCTGTTCCCCTGCTGTGTGTGTGGCAATCCCTCCTATCTCCTCCACCTCCTCCTCCTCCACCTGTCCCTGGGCTCCAACACCGCTAGTTGTTGCCTGGTAGTGCTGTACGCACAGTCAACAGTCCCTCCTCTGTTATTGGGGTTCAGTAACGTCAGCTGTTCCCCTGCTGTGTGTGTGGCAATCCCTCCTATCTCCTCCACCTCCTCCACCTGTCCCTGGGCTCCAACACCGCTAGTTGTTGCCTGGTAGTGCTGTACGCACAGTCCCAACAGTCCCTCCTCTGTTATTGGGGTTCAGTAACGTCAGCTGTTCCCCTGCTGTGTGTGTGGCAATCCCTCCTAGCTCCTCCACCTCCTCCACCTGTCCCTGGGCTCCAGCACCGCTAGTTGTTGCCTGGTAGTGCTGTACGCACAGTCAACAGTCCCTCCTCTGTTATTGGGGTTCAGTAACGTCAGCTGTTCCCCTGCTGTGTGTGTGGCAATCCCTCCTACCTCCTCCACCTCCTCCTCCACCTGTCCCTGGGCTCCAACACCGCTAGTTGTTGCCTGGTAGTGCTATACGCACAGTCCCAACAGTCCCTCCTCTGTTATTGGGGTTCAGTAACGTCAGCTGTTCCCCTGCTGTGTGTGTGGCAATCCCTCCTACCTCCTCCACCTCCTCCTCCTCCACCTGTCCCTGGGCTCCAACACCGCTAGTTGTTGCCTGGTAGTGCTGTACGCACAGTCCCAACAGTCCCTCCTCTGTTATTGGGGTTCAGTAACGTCAGCTGTTCCCCTGCTGTGTGTGTGGCAATCCCTCCTATCTCCTCCACCTCCTCCTCCTCCACCTGTCCCTGGGCTCCAACACCGCTAGTTGTTGCCTGGTAGTGCTGTACGCACAGTCAACAGTCCCTCCTCTGTTATTGGGGTTCAGTAACGTCAGCTGTTCCCCTGCTGTGTGTGTGGCAATCCCTCCTACCTCCTCCACCTCCTCCTCCTCCACCTGTCCCTGGGCTCCAACACCGCTAGTTGTTGCCTGGTAGTGCTGTACGCACAGTCCCAACAGTCCCTCCTCTGTTATTGGGGTTCAGTAACGTCAGCTGTTCCCCTGCTGTGTGTGTGGCAATCCCTCCTATCTCCTCCACCTCCTCCTCCTCCACCTGTCCCTGGGCTCCAACACCGCTAGTTGTTGCCTGGTAGTGCTGTACGCACAGTCAACAGTCCCTCCTCTGTTATTGGGGTTCAGTAACGTCAGCTGTTCCCCTGCTGTGTGTGTGGCAATCCCTCCTATCTCCTCCACCTCCTCCTCCTCCACCTCCACCTGTCCCTGGGCTCCAACACCGCTAGTTGTTGCCTGGTAGTGCTGTACGCACAGTCCCAACAGTCCCTCCTCTGTTATTGGGGTTCAGTAACGTCAGCTGTTCCCATGCTGTGTGTGTGGCAATCCCTCCTATCTCCTCCACCTCCTCCTCCTCCACCTGTCCCTGGGCTCCAACACCGCTAGTTGTTGCCTGGTAGTGCTGTACGCACAGTCAACAGTCCCTCCTCTGTTATTGGGGTTCAGTAACGTCAGCTGTTCCCCTGCTGTGTGTGTGGCAATCCCTCCTACCTCCTCCACCTCCTCCTCCTCCACCTGTCCCTGGGCTCCAACACCGCTAGTTGTTGCCTGGTAGTGCTGTACGCACAGTCCCAACAGTCCCTCCTCTGTTATTGGGGTTCAGTAACGTCAGCTGTTCCCCTGCTGTGTGTGTGGCAATCCCTCCTACCTCCTCCACCTCCTCCTCCTCCACCTGTCCCTGGGCTCCAACACCGCTAGTTGTTGCCTGGTAGTGCTATACGCACAGTCCCAACAGTCCCTCCTCTGTTATTGGGGTTCAGTAACGTCAGCTGTTCCCCTGCTGTGTGTGTGGCAATCCCTCCTACCTCCTCCACCTCCTCCTCCACCTGTCCCTGGGCTCCAACACCGCTAGTTGTTGCCTGGTAGTGCTGTACGCACAGTCAACAGTCCCTCCTCTGTTATTGGGGTTCAGTAACGTCAGCTGTTCCCCTGCTGTGTATACGGCAACGTGTACTGCGACCGCCACGCAGGCACAACAAGTTAAATTTAAGGGAACCTGTCCCCCCCCCCAGGCGTTTGTTACTGAAGGAGCCACCTTGTGCAGCAGTAATGATGCAAAGGGAAAAAGTGCCTCTTTTCGTGGTGCTCCTTGCACATGCTGAACCTAACACTTATGAAAAGTGTCCCCTCCTACCGTGATACCGTCCGGTAGGTGGAACTTTCCTTTGTGATGTGACGCAGCACAGCCGTCATTCTTACCCCCTTGGCGCCGTGCGCCGCCTCCTCAGCGTTGTTTGAATCAGTCCCGGAGCCTGCGCTGTTAGGTTAGCCCTTGGCCATGCACACATTTTGCGCTGCCCGTCTTCTGACATCATTTGGTGTCAGGCTGGCTGCGCCTGTGCGGCCGCGCTGGCCGAGATCCCACCTCGCAGTGTCTTCTGATTTCATCCCACTGGGGGCCTGAGATCCATGGACATGCGCAGTGCATATCTGAACCTCCACCTCTCACTCATCTCCCTACGGCTTCTTCAAACTGTGCGGTGTCAGCTGGTCCCTAATAGCATGCCACGGCCGTGACACCGCACAGTCTGAAGAAGCCGTAGGGAGGGGAGTGAGAGGCGAGGATATGCACTGCGCATGGCCACGGATCTCAGGCCCCCAGTGGGATGAAATCAGAAGACAGTACGAGGCGGGATCTCGGCCAGCGCGGCCGCACAGGCGCAGCCAGCCTGACACCAAATGATGTCAGAAGACGGGCAGCGCAAAATTTGTGCATGGCCAAGGGCTAACCTAACAGCGCAGGCTCCGGGACTGATTCAAACAACGCTGAGGAGGCGGCGCACGGCGCCAAGGGGGTAAGAATGACGGCTGTGCTGCGTCACATCACAAAGGAAAGTTCCACCTACCGGACGGTATCACGGTAGGAGGGGACACTTTTCATAAGTGTTAGGTTCAGCATGTGCAAGGACCATAATTAAAAGAGCTAAGTTTACCTTTTCCAGCATTAGTGCTGTACACGATGGCTCTTTCAGCTACAAACGCCTGGGGGGGGGGTTAAAGTTTCCCTTTCAACTTGCTCCAGTGCAGGCTTCGGCCTACACTCTGCTCCCTCTCCTCCTCCTGCTGACCCTGGGCTCCAACACCGCCAGTTAGGGCCCGGTACTGCTAGCTGCACAGAGAAAAACACCAGCCAATGTGTCAGTGGGGTTCAGCACCGCCAGCTGTTCCCCTGCTGTGTAGCCGGCATCGTGTCCTGCAAAAGCCACGCAGACACAAGAACTGAAATTGAAGGAAACCTGTCCCCCCTCCCCCAGGTGTTTCTACGTTTTACAGCCACCTTGTACGACAGTAATGCTGCATGTGTGCAAGGTGGCTCAGAAACTTAGTCTCCTTGCCCATGGGGAACTGAACACGTCTAAAATGAGTCCTCTGCGATCATTAAAACGTCCCTCAGGTGTGATTTTCCTTTGTATTGACACGCAACAAGCTCCTTGGTAGCGCTGCCCGTCTTCTGGCATCATTGTTTGGCTGCCTGCGCCTCTGCGGCCGCCTTGCCCCACACAACGCCCCTCGGTGTCTTATTAATTTGGACTGCGAGGGTGTGATTGATGGGCATGAACGGTGCATTTCTTCGCCTGTCCCTCATCTCCTTCCGCCTTCTTCGGACTGTGCGGCTTCATGGCCGTGGCATGCGATAAGGGATCAGCTGACGCCGCATAGTCTGAAGCGGGTGTAAGAAACCAAGCGAGAGGCGAACATATGTACTGCACCAGGCCATGAATCCCAGCCCCGCAGTGTTTTAACAATGTTAAGACACTGCGGGGCTGGGATTCATGGTCATCGCAAACCGCACCGGCCGACATTACATGATGTCAGAGGATGGGCAGCGCTAACAGCGCAAGGCCAAGGGATAACACGACAGCGCAGACTCCTGTGCAACAAATAACGATGCTCAGGAGGCCGCGCCAAGCACCAAGGTGGCATTTTTGCCAGCTGTACTGCGTCTCTTTACGAAGGGAACTCACGCCTCAAAATCAGTTTGACTGTGTAAGGGCCTAAATGTTATACGTGTTCCTTTCAGCGTGTGCAAGGAGCAAAATTAAAAGAGCAGCCTTTGACTTGTGCAGCATTACTGCTGCATAAGCTGTGGCTCTTCTACTTTGTAACACCTGAGTGGGGGTTAAAGGTTTACTTTAAAATTGGTTCAATTAGGCTTCGGCCTACACTCTGCTCCCCCTGCAGAGCCCTGGCTCCAACACCGCCAGTTGGGGCCCGGTACTGCTAGCTGCACAGAGAAAAACACCAGCCAATGTGTCAGTGGGGTTCAGCACCGCCAGCTGTTCCCCTGCTGTGTAGCCGGCAACGTGTCCTGCGACCGCCACGCAGGCACAACAGACCCAAAGCTGCCGCCACTGCAGGCTTCGGCCTACACTCCCCTCGCCCTTGCTCCTCCTCCTGCTCCTCCTCCTGCTGACCCCGGGCTCTAACACCGCCAGTTGGGGCCCGGTACTGCTAGCTGCACAGAGAAAAACACCAGCCAATGTGTCAGTGGGGTCCAGCACCGCCAGCTGTTCCCCTGCTGTGCAGCCGGCATTGTGTCCTGCAAAAGCCACGCAGACACAAGAACTGAAATTGAAGGGAACCTGTCCCCCCTCCCCCAGGCGTTTGTACGTTTTACAGCCACCTCGTACAGCGGTAATGCTGCATGTGTGCAAGGTGGCTCATAAACGTATTCTCCTCGCACATGTGGAACTGAAAACACGTCTAAAATGTGTCCTCTGTGTGACCATTTAACCGTCCCGGTGGTGTGACTTTCCTTTGTAATGACACGCTGCAACCCCCTTGGTAGCGCTGCCCGTCTTCTGGCATCATTCTTTGGCTGCCTGCGCCTCTGCGGCCGCCCTGACCCACACAACGCCCCTCGGTGTCTTATTTATTGGGACTGCGAGGGTGTGATTGATGGGCATGAGCAGTGCATATCTTCGCCTGTTGTCACTCATCTCCTTCCGCCTTCTTCAGACTGTGCGGCTTCATGGCCGTGGCATGCGATAAGGGATCAGCTGACGCCGCACAGTCTGAAGCGGGTGTAAGGACCCGAGTGCGAGAGGCGAACATATGTGCTGCGCCAGGCCATGAATCCCAGCCCCGCAGTGTTTTAACAATGTTAAGACACTGCGGGGCTGGGATTCATGGTCATCGCGAACCGCACCGGCCGACATTAAATGAGGTCAGAAGATGGGCAGCGCTAACAGCGCTAGGCCGGGGGATAACACGACAGCGCAGACTCCTGTACAGCAAATAACAACGCTCAGGAGGCTGCACCCAGCACCAAGGTGGGATTCTTGACATCTGTGCTGCGTCTCATTACAAAGGGAACTCGCGCCTCCAACACAGTTTGACTGTATAAAGGGCTAAATGTTATACGTGTTTCATTCGGCGTGTGCAAGGAGCAAAATTAAAAGAGCAACCTTTGACTTGTGCGGCACTACTGCTGCATAAGCTGTGGCTCTTCTAGTTTGTAACCCCTGAGGGGGGGTTAAAGGTTACCTTTGAAATCGGTTCAATTAGGCTTCGGCCTACACTCTGCTCCACCGGCAGAGCCCGGGCTCCAACAACGCTAGTTGCTGTCCGGAAGTGCTGGCTGCACAGAGCCAAACACCTCGCCAATGTGTCAGTGGGGTTCAGCACCGCCAGCTGTTCCCCTGCTGTGTAGCCGGCAACGTGTCCTGCGACCGCCACGCAGGCACAACAGACTCAAAGCTGCCGCCACTGCAGGCTTCGGCCTACACTCCCCTCCCCCTTGCTCCTCCTCCTGCTCCTCCTCCTGCTGACCCCGGGCTCTAACACCGCCAGTTGGGGCCCGGTACTGCTAGCTGCACAGAGAAAAACACCAGCCAATGTGTCAGTGGGGTTCAGCACCGCCAGCTGTTCCCCTGCTGTGCAGCCGGCATCGTGTCCTGCAAAAGCCACGCAGACACTTGCTCTTGTACCTTCTGCTCCCCATCCTGGTTCCAGTACTGTCAGCTGGTTCTGGGCAGAGCCTTTGGCTTAGGTGCCTCCCTCTGGGTATCCGAGTTCCACCAACGTCAGGTGGTCCTTGGTAGTGCTTTCAGGCACGGGTACCTCCTGCTTAGTAACCGGGTTCCAGTAACGTCAGCTGGTCCTCGGTAGTTCCATTGGCTCTTGGACCTTCGGCTACCCATCCGGGTTCCAGCACCGTCAGCTGGTTCTCGGCAGTGTCTTTTGCTCTTGTACCTTCTGCTCCCCATCCTGGTTCCAGTACCGTCAGCTGGTTCCGGGCAGAGCCTTTGGCTTAGGTGCCTCCCTCTGGGTATCCGAGTTCCACCAACGTCAGGTGGTCCTTGGTAGTGCTTTCAGGCACGGGTACCTCCTGCTTAGTAACCGGGTTCCAGTAACGTCAGCTGGTCCTCGGTAGTTCCATTGGCTCTTGGACCTTCGGGTAGCCATCCGAGTTCCAGTTCCATCAGCTGGTTCTCGGCATTTTCTCAGCCTTCTTGTACCTTCTGCTACATTTCCAAGTTCAAAAGACTAAACACGATGACCCGGAAGACCACCCCTAAGATGACGACGACACCAGAGACGACAACCACCGTGATGACGACGACCCTGGAGACGATGACCCTGAAGACCACCCCGATGACGACGACCCCGGAGACGACGACCCTGGAGACGACGACGACCTGGAAGACCGAGAAGCAGAAGAACAAGAGGCTGCAGAACAAAGAGCAGAAGAACATTAAGCATAACACTAAATATCAGAGCAAAAAATATTATCTAAATTATAAGCAGAAGAAGACTAAGCAGTGTATGGGGGTGAGTCCGTTCCTCCTCGTGGTGCCCCTGGATAAAGCCTGATGCTGCAGGCCAAACTGAACGCGGACAAATGTAACTGTTTTGTGACAGGCAGAACGGAAGGTGTAATCTTCAAACTTTTATAGATAACAACTACGGGAATGCCTGTCACAAATAAGAATATGATGAAGAAGTAGAATATGATGAAGATAATAGTAAAATAAAAAGAATATGAACAATGTAACCAAAAAAATAATAGGTAGAAGATGAAGAAGAAGATGAATAAGGTGAAGAAGTTGATGTCAAAGAAGCTGATGATGAGGATAATGAAGAAGAAAGTGTGGGAGAAGTAAAAAAGAAGGTGAAGGGCGTGGAAGTAGTGAAACATCAATATCTGACAAAATAAAAAAAAAATTAACATAGTCAAAATCTTTCTACCGCCGAACGTCATAAAAAAAAACAAAATCCTGCTATTCTATTACATTGGGCTAAACCTCTGTGCCTTTAATGTCTCCGCCACGTCCCCCAATACAGCCTACATTATTCTTAGTTGTTTTCCTTCATGTAGAATTAACCTACAAGGAAAGAAAGGGTTTATTTTAATTCCGATATTTTCGTCCCATTGACTTGCATTGGGATCGGGTATCGGTATCGGATTAGATCCGATACTTTGACGGTATCGGCCGATACTTTCCGATACTGATACTTTCCGATATCGGAAGGTATCGCTCAACACTATTTACGACTCCCGATCTCTTGAAATGTCATGATGTGTTTCATAGGTCTCTGTTAAAGCCTGTGGGATCAGTGGTAGAGGATCTGAGTTCGATTCCCTCTCTAGTGTTGGTGGAGGGTCACATGAAGTATGAAGTGGGACACATAATGGATTCCGTTCTGGTCTGCAGGTCGTTGCATTACCTGGTGCATTGGAGTGGATACGGACCGGAGGATTGATCTCAGGTGCTGGCTAGTATGGTGCATGCAGACCGCCTGGTTCGGGCTTTCCATGTCAGACATCCTGGGAAACCTGGGGGTCCAGTGGCCCCCTGTTAAGAGGGGGGTACTGTCATGGTTCTGTTTGTCATGCAGCTATTTGGTGTCTATAGGGTTAATCCTGGTAGCCTCCCTTTGGCTTCAGTAAGGCTTTTTATAGCCTCTTTGTGGGTCCGTGCCTTGTCGGTTATACTCTTGCCCTCGGCTGAGGTGGTCAACCCCTTTTTGCCTGTGCCTTGGGCCTGTGTTCTTGTGTGAGTGTATGGTTCTGACCCGGTCTGTCTTCCCATTGTGATTCTGTGTCTTGATATTGTACTGCATTTGTTCTCTCGGTTCTGACTTTTGATTTTCCCCTGGTTACTCTATTTGCCTGCCCCTTTTGGTACTGCCCTTCCTGTCTGGTATTCTTGACCTCGGTGTTGTTTGACTTCCCTCTGCTAGTGCTTCCTCCCCCCTGTGCTTTTACCCCTGTGATGTCCTGGTGCCACCGCTGCACTCTCCTGCTCGTCGCTGCAGACCTGTGGGAGGCTCTGCCCTCTGACCGGAGGTCACGTGCCGCAGGTCCTGTTGCAGTGTTTACCTGACCGTCACGCTGCTCTGCCCATGTGCCTTGACAGACTTCTTGCTTTCAGCTGCTCAGTCCCATTAGCTCTCTGGTGAGTCCGCTTGGATATCCTGATAGAAAGTAAATGTTGCATTTCATTTGGAAATCAAGGTCCAAGTGTCTGGAGGAAGAATGGAGAGGCATAGAATCCAAGCTGCTTGAGGTCTAGTGTGAAGTTTCTACAATCAGTGTTAGTTAGGGGAGCCATGTCATATGCTGGTGTAGGTGCAGCAGCCCAGGGTCCTGGTCATTGCAGTAATATCATTCTTCTCTAGGGGGGAGTGATGTTACGTTTGAAGGCAATAAAGGAGACCTCTTTACCAGGTATCACAAACATGCAACACACTTCACACTCCAGTCCACCAGGGGGAGCTATGCTCTTATTTATTAGGGCACTCTTCACAAGTAGGTAAAACTGGTGGTCTGGATAGGAAGTTAGGCAGAAGCTGGCTGGGTTTCACCCAGAGAACTGCTATCTGAGCTCCACTCAGTCAGTTGGTCCCTGACAGGGGTGGGATCCTGTCAGAGGCCTAGACAGAGGGCCACGGGGCTGTGCCTGCCCCACGTGCGGCAGTTCCCAAGAAAGAGACACAAACAGCGAATTGTATTGTAGAGGGTGAGAAACGAAGTCGTAGCAGAAGGAGAGGAAACCAAAAGGAGTTCTGCCCTGCACAGGCTGCCTCCTTCTGAGGCGCAGGATCCGGTAGCCAAAACACCGAGGGAGCAACAGTCCTTTATGCCTTGCTCCAGAGACCGGCAGGACAGCTAATTTCAAGTTTCTGATCCGCCCTATACCCAGGAGGTATGGTGGCAACTTGTGGGGGCTGGGGCATGCTAGAGTCCCTGTAAAAAGCCTCAGGCCATCAGTCATATGGGTTTGTTCCTATCCATCTGGGGGACAGGGAGAGACATAACATCTAGAACATCTACAACAGTTGTGAGGACCTTATAAGAGGCTCAGCAGTATGGTACTACAACACCCAGGCGTTAGAGGAAGGCTACTGATTTCCACCTGGATAAGGGGAGTCTGGATTTGCCTCCAAACCAGCCGGACTCTGCCTGCCCTGTGATCTGGTGCTCTGGACTGTGGATGCTGAAGCCTTCAGTAAAAAGGTAAAGAGACTGCACCCTTGTGTCCTCGTTCTTCATTGCGCCTTACACCATCCACCATCTACACTCTGGGAATCCCTGGGGACATACTTCACCTGTGGGAAGGTATACCATCTGGCTGCCATAACATCACCCCAGCGTACCCCTAAGCAGCGTCAGTCACCCTGACTGAATACCAAAGGTGGCGTCACGAACATTTCCCCTTTGAAGACCTTTTTCTTGTACAACGGACCTCCCAAGGGCCACGGACCAGGTCAGCCACTGTGACACCCCCCTTGAGAACCGAAGGATCTGGTACCAAGTACCCCACAGCCCTATGGGGGCGCTCCTTAGGTCCACTGTGTTTTATCAAGAGCAAACTCAGCGCAGCCATCTACCTGGAAATTTTAGAGTACTTCATGCTTTCCTCTACAGACAAGCGTTTAGGAGATGGAAATTTCATTCTCCAGCAGGACTTGGCACCTGTCCACACTGCCAAAAGTACCAATACCTGGTTTAAAAACAACAGTATCACTGTTCTTGATTGGCCAGGAAACTCACCTGACTTTAACCCCATAGAGAATCTATGGGGTATTGTCAAGAGGAAGATGAGAGACACCAGACCCAACAATGCAGATGAGCAGAAGGCTGCTATCAAAGCAACCTGGGCTTCCATAACACCTCAGCATTGCCACAGGCTGATCGCCTCCATGCCACACTGCACTGATGCAGTAATTTATGCATAAGGAGCCCCAACCAAGTATTGAGTACATTTACTGAACATTCATTTCAGTAGGCCAGCATCTCGGATTTTAAAATAATTTTCAAGCTGGTGTTATAAAGTATTCTAATGAATGAATTTAGATTTTTTTTTTAGCTGCAATCCATAATTATCAACATTAACAGAAATAAACACTTGAAATAGACTACTCTGTTTGTAATTACTCTATATAATATATGAGTTTCACTTTTTGTATTGAAGAACTGAAATAAATCAACTTTTTGATGATGTTCTAATTTAGTGAGAAGCACCTGTATATATGGGTACGTGTGAAACATTTGCGGACTCAGATAATGGAGAAGATGGAGAAATTAAGTTCTCCATCTTCTCCTCACCTGGTATACAATTCGCTCATGTGACAGAATCGGATAACAGTAAGCTGATGCTTGGCTTAAACTTTGACAGAGCCTAGTGTCATTAGCATATTCGGCCTGATTCTCTGGCATGAGAGAGCTTACAGCCGCCTGACTCTAGCCTTAACCATTGAAACACTTGCCTCTGCCTCTCGTTGACACTTTTGCATTTTGTGTTCTGACAACCCTTACAACAATCAGCATCAATTTTGGATATTATGCTAATACAGTCATGTTATAAAATTAACAAAAAAGGAGAAAACTGAGTCAAAAAATACCAATAAAAAGTATCAAAATTTATTGTAACACACAAATAAATAACAATTACAAAAAAATATGAAAAATAATATATAAGTATAATACATCTGTTAAATCTTAGAACAGTGATTGTCTCCAGGGGTGTGAATAGGGGCAGCAAAGGAAAGGTCAAGAGTAATGATAATAAATGCAAACTAAGGGGAAACATCAAGATGGTTTATAATTCCAATGCAATTACCCATTAGATGCTTCCGCACATAGATATATAGGCGGCATTGGATATGTAATAGAGTCATAAGAGTGACATGCACCCAATATAGTGCTCTTTATTGCCCTGCGCTATGCATTATTATTGTAACAGTTTGTTTAATTACAATGAGGAATAATTAACCATGATAGGTGCTCTGTCCTACCTTAACAACAGCCACGTACCCCAACATGCATTTTGCGTTAGATTTTGATTTTTCACGCCCCCTGAAGATTGCTTGCTCTTTCCACTTGCCCTGTTGTGGTGGCAAGTGGGGTTCATATTTGTGGGGTTGATGTCACCTTTGCATTTTTGGATGACATCAAGCCCACGGCTTAGTAACAAAGAGGCATCTATAAGACACCTATTCATTGCTAATAATATAGTTATATTAAAAAAAAACACACAGCAAGAATAAAGTCCTTTATTTGAAAAAAAAATAAAACACACTTTTCCATTTTTATTTAAAAATAACAAACACAGTTATACTCACCTAATGCCCGCTCCATTGAAGCCCTCGTCTCCTATTATAAACAAAATATGCAAACAACAATAATACTCACCTAACGCCCATTCCATTGAAGCCCTCATCTCCTGTAATAAAAAAAATAACCATATCCCTCATCTGTCCGTTGTTCTGTCCCACGCTGTAATCCATGTCAGGGGATAAACGGTTTTCAACCTGCATGGTGGTAAGATGCGACCTTTCAGGCAGAGATCCACTAATGAATGAGCTGCTGCAAGTGCAGCATCAGTGTCCAGCGATGTCATCATTGAGGTTACCGCCGGTCACTGAGTGTAGATATTACTGTTATGGTTTGAGGGTGCCATAACACACTGGAAGAGCCCCTGAGGTGCCAGAACAGCCAAACCCCCTATAAGTGTCCCCATTTTACAAACTAAACCTCTCAATTCATTCATCTAAGGATGTAGTGATTATATTGACACTATGGATGTGTTAAAGAATTTTATACCATTGGGGAGTGACGAAAAAATAACTATATTTTTACCACAAAAATTTAGTTTTGGCCCCCAAATTTTACATTTTCACAAGGAGAAACAGGTAAAATGGCACCAAAATTTGTCGCACAATTTCTGCTGAACATAGTAATACTTCATATTTTGGTGTACAGTACTGCTTAGCTACACAGCGAAACTTGGGCGGGACGGAGCGCTGTTTGCCTCCTGGCACACAGATTTACCTAGAATAATTTGTGGACTCCATGTGCAGAGCCCTTGAGTGTTAGCATAGTAGAATACCCCCTCAAGTGACCCAATTTTGGACATGATACCCCTTTGGGAATTTATTTACAGGTGTATTGATGATTTGACTCCATGGGTGTTTTCCAGAAATAAGCAACAGTGGATGTTTCTGAGTGAAAATTTCAAATCTGCTATTGAACTGCCCAGAACATTGTAGTGCTCAGTACATTGTAGTGCCCATACATTGTAGTGCCCAGTACATTGCAGTGTCCACTGCATTATGCCCATTTTGTGCTCCTAGTGCCATGCACCCTTAAATTAGGTGGGCTCTCATCACTACAGAAATGTCAAACATGTGGACGCTAAAGGAGATGGGTGCATTTTGATTTGGGAGCGCAGAATTTGCTGTATTTCTTTTGGGGGGCTTTTCTAGAGCCTTTGTACTACCAGTAACGTGGATAACAGATGAGAGACCTGAGTGGAGACTTTTTTGTGGATTAATTTGAAGCTTTTGTTGGGAACACTTTCCATAACATTTTGCATTACGTTTATCCTGTGCTCTACACAGAGCACTTACATTGGGGTTTCCATCTAAATCTTCGAAAGACGTGATTCAGATGAAACCCCCGATGGATCCAATCACTATAATAAGGTAGCAGAGTTACTCTGGACTCAGTCTTGCCTCTGTTCAGCTTTGTTCTTTTTTACAGAAGTGCACAAAACTGCAGCCGACTGAACTTTTATGCACGCCTAAAATGAAGGACACTGCCGGGTTATAGGCTAGATAGCATCCACAGTGTCTCCTTCAGCCTCATTACAGGAAATGTTCTACCGGGGGTTCCATTTGAATCACATATTTTAGAGAATTACATGGAAATCTCGATGTAAGTGCTCAGCATACAGCGCAGGATTATATGAGCCGAACCTTACTGCAATCTTTGGGAGGTAAAACGAACAAATCAAATCAAATCAGCAGGTGAAGAATTGTTTTTTTAATTTTTTTACATAATTTCTATTTGGGAAGAAGTGATTAGATGACTTTTATCTTTGGGTCTATGTGATTACAGCGATACCAGATTTATATCAGTTTTTAGCTATGGCTGCTGTCACACAGTAAATGAGGCCTTTTTGCAAGAAACGTATTTGTATCGACATATTTCAGAGCTATAATTTTTCCATGTTTCATCCGACAGTCATTTGAGGGCAAGTTGACGTTTTTATTGGTATCATTTTTGGTCACATAACATTTTTTGATCACTTTCTTATCCAATTTTTGGGAGGCAGAATGAACAAAAATCAGTAATTCAGGAATTGTATTTTTTTATTCCATTCCGTGTGTAGTGATATTGATAAGGCATCTTTATTCTTCGGGTCAGTTACAGAGATACAACATGTATATAATTTTTTTATGTTTTGGCGCTATTACACAATAAAAACTATTTTTACAGAAAAAATAATTCTTTTTGCATTGCTTTATTCTGATAGATATAGCTTTTTTATTTTTCCACTGATGGAGCTGCATTGTGGCTTGTGTTTTGTGGGACAAGATGACATTTTCAGAGATACTATTATTATTTAAATTTGTGTTTTTGATCTCATTTTATTCCACTTTTTGTTTGGTGGTATGATGAAAAAGCCTAGTTTTTTTTACAATGCCCATTGAAGGGGTTAACTAGTGTGACAGTTTTATAGGTTGGGTTGTTCCGGATGCTGCAAGACCAAATATGTGTGATTTTTTTTTTTTTTACATAAAAATACACATTTATGGGAACAGTATATACAGTATTTTATTTTTTTTTTTTTGCAATTTTTTTAAAACTTTTTTTAAGTTTCTTACTTAGTCCTTCTTTGGGACTTTAACTTTTATTAGTCTGATCACTGGTATAATACATTGCAATGCACTAGCATTACAATTCTTTATACCTGTCAGTGCTGCACTGACAGGAGCATCTTAGACCATGGTCTGAGTATGGGCTAACAGGCTTTTTCTAGCCTGGTGACCTGGATGTCGCCATGTCAACCTTGGATCACCATGGTAGTGATCAGTGATCGGGCCCTCACGATGACGTCACCGGGAAAATTGCAATATTTTACTAGGATAAAAACTTTGATGTTAGTGCTTCTTTAAGAATAGTTTTAAAGGGACAGTATCCTAATTTTAAAGGGACAGCACAAAACAAAAAGGCAACCCAATATGAGCACATAGAACATCAACTGAAGAGCAACTAAAGAGCAATGTTCAGTTAACAATCACCAGTATGCGACATTCATTTAAAGTACCCACCGGTTCAAAACTGGTGCTTCTAACTCTAATCTTCCCAAATTATATGACAAACATACAATTATCTGGCATTGCCGATCATGGCCAAATCACTAGTGGCTACAAACAACTGCAGCTACATTTTATAGTTACAATTATGATTTACAGTGCAATCTTTTCTCATCTCTTTTCACCTCCCACTCTTTGGTTATAATACATAGGTATGGATTTTACCAGTGGTAATTCTAGGTCAGGGACTTCAGAATACTCAACGATTTGTGTCAGTTGCTCTAAAGAAAGTGGTATCATAGTCAAGAATGAATCCAAGGCTTATCAGCATGGGAGTTCTGGATAGAATAGTTGGATTCATAAGTAGCCATTTCACATTTAGGAGCTCACCTCCGGCCAAGAGAATTTCAGTCTTGCCTATGTTTAGCTCTAGCCAGATGGCAATTAGCCATTCTTGTAGTTCAGTTAATAATAAATGACTTTACTAAATGCAGCAACTGAAAAAGCTTTAATTTACACAAGTGATTGCGCACCCTTTGGGCGCGCACGGTTATTACGAATCACGCAATGGGGTGTACCCACGCACCAGACTGGCATATGTGCAGACTAATAGCAAACATAAATACCTGGTGTACCTCTCCTGCCACTCCTACCTTGTGTATGAAAAAGATCTATAGTTAATACTGTTCGGGTAGAGCTATCCAACAGCGCTATCCATGAAGAAAGTGAACGGGTAGAGCTATCCCATAGCCCTATTACTGGAGGAAATGAACGGGTAGAGCTATCCAATAGCGCTATTCCTCAATGTTCCTGAGCGTAAGCTATTTCACATGGTTGAGTGCACTTGGGATCTGCCCCCAAGGCTCTGCCCATGCCCAATGTTTGGTCCGTAGAACGCGGCTAGTAGTTAGTCCTGCTTTTGTGTACAAAATTTTTTGGCTTTTACAATTGTTAAAAAGCTTAATAAAAGACTTCATTGTACACACAGTTGACAGTAAACCATTTGTCAACATTAGGAATAAGTTTACCCTGCTTCTGTGTCTCAAACATTTGGACCCTTTGTTCTGTCTCCGCCATCTAAATTGTTACCTCCATTATCTGTTTGTATAATTTGCAGTTTCTCAGCCAGTATACAGTATTGATATATTCATGCCTTTATTCATCTGTAGTGCTTTGGCTCAGTCTAGCGGTCAGAGATATGTTGACTGTTCTATTTTTCTGCTATGTATTTTTTATGTCTGATCCTCCTTTGCAATGCATTATGGTAGCTCAGCCCACATTTCCCTCCAGTTTTCATTCACTTCCTCTAGTTTGCCTTCCAGGGAAGACGCTTACACTTCATTCCCCTTGCGATTGCATTGCCGGTATGTCTTTATGTTTTTTCTCTAGATATTTCTGCTCTATATTAGCCTAGCTTAACCAGTTGCACTCCTAGTTAGGTTACTAGCCTTCTAACTGTAATGCATAATGTTTATCATGTGTAGTATGTATCGTTCTATACCATGTACTGATTCTATGTATATCATTGTTCACAGTTTCACCGCATCAATATACCAATACGTTTAATAAAGCACAGACTCAACCACAGTCTCCTTATTGGACCCGGTATAGCGGTTTAGCTGACTGGATAGCTACATGAGCCTGCCTCATTTAGTGAGGACAGAACAGTGAAACGGCAATGCATCCAACTAGTGGGATTCAAGTCACCGGCTACTCAGAGACTAAATACAGCTACAGCAATCTCTGCACAGCCAAGCACTTTCCCAAGACACCATGTCTCACAAATCGCATAGAACAAGATCTGTTACTTCCGTCTCCTCAAAGACAACATCCATCAGCAGCGCAGTCGCCATTGCCCGCGCAAATGCTGAAGCCGCCAAAATACGAGCGAGCTTTGCTGACCAAGAGATGCAACTTAAATTAGAAAAGGCACGCTTAGATGACGAAGAGAGAAGGTCACGATTAGAGAGAGACGAGCAAGAGAGAAGGTCACGATTAGAGAGAGACGAGCAAGAGAGAAGGTCACGCTTAGAGAGAGCCGACCAAGAGAGAAGGACACAGTTAGAAAAGGCACGTGTGGATGCCGCCTTAGAAAGCCTAGCAGCAAAAAGGGAAGCTGCCGCAGCCCTCGCTGAAGCGGAATCGCTAGAAGCCGCGCAAAGTCCCAAGCTGCATAGCCAAAGCAGTACGTCGAGTCTGGAGTTTCCACTACAAGACTCAACACAACGCACATCTCAGTATGTTAATGAACTTCCTGATCCAAACTATAACCCTGAACCAGCACCAGAACGAGAATACGACGTCTCCAGCGAAGTGAGCGAGAGTCACCACGAGGCTCAGCTCCAGGACAGAAACAAACTCGAAAATGTGAGACAAAACGACTCTGCTAATGACTACCTTGCCCCTCACCAGGTAACCAACGTGGATCACCCTGCTGACACACCGTACGTCAGACCGAAGCAATACGACACCGGCTGGCGCCACCCTGAGGACACTAACAGGTATGAACGCACCTCACATCACTATCAGGGCGATCCATCACCAGTGTACTCCACCGACAACCGGTTCACAACAGAATTTGCCAAGTTCTTCACACGACGTGAACTGGTTGCCAAGGGACTCATGAAATTCACTGACCAAGCTGAAGGTTACAGAGCTTGGAAAGCTTCCTTCCAAAATGTCATTAGAGACTTGGGGCTACAACACAGGGAAGAGATAGACCTGTTAGTCAAATACCTGGGAGGAGAGTCAGTCAAACACGCAGTAAGAATCAGAGACATTAATATAAACCGCCCTGAGACCGGCCTCAAAGAGATCTGGAAGAGGCTGGATGAGTGTTACGGCTCAGCAGAAGTAATAGAAAGAGCCTTGTTCAAAAGAATCGATGACTTTCCTAAAATTTCTAACAAAGGTCTCCAGAAACTTAGAGAGCTAAGCGACCTACTAAAGGAAGTCCAAGTTGCCAAATACGAGGACGACCTACAGGGACTTGCATTTCTCGACACAGCCAGAGGTGTTAACCCTATAGTCCAGAAGTTGCCCTACAATCTACAGGAGAGGTGGCTCACACATGGTTCCACGTACAAATACAAACACAGTGTTCCATTTCCCCCCTTTTCCGTTTTTGTAGACTTTATACACCAACAAGCGAGAATTAGAAACGATCCAAGCTTTGACTTTGCAATGTCATATGCCACACCATCACCACCTGCGAATCCACGCAGAACATCTGTGGCAGTACACAAGACTTATGTTTCTTCTCCAGGTTCTAATTACAGGTCTGCTGGCTGCTCCCAATCAGAGACAAAGGTGCAGGACCCTGACAAGCAGTGCCCACTTCATCAGAAGCCTCATCCTCTCCTGAAATGCAGAGCCTTCAGAGGAAAATCTATGCCAGACCGCAGAAGCTTCCTGAAAGAGAACGGTATCTGCTACAAGTGCTGCTCGTCCACAACTCATCTCGCCAAGGACTGCAAGGTCAGTGTAAAATGCACAGAATGTGGCACCACAGACCATAACACTGCTCTACACCCAGGCCCAGCTCCATGGAGTGCACAAAACACGCCAGCTGACAGTGAGCATGGCGGGGAGGAAAGGAACACTGATACAGCTACGCCAGAGATCACTTCACAATGTACCGAGGTCTGCAAAGGGACAATAGACAGTAGGTCCTGTTCAAAAATATGCCTTGTCAGAGTATACCCAAAAGGCCATAGAGACCAGGCTGTAAGACTGTATGCTATCTTGGATGATCAAAGTAATCGATCCTTGGCAAGATCAACATTCTTTGACCTATTCAACATCAAAGGGCCAAGCACTCCCTACTCATTAAAGACGTGTGCAGGTACTGTGACAACAGCAGGCAGGAAAGCTACAGACTACCAAATCGAGTCATTAGACGGACAATTCTGCCTACCACTACCTACCATCATCGAATGTAACCAGATCCCAGACAACAGATCTGAAATCCCTACGCCAGATGTAGCAATCCATCACGCTCACTTAAAGCGAATAGCACACCTTATACCGGAACTCGACCATCAGGCCCAGATAATTCTGCTGTTGGGGAGAGATATCCTGCAGGTTCATAAAGTGAGACGTCATATCAATGGACTCCACAATGCTCCCTATGCCCAAAAGCTAGACCTAGGATGGGTCATAATTGGCAACGTATGCTTGGGACGCATGCACGCCCCATCTTCTGTGACAAGCATGCTGACAAATACATTGGTGAAAGGACGACCATCTCTGTTTCAACCTTGTATCAATGAGTTCCATGTCAGGTAACTGCCACACAGCATCCAACTGCCCAACCATTTAATAGACTTTACTCACGACAGCAGTATAGTGTCGGGAAGCTATGAGGATCAGTTAGGGTGCACAGTCTTCCAGAGAACTAAGCAGGACAACCAAATGGCAATGTCGGTAGAGGACAAGTTGTTCTTGGAGGTAATGGACAAGGGACTCGTTAAAGATGAGACCAACAGCTGGGTCGCACCTCTTCCCTTCAAAACCCACAGACCACGTCTACAGAACAACAGAAATCAGGCATTACAACGTTTCTCCTCTCTCAAACGTAATCTGCAAAAGAAACCAGAGATGAAAGATCACTTTTTCTCCTTCATGTCAAAGATTTTTGAAAACTGTCACGCAGAACTAGCTCCCACTCTCAAAGACTCTGAAGAATGCTGGTTCCTACCTATGTTCGGAGTATACCACCCTAAGAAACCAGGCCAGATTAGAGTCGTGTTCGATTCCAGTGCCAAATTTAATGATGTCTCCCTAAATGACATTCTACTAACAGGACCAGACCTCAATAACAAACTGCTGGGAGTACTTATGCGCTTCCGTAAGGATTCCATTGCCTTCATCGCTGACATCCAGCAAATGTTCCATTGTTTCCTTGTGAGAGAGAGACAGGAACTTCCTAAGATTCTTCTGGTACAGAGACAATGATCCTACTAAAGAAGTCACAGAGTATCGCATGAGAGTGCACATCTTTGGCAACAGTCCTTCCCCTGCAGTCGCCATTTATGGACTCAAAAGGTCGGCTCAGGAAGGAGAAGCAGAATACGGAGCAGATGTCAGACAATTCATAGAAAAGGACTTTTACGTCGACGACTGTCTGAAAGCCATGCCTTCAAATGAGACTGCCATCAGTCTTCTCAGGAGAGCCCAGGACATGCTTGCCTGCTCGAACCTTAGGCTTCATAAAATAGCCTCAAACAGCCAAGAACTCATGGAAGCATTCCCTTCTCAGGACCTATGTAATGGTCTCAGAGACCTGGACCTGGGGTCAGACCCCGCACCAATGCAACGCAGCCTTGGGCTTCTCTGGAATCTACAGTCAGACACTTTCACCTTTCAGGTCAACCAGGAAGAAAGGCCTTTCACACGTAGAGGCGTCCTGTCTACCATCAACAGTCTGTACGATCCCTTGGGTTTCGCAGCTCCTGTTACTATACAAGGCAAAGCCCTACTAAGAGACTTAACTAGGGAAACATCTGACTGGGATGCACCTCTGCCACCTGATAAGAGGATCCAGTGGGAAGAGTGGAAGAACTCGTTAGCGGCACTCTCCAACCTGAATGTGCCAAGACCATACGCCTCTGTGCCATCTACTGAAATACAAAGCCAAAGACTGTACGTATTTGCAGATGCTTCTGTCAAAGCGATTGCCGCTGTTGCCTACCTGAGAACTGTAGACTCCAAATGTCAGTGCCACATTGGTTTCATTATGGGAAAGGCCAAACTCGCACCACAACCAGAGCACACTATACCCAGGTTAGAGCTTTGTGCCGCAGTCCTAGCCATTGAGTTAGCAGAGTTCATCACATCCGAAATGGATATCGACCTGACACAGGCCAAGTTCTACTCGGACAGCAAAGTAGTCCTGGGATATATCCACAACGAAACCAGGCGATTCTACGTTTATGTTAATAACAGAGTGCTACGAATCAGGAGATCAGTTCCTAACAACCCTGAGGAGCCCTTGCTATTGACTCCAGCTACTCTACTTACCCAGAAAACGGGACTGTCCAGTGCCCCTCCAGGAGGATTCGACGCTAAGGACCTCTACAAGCGCCAATGGAGACAGGTACAAAGTCTTGCAAATACTTTCTGGGACAGGTGGCGCAAACAATATTTGTCTACCCTGCAGCCACGTACGAAGTGGCAATCTACTAAACCTAATCTGAACGTAGGTGACCTTGTTCTTGTGAAAGACTGTCAAATTCACCGGAACCAGTGGCCACTTGGTCTAGTTACCGCAACGTTCCCCAGCAAGGATGGCAATGTCCGCAAAGTTGAACTAAGGATGACCAAAGGGAATGAACCTAAGACATTTTCCAGACCGGTATCTGAACTGGTCCTATTGTTGCCTTTGGAAGAAAGGAGTAGTGACATCCGTTGATGTCAGACGGGGAGTGTTCTGTCTCTGCCATCTAAATTGTTACCTCCATTATCTGTTTGTATAATTTGCAGTTTCTCAGCCAGTATACAGTATTGATATATTCATGCCTTTATTCATCTGTAGTGCTTTGGCTCCCTCTAGCGGTCAGAGATATGTTGACTGTTCTATTTTTCTGCTATGTATTTTTTATGTCTGATCCTCCTTTGCAATGCATTATGGTAGCTCAGCCCACATTTCCCTCCAGTTTTCATTCACTTCCTCTAGTTTGCCTTCCAGGGAAGACGCTTACACTTCATTCCCCTTGCGATTGCATTGCCGGTATGTCTTTATGTTTTTTCTCTAGATATTTCTGCTCTATATTAGCCTAGCTTAACCAGTTGCACTCCTAGTTCAGTTACTAGCCTTCTAAATGTAATGCATAATGTTTATCATGTGTAGTATGTATCGTTCTATACCATGTACTGATTCTATGTATATCATTGTTCACAGTTTCACCGCATCAATATACCAATACGTTTAATAAAGCACAGACTCAACCACAGTCTCCTTATTGGACCCGGTATAGCGGTTTAGCTGACTGGATAGCTACATGAGCCTGCCTCATTTAGTGAGGACAGAACACCCTTATTTGTTGGCTTTTCCTTCCCCTGAAAAAAGCCACATATAACTGCCCATGTGAAAACACTGGGAGAGGCAAATAAATTCCCACAATATCCAAGGACTGTCCCTGAGATTTATTGATGGTCATTGCAAAAGCCATCATGACAGGAAACTGACGCCGTTGCATCAGGACTAGTGTTGAGCATTCCGATACCGCAAGTATCGGGTATCGGCCGACACTTGCGGTATTGGAATTCCGATACCGAGTTCCAATACTTTTGTGGTATCGGGAATCGGTATCGGAACCATATTCATGTGTAAAATAAAGAATTAAAATAAAAAATATGGATATACTCACCTCTCCGGTGGCCCCTGGATCTTACCGCTGTAACCGGGAGCCTCCGTTCCTAAGAATGAGCGCGTGAAGGGCCTTCGATGACGTCGCGGCTTCTGATTGGTCGCGTGACCGCTCATGTGACCGCTCACGCGACCAATCAGAAGCCGCGACGTCAGCCGCGATGTCATCGAAGGTCCTTCACGGGCTCATTCTTAGGAACGGAGGCTCCCGGTTACAGCGGTAAGGTCCAGGGGCCGCCGGAGAGGTGAGTATATCCATATATATCCATATACTCATCTCTCCGGCGGCCCCTGGACCTTACCGCTGTAACCGGGAGCCTCCGTTCCTAAGAATGAGCCCGTGAAGGACCTTCGATGACATCGCGGCTGACGTCGCGGCTTCTGATTGGTCGCGTGAGCGGTCACATGAGCGGTCACGCGACCAATCAGAAGCCGCGACGTCATCGAAGGCCCTTCACGCGCTCATTCTTAGGAACGGAGGCTCCCGGTTACAGCGGTAAGATCCAGGGGCCACCGGAGAGGTGAGTATATCCATATTTTTTATTTTAATTCTTTATTTTACACATGAATATGGATCCCAGGGCCTGAAGGAGTTTCCTCTCCTTCAGACCCTGGGAACCATTCCGATACTTTGCGTCCCATTGAAATGCATTGGTATCGGGTATCGGTATCGGCGATATCCGATATTTTTCGGTATCGGCCGATACTATCCGATACCGATACTTTCAAGTATCGGACGGTATCGCTCAACACTAATCAGGACTGGCAAGTTTTTATCTTTGGAAATCAGGTCAATTCTTGGAATAAGAACTGTCTGACCCTTTCCTTTTCCATTTAAAGCAACGGCATGAATAACGTTTGCTTTTAAGCTTTTCACACAAAGCCTTGTGCCATTACAAAGGCCACTCTTTCTGTTAAGATTATGCAGGAGCATAATTATAGCTCCTGGTTTCAGCTTTATTTCATGAGGAGGCATCCCAGTGGGATTTAAAGAGTTAAAAAACTCTACGGGGTAATCAGTGAGAATCATACCCTCCTCTTCAGCAATTGTGTCGACAGAGCGATACGTTGAGTGTTCACCTTGAACTTGACTAAGAATTTTGTCATTCAAGGCTTGAACGTCATCATTCAATGGCGTAAGAATTGCTTTATTGGCAATTGCTTCTACCGTTGCATCGGTAATCTCAAATGAGTCACCAAAAATAGCTGTAATTAAATCACTCTCTTCAATAAAAGAATTGGGCACTTCAATTGTGTCTTCTGGTAGACCATATACATTTGACAACTCTCCATTGCCAAGTTTCAGTAACCATGAAAAGTACTCAACTTCATCCTGAGACGTTCTCATATTCTGTTGTACCTGGAACCGTGAAAACTGATTCCCGGATTTTGAGTATTTAATGGTGGACTGTACAATTTGGGCTCTTTTTCCACCTTCCACTATTGGTAGGGTTTGACGAAAGTCACCACCGTTTATGAAAACTTTTCCACCAAATGGTCTTTTTTTTCCACATGTCTTGGAGCAAATTATCCACAGCGTTCATATTAAAACAGGGAGTCATTGTTAATTCATCCCAAATAACGACAGATGACTCCCTAAGCTCCTTTGCTTGTAGTGAGGTTGGCTTAATTTTTCACACTGTGGTCTCATTTGTTGTAATTCCAAGGCCAAACTTGGAATGGTAGGTGCTACCGCTTTGTAGTAATGTAGCCGCCAATCCAGTGGAGGCTACTGAGCAAATAGACTTCTTTTCTGCTTGTAGTGTCTTGTGCAAGCAGTTGTACAAAAATGTCTTCCCACTGCCTCCAGGGCCATCCAGAAAAAAACAGTGTGAGCTAGTGTCATCTGGCTGTGATGCAGCATTGACTGCTTGCATAGTCGCATCGAAAGCTAATTTCTGAGCTTCAGTAAGCATAGCTTTCAATTGCTCAGCCTCCTGCTTTATTACAGCATAATTCAGTTGGTCCAGTATTTCATCTGGAACATTTACTGGAGTTGGCAATCTGTAGTCAGCACAGGACTTTTTATTGCTTTAGAGCAACTCATTAATATCACGAAGAGCCAGTTGCTCAGCAATTACTGGAGTATACCGCCTGGTGTAATCCTCCATAAATTTGGTTTTATATTTTTGCCATAATGCCAATGGTTTAGCTGGTTCCCCCATATACACAAATTATAGCAAATAATTTGCGAAGTTGGTAGGGCATTTGGAAAGCGATTGCATCCGTTATACCGTCTTCCCATTGGGAATTGTCTTCCAAAAGATGAAGATCAATGCACGCATTTTTATACGTGTCATGTACGACTCCATTGACAGTCCTTAAGTCAGCATAAGACTTTGCTCCTCTTACGTGAAGTAAAAGGAGTCTTAGGTAATACAGCTCACCATCTGTTAAAGAGACTGTATACATTTGGGCAATTGTTTTTCCAAATTGAGCCCGTCGTTTTTTCCATCCTTCTAGTACAGCTTTTCTATCCCAGACATAGTGTTCAGGGATTTCACTGTACAAATACTGACGGGCGGAAGCGTCAACTCTGTTTAGCTCAAAATAAGCCTGCAGAGTAGAGGCTTTTGAGTCTGAAATAACCATATCCACAAAAACACTTGCTGCATGTTTTCAAGGTGAACAGCAAGCCTTTTAATGGTATGTGAAGCATCATGCATTTAATTTTTTCTGATTCTCCACATGCCCTCAGGGGCGCTTATATACCGAGAATCTAGGTACATGGCTGGTTCATTCCAGTTTAATGTATCAAACTTGATATTGGCACAGTCATGTCCTTTGTATACATATTTGAAAAGATATTTAACACTTTTTCTTGAAGCACATATCTCAACATTGATATGGCAATTGTACTTGAGTAATAAATAAGGGTTGTATGGAACTACCCATCTATTGTCGATTTCTCGCGTTCCCCGTCTGGTTTTCCCAGTATTGCGTCGATGGTACTTTGGATAACCATCAACATTGGGGTTTATCTCTGTATTAAATTCCTTTGTGAATTTTTTTGCTCATTGACCATCTGTCATGCATATAGCACCAGGTTGATCTTCACCACATGGGCCATGAATCATGTGCTTCATCACTGTCTCATGCAGTTTTTGATTTGCTGTCTCATTTGGGATTTCAGCAGAGACCAATATGTCAATTATTTCTTTGTCCCTCGGTTTATCTTCCTCTCCGAGGATTAAGAGCATGTGAGCGTGTGGTAGTCCACGCTTTTGAAATTCTATTACATGCACATAGGCAACTACACGGCCAAAAAAGTGTTTTTTCAACATCTCGTTAAGCACGGCTTGGAGTTTGATTTTAAATACTTGTGCAACCAAATCTGGTCTGAACTCTGGCCTTTGCTATGGTTCTAAGTTTTCAGTCATTTTTTTCCACTTTGGGTTACAGGTCATCGTAACAAAAAGATCTGGCTTTCCGAATTTTCGGACAATTGTCATGGCGTCTTGGTAATTTTGCTGCATAGCTCTTGGGTTTCCAATGAAAATGGATGGTAAAATTACTGGTGTCCCAGCTTCTAGCCCTTGGTGCAATGCAGCATTATGGATGTGATCCATGATGCCGGCATAACTGTCGAAGCATAATGCCTTTTGATTTTGTTTTATATATTCGATCCTGTCAGATTCAATTTTGCCGCAACTGTCAACGATAAATTGTTGCATCAACTTCCCAGCATTTAAAAGGTATTGAACTCGTCACGAATGGCATAGTACTGCAACAGGGTGATTTTTTCTTGTCGATCTTGATCCACTGGTATTGATGGTAGATGAATGTCACCAATTCCTTGATGTTATACACTTAGGGCACTTGGAGTTGTCAAATTTATTGTCCATCCACTGTTCCCATATGGGAATAGAAGTGGATATGTCATTGCATCACACTTTCTGTGAAGAAAGCTGATTTGAACAGTTTGGTTTTCACTTTTGAGGTGAACTCTGATGTCCCTATTAAATAGGGGTTCACCCATTGCATTTTGATAAATTATAGCTACTTCATTGCACCGTGGTGCATTGTAGCGCCTCTGGTCATCGTTGTAGTCATTTATAATTGACATTATTATTTCGAGTGGATCACAATTTTCTAATTCAGCAATCCTCTCTTCCTCTATTTAAAATTCCCTCGTCATTGTGAAGGCTCTTGGGAGTGGATTAATTGCTTTCATTTTCTCTCCAAGAGATGATAGCAGTGCTGGGAGGCACTTTTTATTTGCTTGACTTCTTGTACTTAATGCTTCTTCACTGTCCAAGGTATAAATCTGGGCAAACTTGGAAGTACTACCCACAGTGAGATGCAATGGGGAAGTTCTGTGGGAAATTTGTCCATGAATTCGAAAACAGTATGGCCCATGCCCAGGAGGTGGCGCTACTTGTGCTCCCATTGATGCCAAAGCAAGCGAGCTATTGTATTGCCTTATATTAGCCATAAAGTTATTGGAGTGCTGATGCTCTCCTTTCATCAACTTGACTAATTGATCATCCATACGAATGGGACGTAATCAGATGCGCCCTCTCTTGCAGCAGGAAGGGAATGTTTTTTCCTGCGCCATTTCGTCTTTGAAATTTTTAGATTGGCAGAACTGACATCGAAATGTCAGTTTGCCAGCATAGTGCTCTTCAATACGTGTCTCATCAATTTGATTGAGAAGTCCTCTAGCGGCAAATGTAACTTGCCGTCGTCGAGTGGCTCTTGCATTTTGGACACGTATTCTATCTTGTTCTCTTTTTTGTGAAATATGTGTATCACTTTGTGCATTGCGTGCTGCTTGTTGTCATGCAGCATTAGATGCTCTACGTGATTCAGTTACTTCATTTGTTTCTCTTGCTCCGGCCACCCTCTGTCGGGCTGCATCAGCAGTTCTTCAACAATTTTGTTCATCTTCTGTTTCATTAAGATGCAGGTTACGCATCCATATGCGATTCGCTTCTCTACATGCAGCAGCGCGCTGAATTTGATCCATCTTTGCAATCTTGCCTCACAGTGTTGCCTCACAGGCTAACATTCACAAACGGCTTATGCCTTAACTCTCCATCAGGGGGAGCGCCTCTTCTTAGGTATCCATGGTTACGCCCAACTGTGGATGGCTCATTGTGCACAGACACACGGACACGTCCAGATTAGGTATATTGATAGTGTAATCACACACAATGGGTGCAAATCATTCAATCTTGTCAGTAATTATAGCACTTGTACATTAAATTACAGGGAAATCCACAACCTCATTTGCTGGCCAAGTAGCAAGATTCTGGATGGAAATACCATATTAAACCTACAAATCTGTTTAACCCAATCATAACCACTGATTATGGCCTAACGTAACGTGTATAATGTCAGAGTTATTGTCAACTAGTGATTTTTCCCATTCATTGAGATTTCCATTTTCTTTGGATAAAATCATTGTAAAGGGTTTATGTTTCTTTTTCGGATTTTCTCTTTTTTACTTTGATGAATTTCTTTGAATACTTCAGCACACTTTTATGTCTATATGCTATACAGCATGGACATAGAGACAGCAAATAGTTAATCGACGCAAGCTATCACAAGTTCAGACATTCATGCATGAAGGGAAAATGCAGAAATGTTTTTCACTGAGCAGGTCATGATCATGTGCTGCTCATACTCTCCATGCCTGTTACCTCTACTTTTTAATGTTAGAATAAAGAAGATTTTATTGCGTTTGGTGAGTGCTGCTGCATCATTTTTTTTGTCAATTCTCCCATACATATTAGACTTTTGGCAGCGCCTGCCAATATTAGTTGGTTCGGCTGGTGTTGGGCTAATGTGTGTAGTCTGGGTTTTGCAGTTGGGCAAAGATGTGTGGTTTTAATAACAGATTAAACATGGGCCTGTATTATGCTCATCTTAAAATTGCCTTTCGAGCAGGAAATCCCAGCTCTGCCAAGTAGCCAATTGGCATCTGAGTCATTGTCGCTCGAGCTCTCGCAGCCTGCAGCTTCCTAGCATCAAATATTTTACTTCACTATTTGCAACCCTTTTTAAACTAAAATGGGCATCTTTGTTTCATATAGAAATATGCATGTATTATTTTTACAAGATAGAGAGTGAAAGCCATCCTAAAATCTCAGCCTAATAGCTACTACTACAATTATAATTGTTTATTATTTAAAGAAAGCATTTTATGTTTTACATCATGTGAATATCAATATATCTAGCTATCTATACATCTGTCTTTACATCCACCCATTTCTTCATTCTTTGTGGAATACTGCCATGATGTACAGCGATTACCAAATAAATTTCAAGCCTACCTTCAGAATAGCCTTTTACCTAGCCTTTATTAGTTTTATACATATATTGCATTTCTGCATATTTATTTTATTTCAGATATTGGCATGTCAGAATATTTGTGGAGAATTCTCTTTACCAGATAATCTGTCAGATGGCCTAAATGAATAGAGGTTTTTTTTTCTTTTACCAAAAAAGTTCACACTTCAACGGAAATTTCAGATCCAGCCTTCTGGCCCAATTCTTATCCATCTGGATCTCTGTGCCAATGTGTGCCAAGAAATGAAAGATCGGAACAAGACTGTATTGTGACAAGGACAATGCTGCAAATTTCGGTCTATTTTCTGAAACTAAATTTATTTTAGATAAGCTATACGGATGACCATAGTTTTCTACTTTATTCTATGAAGAGCTGTAAATGCTATCATTATTTTACATTAGTGCATTCTTTATGTAGGCACTATATATATATATATATATATATATATATATATATATATGTATACATACTGAATATTCTTAGAAAGTGAATGTTGGACGCACCTGCTTTTAAAAATAACACACAGCAATAGGATTTCATGTTGTTTAACTCAGCCTATGAGAAAAAAATATGGGGCCAAGATTGGTATAACGCACGCTCACGCTATGTCAATTTGCTGAAGTAGAAGGTGCCAAAAAGCTTTTTCTGGCTTAATAGTCTTGAAGAATCGGCCCCTGTATGTTTTACAAGGAAAGGACATTACAATAAAGAAGACTACTATTTCTGTATATGTATTTATTTAGTTAGTCATGCATGTCTAGGGGTGCCATCAGGGCATTACTGGCATTACTGGGCCTGGAGAGCAGAAGCAAAGTGGGGGTTGAGACACGCTGCGCAGTCTGCTCTGAGGCAGCCCAGCCGAGCCACTGTACAAATGGCAGCAGGCATGGCATGCTAGGGCCCGGGCTAATTGCTTTATCTTTACTTTATTAAGCCATGGGCCCCAGTCACTCACAACCACAGCTACTTAAAGTATATTGTATACCCACAGCATAGGGGGCCAGCCGCATCTGACAGTGACGTTAGATGCTGCCGGCCCATCCTCTGAGCCTAAGCTGCTGGCACGCTCCAGGCCCTTGCAGCACACTATGTGCAGGAGTTGAGCACCCGAAAGTGATTAGGTGTGCAGAAACTGCTTCTCTAATAGTCTGCCACATCCAGAAGAGACCCCTTTTCAGTAGTCATCTCATTATCATAACAAGCAGAATTATAATGAGAGATAACAGACTCCACCATTGACAGTAGGTAGTGTCACAGCTCACCTCTTCCCCCTTTCTGCACAATGACATCTGCACTTGGGCGGACATACCGCCGGTTCAACCGGTGCGGCTGAAGGCTGTGAGGCTCTGGGGGGCCCCTGCAGGCAGGGCTGGCATTAGAGGCAGGCAGTTGCCTAGGGCCCCCACTCCCCCTGGCAGAGGGGCCCACCTGACGCCATCGCTGACTCCCCCGCCGCATTGAACTATAACGGCGTCTGCCAGTAAAGTTCAAAGCAATGATGGAGGAGAGAGCGTCAGCAGACGCTCCCTCTCCCATCATTCCCCGCTCTGCCTTTGACATGCGCACACTCACTGTGTGCCAGGCAGTGCAACGGCAGCCACTGAGACAGGTGCAGGGAGCAGCGCGGGGACAAGAAGAGGTGAGGAGTGTTTTTTTTTCTTAAATATAACAGTGAGTACTAACTGGACTGTGGGGCCATTCTATAGGGGGAGATGCGAGCTGTGCTATATACCACATGAGCTGTGCTATATACAACGCGGGCTGTGTTATATACAACACGGGCTGTGCTATATACAACACGGGTTGTGCTATATACAACGCGAGCTGTGCAATATGCAATGTGGGCTGTGCTATATACAACGCGGGCTGTGCTATATACAACGCGGGCTGTGCTATATACAACACAGGCTGTGCTATATACAATGCGAGCTGTGCTATATATAACACTAGCTGTGCTATATACAACGCAGGCTGTGCTATATACTACACGGGCTGTGCTATATACTATGCAGGCTGTGCTGTATACTATGCGGGCTGTGTTATATACTACGTGGGCTGTGCTATATACAACGCGGGCTGTGCTATAAACAGCATGGGCTGTGCTATATACGACGCGGGCTGTGCTATATATAACACTAGCTGTGCTATATACAACGCAGGCTGTGCTATATACTACGCGGGCTGTGCTATATACAATGCAGGCTGTGCTATATACTACGCGGGCTGTGCTATACACTATGCAGGCTGTGCTGTATACTATGCGGGCTGTGTTATATACTACGTGGGCTGTGCTATATACAATGCGGGCTCTGCTATATACAACGCGGGCTGTGCTATATACAGCATGGGCTTTGCTATATACAACGCGAGCTGTGCTATATACAACTCGGGCTGTGCTATATACAATGCGAGCTGTGCTATATACAACGCAGGCTGTGCTATATACTACGCGGGCTGTGCTGTATACTATGAGGCTGGGCTGTATGCTATGCAGGCTGTGTACTATACAGGCTGTGCTATATACTATGCAGGCTGTGCTGTATACTATGCATGCTGTGCTATATACTATGCGGGCTGTGTTGTATACTATGTGGACTGTGCTGTATACTATGTGGGCTGTGCTATATACTATGCGAGCTGAGTGTTATACTATGCGGGTTGTGCTATATACTATGCGGGCTGTGTTATATACTATGCGAGGTATATTATATTCTATGGGGGAGGCTGTGTTATATACTATGTGGCTGTGTTATATACTATTGGGTATATCGTATTCTATGGGAAAGGCTGTGTTATATACTACTAGATTGTGGCCCGATTCTAACGCATCGGGTATTCTAGAATATGCATGTCCCCGTAGTATATGGACAATGATGATTCCAGAATTTGCGGCAGACTGTGCCCATCGCTGATTGGTCGAGGCAACCTTTATGACATCATCGTCGCCATGGCAACCATTATGACATCTACGTCGATACTGTGCCCGTCGCTGATTGGTCGAGGCGAATTCACGGCAGACTGTGCCCGTCACTGATTGGTCGAGGCAACCTTTATGACATCATCGTCGCCATGCTGTGCCCGTCTCTGATTGGTCGAGGCCTGGCGGCCTCGACCAATCAGAGACGCGGGATTTCCAGGACAGACAGACAGACAGACAGACAGACGGAAAAACCCTTAGACAATTATATATATAGATGGGGCGTACATTATATTCTATGGGTGAGGTTGTGTTATATATGGGGGGCTGCATTATATTATATGGGGGGCTACATTATATACTATGGGGAGGTGGGCTTTATTATATTCTATGGGGGGGGCTACATTAAATTCTATAGGGGGCTGTATTCGATTTTATGATGGAGGATTGCATCATACTCTTTGATGGGGCTACATTATATTCTATGGGAAGTGGGCTGTATTATATTCTATTCGGGGCTACATTATATTCTATTGGGGCTGTATTATATTTATGTTCTATGAGGGGTGATTGCATCATACTCTATGAGGGGGCTCATTATTTTCAATGGGGAGTTACATTATACTCTGTGGGGTGGTTGCATTATAGTCTGTGGGGTGGCTGCATTATACTATATGTGGGCTGCATTATACTGTATCGAGGACTATGGGGAATACATTATACTATATGACGAACTATGGGGTGCATTATACTATGGAAAGTGAATTGTACTACATGGATGACTATGGCAGTGCATTATACTATATGGAGCACTATGAAGAGTGTACTATACTATGTGGAGGACTATGGGAAGTGTATAATTCTATATGGAGGACTGGGGAGTGTATTATACTATATGGAGGACTATGGGGCATATTATATTATATGGAGGACTATGGGTTGTGCATTTTACAATATGGAGGACTATGGGGTGTATTATACTAAACAAGCAAAATGCTGCCTATATGTCTAGTGATTGGATTGTTTATGCCGGAACAGAAATAATTGTTCTCAGCAGCACATCACTGGTGTAAACTGTAGATGTGCTGCTCATGATAACATGATACTGTATGGTAATCTGTTAGTGATCTATTAGTGATCATTCTGTCCTGATCATTCTTTCTCAAATGGTGGAAAGAGGCCGGGAAACAAGCGTTAAATGATTTCAATATTGTCGATCACACTTATTTAGCGGCCTGAGATCAGCGCATGTAAATACAACCGAAATGCTTCTGTGTGATGTGCTATGGGATAGCATTTAGGGCCCCATTTTAAGATTTGCATAGGGCCCCACTTTGCCTAAAACCAGCCCTGCCTGCAGGGCGGCTAATAATGAGGGCAATCTGGCCAGTTTATGCAGCCCCGAGGCTCTGGGGGGCCCCTGGACAGATTGCCCTCATGTGCGGCAGGCAGGGAACAATCCCTGCAGCTCCACTGCCTGCAAGAGTAAAAGGCAGTGGAGCTGCAGGAAATGGATCTGTCCTGCTTCCTGCCTGCACTTCCTGTCATACAGCCACAGCTGTGTGAGACAGGAAGCTGCCGGTGATGGTGGGGCTTCAAGATACCGTGCACAGAGGTGAGGTGAGATGAAGTGTGTGTGTGTGCAGAGAGGTGAATGGTACTGTGAGTGTCTGTGTTTGTGTGTCGGTGGAGGAGAGGACAATGATGGGGCTGAAGGCAATGATTGGGTTGACAGAGAGGGTAATGATGGGGGTGATGGGGCAGAAGGCAATGATTGGGTTGACAGAGAGGGCAATGATGAATGATGGGGGTGATGGGGCAGAAGGCAATGATTGGGTTGACAGAGAGGGCAATGATGGGGTGATGGGGCAGAAGGCAATGATTGGGTTGACAGAGAGGGCAATGACGGGGGTGATGGGGCCGAAGGCAATGATTGGGTTGACGGAGGGGGTAATGATAGGGGTGGTGGGGGAGGAGGAAATGATTGAGGTGGTGGAATGGGTAATGATGGGGTGGTGGGGGAGAAGGCAATGATGGTGGCAGTGGAAAGGACAATGATGGGGGTGGTGGGGAGGAGGCAATGATGGAGGTGGTGGAATGGGCAATAAGGGGGTAGTGGGGAGAAAGCAATAATGGAGGTATTGAAGAGGGAAATCATGGGGGTGGGGGAGAGGGCAATAATGGGAATGTGGGGGATTTATAATGGATTTAAGAACAGGGGGAGGTGGAGGAAGACATTATTATTGATTATTTGATTATTATGTCTAACACAGTCCCTTAGTATAAAGTGTACTCACTTATGTATAGCACAGTCCCTTAGCTTTGTTGCCTTAAAAGTAGGGGTGCCCAGACACATTTCCTGCACAGGGGCCCCAAGCTGTCTATGTCCGCCCCTGCATCTGCATGTCACTAAACATGAGAACATATATAGAAAACTCTCCCAAAGAAATAGAGTTCCATATAATGTTTAGTGATATACATACTGTACATGCATATGTCCAATGTCCATATCTCCATATAGGCAAGAGAGCAGCTTCAATAAATGTACACAAAACACAATACAATAATCTGCAATCACAAATACAGATTATAAAAAAAGCACAGCCTTATTTCAACTGGTTTAAAATATGTATGTGACACATTCCCTTAAAAATGAACAAAAATATACAGGTGCTTCTCACCAAATTAGACTATCATAATAAAGTTAATTTATTTCAGTTCTTCAATACAAAAAGTGAATCTCATATATTATATAGTCATTCCAAACAGAGTAATCTATTTCAAGTGTTTATTTCTGTTAAAATTGATGATCATGGCTTACAGCCCCCAAAATCCCAAAAGTCATTTTCTCAGTAAATTAGAATAATTTACAAAAACCACCTGCAAAGGCTCCTAAGCATTTAAAAAGATAATTTAGTGTGTTTCAGTAGGCTCCACAATCAAGGGGAAGATTGCTGACTCGAAAGATGTCCAGAAGTCATTGACACACTACACAAGGCGGGTAAGCCACAAAGGTCATTGTTAGTCTTTATCCAAGCATATTAATGAAAAGCTGAGTGGAAGGAAAAAGTGTAGTAGAAAAAGGTGCACAAGCAACCGGGATAACCGCAGCCTTGAAAGGATTGTTAAGAAAAGGCCATTCAAAAATTTGGGGGATATTCACAAGGAGTGTACTGCTGCTGGAATCATTGCTTCAAGAGCCACCACACAAAGACATATCTAGGACATGGGCTACAAGTGTCGCATTCCCTGTGTCAAGCCACCCATGACCAATAGACAACACCAGAATTTTTTAACTGGGCCAAAGAGAAAAAGAAGTGGACTATTGCTCAGTGGTCCAAGGTGTTGTTTAAAGATGAAAGTAAATTTTGAATTGCATTTCGAAATCAAGGTTCCAGAGTCTGGAGGAAGCGTGGAGAGTAGGGTTGAGCGAAACGGATCGGTCATTTTCATAAGTCGACGACTTTTGGCAAAGTCGGCGTCTCATGAAACCCGACCCGATCCCTGTGTGGGGTCGGCCATGCGGTATGCGACTTTCGCGCCAAAGTCGCGTTTCAATGACGCTAAAAGCGCCATTTCTCAGCCAATGAAGGTGGACGCAGAGTGTGGGCAGCGTGATGACATAGATCTCAGTCCCCACCATCTTAGAGAAGGGCATTGCAGTGATTGGCTTGCTTTCTGCGGCGTCACAGGGGCTATAAAGGGGCGTTCCCGCCGACCGCCATCTTACTGCTGCTGATCTGAGCGTAGGGAGAGGTGCCGCTTCGTCAGAAGCAGGGATAGTGTTTTGCAGAGTACATTCACCCCCAAACCACTTGTGCTGTAGCGATTTCCACTGTCCAACACCACCTTTTGTTTGCAGGGACAGTGGAAGCTAAATTTTTTTTTCCTCAGCGCTGTAGCTCATTGGGCTGCCCTAGAAGGCTCCCTGATAGCTGCGTTGCTGTGTGTGTACGCCGCTGTGCAAACCAACTGCTTTTTTCAAAGCACAAATCCTGTTGTTCCTTCCTTTCTGCACAGCTATCTTGTTTGTTTGTCCACACTTTTGTGTGCAGCAGTCCTTTTTATAGCTGCCTGCCATACTTTTCTGAGATTACTGCAGGGAGATAAAGATTGGCAAGTCTGCCTCTGTGCCAGTGCTGTGTGTGGCATCTGTCTCTCATTGTGTGCCACAGAAAACCTAGTTTGTAATACTGGGCCTTTTTTTTTTTTTTTAATTCTCCCTGAAAAAAAAAAAATAAATAGTGGGAGATAAAGATTGGCAAGTCTGCCTCTGTGCCATTGCTGTGTGTGGCATCTGTCTCTCATTGTGTGCCACAGAAAACCAGTGTGTAATACTGGGCCATTTTTTTTTTTTGTAAATTCTCCCTGAAAAAAATAAAATAAATAGTGGGAGATAAAGATTGGCAAGTCTGCCTCTGTGCCATTGCTGTGTGTGGCATCTGTTTCTCATTGTGTGCCACAGAAAACCAGTGTGTAATACTGGGCCATTTTTTTTTTTTGTAAATTCTCCCTGTAAAAAAATAAATAAATAGTGGGAGATAAAGATTGGCAAGTCTGCCTCTGTGCCAGTGCTGTGTGTGGCATCTGTCTCTCATTGTGTGCCACCGAAAATCAGTGTGTAATACTGGGCCATTTTTTTTTTTTGTAAATTCTCCCTGTAAAAAAATAAATAAATAGTGGGAGATAAAGATTGGCAAGTCTGCCTCTGTGCCAGTGCTGTGTGTGGCATCTGTCTCTCATTGTGTGCCACCGAAAACCAGTGTGTAATACTGGGCCATTTTTTTTTTGTAAATTCTCCCTGTAAAAAAATAAATAAATAGTGGGAGATAAAGATTGGCAAGTCTGCCTCTGTGCCATTGCTGTGTGTGGCATCTGTCTCTCATTGTGTGCCACAGAAAACCAGTGTGTAATACTGGGCCATTTTTTTTTTTTTTTTGTAAATTCTCCCTGAAAAAAAAAAAAATAGTGGGAGATAAAGATTGGCAAGTCTGCCTCTGTGCCATTGCTGTGTGTGGCATCTGTCTCTCATTGTGTGCCACCGAAAACCAGTGTGTAATACTGGGCCATTTTTTTTTTTTTGTAAATTCTCCCTGAAAAAAAATAAATAAATAGTGGGAGATAAAGATTGGCAAGTCTGCCTCTGTGCCAGTGCTGTGTGTGGCATTTGTCTCTCATTGTGTGCCACCAAAAACCAGTGTGTAATAGTGGGCCATTTTTTTTTTTCGTGTAAATTCTCCCTGTAAAAAAATAAATAAATAGTGGGAGATAAAGATTGGCAAGTCTGCCTCTGTGCCATTGCTGTGTGTGGCATCTGTCTCTCATTGTGTGCCACAGAAAACCAGTGTGTAATACTGGGCCATTTTTTTTTTTGTAAATTCTCCCTGTAAAAACATAAATAAATAGTGGGAGATAAAGATTGGCAAGTCTGCCTCTGTGCCAGTGCTGTGTGTGGCATCTGTCTCTCATTGTGTGCCACCGAAAACCAGTGTGTAATACTGGGCCATTTTTTTTTTTGTAAATTCTCCCTGTAAAAAAATAAATAAATAGTGGGAGATAAAGATTGGCAAGTCTGCCTCTGTGCCATTGCTGTGTGTGGCATCTGTCTCTCATTGTGTGCCACAGAAAACCAGTGTGTAATACTGGGCCATTTTTTTTTTTTTTTGTAAATTCTCCCTGAAAAAAAAAAAATAGTGGGAGATAAAGATTGGCAAGTCTGCCTCTGTGCCATTGCTGTGTGTGGCATCTGTCTCTCATTGTGTGCCACCGAAAACCAGTGTGTAATACTGGGCCATTTTTTTTTTTGTAAATTCTCCCTGAAAAAAAAAAAATAAATAGTGGGAGATAAAGATTGGCAAGTCTGCCTCTGTGCCAGTGCTGTGTGTGGCATCTGTCTCTCATTGTGTGCCACCAAAAACCAGTGTGTAATAGTGGGCCATTTTTTTTTTCGTGTAAATTCTCCCTGTAAAAAAATAAATAAATAGTGGGAGATAAAGATTGGCAAGTCTGCCTCTGTGCCAGTGCTGTGTGTGGCATCTGTCTCTCATTGTGTGCCACCGAAAACCAGTGTGTAATACTGGGCCATTTTTTTTTTTGTAAATTCTCCCTGTAAAAAAATAAATAAATAGTGGGAGATAAAGATTGGCAAGTCTGCCTCTGTGCCATTGCTGTGTGTGGCATCTGTCTCTCATTGTGTGCCACAGAAAACCAGTGTGTAATACTGGGCCATTTTTTTTTTGTTTGTAAATTCTCCCTGAAAAAAAAAATAGTGGGAGATAAAGATTGGCAAGTCTGCCTCTGTGCCATTGCTGTGTGTGGCATCTGTCTCTCATTGTGTGCCACAGAAAACCAGTGTGTAATACTGGGCCATTTTTTTTTTTTTTGTAAATTCTCCCTGAAAAAAAAAAAAAATAGTGGGAGATAAAGATTGGCAAGTCTGCCTCTGTGCCAGTGCTGTGTGTGGCATCTGTCTCTCATTGTGTGCCACAGAAAACCAGTGTGTAATACTGGGCCATTTTTTTTTTTTGGTAAATTCTCCCTGAAAAAAAATAAATAAATAGTGGGAGATAAAGATTGGCCTTTCTGCTTGAGTGCCGGTCCTGTGTGTGCCATCTGTCTCAAATTATTGGGGCACAGAAAACCTAGTGTGTCATACTGTTAATTTTTTTTCTTTTTTTAATTCTCCCTGAAAACAAAAAATAGTGGAAGATTAAGATTGGCATTTCTGCTTGAGTGCCGGTCGTGTGTGTGCCATCTGTCTCAAATTATTGGGGCACAGAAAACCTAGTGTGTAACATTGGGCCTGGTTTTCCTTTCAGTGTCAGCCACCTATAAAGGTGTATATAAATCCTAGAGAAGTTAGAGTTCACCTTATAAGTTGTTTTACAGTAACAAATACCGTTACTTTGGTTACGTTTTGCAAACAATGAGGAAGTCTGGTGGAAGAGGTCATGGCCGTGGGCGGTCATTGTCAGCTGGTAATGATGGTAGTGGTGGTGGAGCATCAGGTGGTCGTGGTAAAAGCAGTACAGCACCTAAGTCTCGAGTTGTTGAGCCAGGTTCGTCGTCTGGCTACACAAGGCCTCGACCGCTCCCTTTTCTGGGGGAAGGAAAACCGCTTTTAAAGCCGGAGCAGCAAGAACAAGTTTTGGCTTTACTTGCTGACTCAGCCTCTAGCTGTTTTGCCTCCTCTTCTGAAAGTGCAAAATGTAAAAGCAGTGCGTCGTTAGTGGATGTTCACGGTCAGGGACAAGTCGCTTCCTTGTCTTCTTCACCCAGAACAAGAGAGAAGGATGCGTCAGGAGACACAACGGGTTACTCCATGGAGCTCTTTACACATACCGTTCCTGGGTTAGACAGTGAAACAGTTAACAGGCCATGCCCATTAGAAGTTGAATCGGACATGGAGTGCACTGATGCACAGCCACAGCCAGATTACTATGCTGTTCCTTTGACTCAGACCAGAACATTGCCCTCGCAGTGTACTGAGCCAGAATCAAACCCAGCTGAGACTATGGTGCCCCGTCACGAACGCTCTACCACCAGCTTACACGGTGACACAGACGAAGTTGCACACGAGATAGAAGAGGAGGTCATAGATGACCCAGTTGTTGACCCCGATTGGCAGCCATTGGGGGAACAGGGTGCAGGCGGCAGTAGTTCTGAAGTGGAGGAGGAGGAGGAGCTGCAGCAGGCATCAACATCACAACAGGTTCCATCTGCTGGGCCCGTATCTGGCCAAAAATGCGTGGCAAAACCAAAACCAGTTGGAGGACAGCGTGGCCATCCGGTTAAAGAAGCTCAGTCTGCAATGCCTGAAAAGGTATCCGATAGTAGAAAGAGTGCAGTCTGGCATTTTTTTAAACAACATCCAAATGATCAGCGCAAAGTCATCTGTCAAAAATGTTCAACTACCTTAAGCAGAGGTCAGAATTTTAAAAGTCTAAATACAAGTTGCATGCATAGACATTTATCCACCATGCATTTGCAAGCCTGGACTAACTACCAAACGTGCCTAAAGGTTGCAGCACCCTCGGCCAATGAAGCTAGTCAGCAACGCTACATCCCTTCCCTCGCTGTAAGCCCACCATTTCCCGCAACACCTGCAGTATCTGTGCAGCATTTGTCTCCAGGCCAAAGCAGTCAGGGAATCACCAGGTTCGTAGTAGGAAACACTGCATGTAGGGCACCGGCAAGAATACCATCTCCAACCCTCTCTCAGTCTGCCATGTCCACCGGCACCACCGCTAGTTCCACGATCTCCAGCTCTCCAGTCCAGCTCACCCTACATGAGACTCTTGTTAGGAAAAGGAAGTACTCATCCTCGCATCCGCGTACACAGGGTTTGAACGCCCACATTGCTAGACTAATCTCATTAGAGATGATGCCCTACCGGTTAGTTGAAAGCGAAGCTTTCAAAGCGCTGATGGACTACGCTGTACCACGCTACGAGCTACCCAGTCGACACATCTTTTCTAGAAAAGCCATCCCAGCCCTCCAACAGCATGTTAAAGACCGCATCGTCCATGCACTCAGGTAGTCTGTGACTGCAAAGGTGCACCTGACAACAGATGCATGGACCAGTAGGCATGGCCAGGGACGTCACATGTCCATCACGGCACACTGGGTGAATGTGGTGGATGCAGGGTCCACAGGGGACAGCAATATTGGGACAGTTCTGCCTAGCCCACGGTCAAGGAAAGAGTTGGCTGTAGGCGTTCGCCCCCCCTCCTCCTCTTCCTCATCCTCCTGCAGAAGCGAGAGCTCGTCCACAGACCGCAGTCGCACATCCACTCCATCCGCAGCTGCCACTGTTGCACACCAGGTGTGCCATTATGGGACAGCTAGTGGCAAGCGTCAGCAGGCTGTATTGGCAATGAAGTGTTTGGGCGACAACAGACACACCGCGGAAGTTCTGTCCGAGTTCTTGCAGAAAAAAACTCAGTCATGGCTGGGCACTGTACATCTTGAGGCAGGCAAGGTAGTGAGTGATAACGGAAGGAATTTCATGGCTGCCATAGCCCTTTCCCAACTGAAACACATTCCTTGCCTGGCTCACACCTTAAACCTGGTGGTGCAGTGCTTCCTGAAAAGTTATCCGGGGTTACCCGACCTGCTCCTCAAAGTGCGCAGACTTTGCTCGCATATCCGCCGTTCGCCCGTACACTCCAGCCGTATGCAGAACTATCAGCGGTCTTTGAACCTTCCCCAGCATCGCCTAATCATCGACGTTGCAACAAGGTGGAACTCCACACTGCACATGCTTCATTGACTGTGCGAACAGAGGCGTGCTGTTATGTATTTGTGGGAGGATACACGGGCAGGCAGTTGGATGGCAGACATGGAGTTGTCAGGTGTGCAGTGGTCAAAGCTACAAGACCTGTGTCAAGTCCTTCAGTGTTTTGAGGAATGCACACAGCTGGTTAGTGCAGACAATGCCATAATAAGCATGAGCATCCCCCTAATGCATCTGCTGATGCAAAGTTTGACGCACATAAAGGAGCAGGCGTCTGCAGCCGAGGAAGAGGAAAGCCTTGATGATAGTCAGCCATTGTCTGGTCAGGGCCGTGTAGAGGACACGGTAGCGGGCGAAGAGGATGAGGAGGACGAGGAGGATGATGGGGATGAGTACTTTTTTAATGAAGAAGCTTCTCCTGGGCCAACAGAAATTAGTGGCGTTGCAAGGCCGGGTTCTGGTTTTTTAAGGGAGACAAGTGACGTAGATTTGCCTGTAACTGCCCCTCAAACCAGCACAACCGCAGATTTGACAACTGGAACTTTGGCCCACATGGCAGATTATGCCTTACGTATCCTCAAAAGGGACCCACGCATTATTAAAATGATGACCGATGACGATTACTGGTTGGCCTGCATCCTTGACCCTCGCTATAAAGGCAAATTGCAAAATATTATGCCACATGAGAACCTCAAACAAATATTAGCAACCAAACAAGCAACTCTTGTAGACCGTTTGATTCAGGCATTCCCAGCACACAGCGCCGGTGTTGGTTCTCACACGAGCTGCAGGGGGCTACAGGGCAGAGGTGTTAGAGGTGCACAAATCAGAAGTGGCGTTGGACAGAGGGGTTTTCTGACCAGGTTGTGGAGTGATTTCGCAATGACCGCAGACAGGACAGGTACTGCAGCATCTATTCAAAGTGACAGGAGACATTTGTCCAGTATGGTTACTAACTATTTTTCATCCCTTATCGATGTTCTCCCTCAACCGTCATTCCCATTTGATTACTGGGCATCCAAATTAGACACCTGGCCTGAATTGGCAGAATATGCATTGCAGGAGCTTGCTTGCCCAGCAGCTAGTGTGCTATCAGAAAGAGTATTCAGTGCTGCTGGTTCAATATTAACCGAAAAAAGGACTCGTCTGGCTACCCAAAATGTGGATGATCTAACCTTCATTAAAATGAACCACTCCTGGATTTCAAATTATTTTGCCCCACTTTCCCGGCTGACACCTAGCTTTCCTATAAAAGGGTCTTGCTTGTGCACTGGTCTTACTGAGTGTTCCAATCTCTTAATTTGCAGCAGCTGTTTGTCCAGCATACGACATGTTTACACCTCCCTCAATGGGAAAACTCCCCCCACGGGGCCGTGGTCTCGCCACTTGGCGCAAGCACCCGTTAGAGTGCCGTTTGTCTGAAGAGGTGGGTGTGCCCGCTTTTGGTCGATGGCACTGCCACTGGGTCCCTCATAGTACAATAAAGTGTCTCTGGCGGTGGTGGCGCGCACCCAATGTCAGACACACCGTTGTAACATGAGGGGCCCTGGGACGGTACCGCCGGCCACAAGAGAGTTCACCCCCCCAGCTCAAACTGTGCTCTACCACGTGCAAAATTATCTCTCACAGCTCCACCAATGTCTATGCGCTGACATCATTCAATGCCTGGCACTGACAATACCAATTTGTTGACATCTATGATGCTAGTTAAAGTTGTCTGGGTCAGTGTCCTATATTGACACCAGTAAATACTTACTGCCAAATTACTATGTCAGAAACTCAGCAGATGAGCCCACCCCTGTACCTAAGTATGCCACACTTTTTTTTTGTTTTGTTGTTTTGCGAGACATTAACCCCTTTCTGTCATTAGACGTACTATTCCGTCCATGTGGGGTGGGCCCTACTTCCCAAGGACGGAATAGTACGTCATGCCCTTTAATGCGACACTGCGACTTAAGTCGCAGTGATCGCATTAAAATTCCGACGCCATCTTACCTGGAGGAAGATGGTGTCAGCATCCTAAGGCCTGTCGCCGCCCCCCCGGCCTCCTGATCGCTGTGATTGGCTGCTCAATTCTGAGCAGCCAATCGCAGCCTTTCTCATTGTTTCAGCCAATCAATTTGGCTGAAACAGTGAGGTCCCAGGCTAGGATCGAGTACCGATGTACTCGATCCTAGGCCGGTGCCTGGCAACGCCAGGCATCGGCTAAAACCCCCCGGATTGGCGCGATCGACGATCACATCGATCGCGCCAATCGCAGGGCACAGCGGCGGTGTTACCGCGCTGTGCCCTGCCTGTACATGCGCGCTCTGCAGCTCCGGAGCCCCTGCCATGGCTCCGGATCCCCTGCCATGGCTCGGGATTCCCTTCCACTCTGATTGGCGCGATCGATGTGATCGTCGATCGCGCCAATCACATGTGATCGTCGATCGCGCCCTGCCTCTCACGCGCTCCACAGCCCCCTCTGCGCCAATCACATGTGATCGTCGATCGCGCCCTGCCTCTCACGCGCTCTTCAGCCCCCTCTGCCCTGGCTCCTGTTCCGGATCCTCCAGCTCTGATTGGCGCGATCGACGATCACATCCATCGCGCCAATCAGAGCTGGAGGATCCGGAACAGGAGCCAGGGCAGAGGGGGCTGTGGAGCGCGTGAGAGTCAGGGCACAGCAGCGGTGTGATCGCGCTGTGCCCTGATGGTGACCTGCCGGTCACCTACTGGTGACCTGCCGGTGACCTGCCTATGATCGGAGCTGTGAGCTCCGATCATAGGCCGGTGCCTAGCAACACCGGCGTCACCAGGGCCCTCTCTGATTGGTGGGATCGATGTGATCATCGATCCCACCAATCACAGGTCACAGCAGCGGTGTGACCGCTCTGTGACCTGTCTCACCTGCCCCTGACCTGTGTAACTGCTCTGAAGGAATCCTCACACTTGGTGAGGATTCCTTCAGAGCGGTCACGCTTGAGAGATCCCCTCCTGTGCTGAGACTTGTGGTGCCACAGTAGCCTGTGACACCACAATTCTTGCGAAAGAAAGAAGAGAGAAGAAAGAAGAGAGAAGAAAGAAGAGAGACTACAAACCGTAAGTGTTGATACCCCGATCCCGGCCCGATCTCTCTTCATCCCCCCCTCCATCCCCCCTTGCCCCATCCCTCCCTCCATCCCCCCTTGCCCCATTCCCCCCTCATCCCCCCTTGCCCCATCCCCCCTGCCCCACCTTGCGCCGTATCCGTGCCCAAATTTAGCAGCCGCCGAGCGTTGATTGGTGACGCAGTTCACCTATCAACACTCGTGCTCGCTTTTTTTCACCCCCTTAGCGCCATCGAGCGTTGATTGGTGACGCAGTTCACCTATCAACACTCGTGCTCACTTTTTTTTACCCCATCCCCGTGCGCTCCCCCAGCCGCTGCGTCTAATCTCTGCCTTCCCTTTTTTTTTCCCCCCATCCCCGTGCGCTCCCACAGCCACTGCGTCTAATCCGTGCCTTTCCTTTTTTTTTTTTCCCAGCCCCTTGCGCTCCCCCAGCTGCCGCGTCTAATCCGTGCCTTTTCTTTTTTTTTCCCCATCCCCTTGCGCTCCCCCAGCCGCTGTGTCTAATCCGTGCCTTTTCTTTTTTTTTTTTCCCCATCCCCTTGCGCTCCCCAAGCCGCCGCGTCTAATCTCTGCCTTCCCTTTTCTTTTTTTTTTTTTCCCCATCCCCTTGCGCTCCCCCAGCCGCTGCGTCTTATCCGTGCCTTTTTTTTTTCCCCATCCCCTTGCGCTCCCCCAGCCGCTGCGTCTAATCCGTGCCTTTTCTTTTTTTTTCCCCATCCCCGTGCGCTCCCCCAGCCGCCGCGTCTAATCTCTGCCTTCCCTTTTCTTTTTTTTTTCCCCATCCCCTTGCGCTCCCCCAGCCGCTGTGTCTTATCCGTGCCTTTTTTTTTTCCCCATCCCCTTGCGCTCCCCCAGCCGCTGCGTCTAATCCGTGCCTTTTCTTTTTTTTTTCCCATCCCCGTGCGCTCCCACAGCCGCCGCGTCTAATCTCTGCCTTCCCTTTTCTTTTTTTTTTCCCCATCCCCTTGCGCTCCCCCAGCCGCTGCGTCTAATCCGTGCCTTTTCTTTTTTTTTTTTTCCCCATCCCCTTGCGCTCCCCAAGCCGCCGCGTCTAATCTCTGCCTTCCCTTTTGACATCCCCATTCGCACACCCAGCAGCCGCCGAACTCTGATAAGTGACACGGTTCACTTATCAGAGCTCTCGTGCCTGGCTTTTTTTCCACATCCCCGTTCGCACACCCAGCAGGCGCCGAAATTTGATAAGTGACGCGGTTCACTTATCAGAGCTAGGGCCTGCTGTTTTAGACTTTTCCTTTCACAGGTATTTTTTTCTCCCCATTTGCTTTTTTTTTCCTTTAGCTTTTTCTTTTCAGAATAGTTTGCACCAAACACTATCCCCCCACACGTACATATAGTACCAATAAAGTACACAAAAGCACCATACTCACACAAAAAAATGTCCCGCTCGTCCCGTTCGTCCCAACAGCGCTATTCAGCGGAGGAGGCATATGCTTTCCTTGCCTCCGACACTGATAGCGAGGGAGAGGATCCCACTTTTCTTTATTTTTCTGATTCTTCCTCATCCTCTTCCTCATCCTCTTCCTCATCCTCTTCCTCATCCTCTTCCTCATCCTCTTCCCCTCCTCATCTTCCTCCTCCGGCCCTGCGGAACCGCCACGCAGACGCCGCAGGACAGAAGCAGTGCCCATCATTCATGAAGATGAAGATGAGGCAGGGCCCACTCCTGAAGATGAACCAGCGCGCCCCTCTTCGGACCCCGTATGGACCTCGCCCCCCGAAAATTACGAGCCACTGATTCCTGATTTTGTGGCAGAATCAAGAATCAGGTTTGACACCACCGGCCTCACAGAAATAGACTTTTTCAAAGTCTTTTTCTCTGAGGATTTTGTTAACCTCATGGTGGAGCAAACTAATTTGTACGCTCGTCAATTTTTGGAGCAAAACACTGGTTCATCATATTCTAACTGGTCTCCTGTAGACGCAGTTGAAATGATGCAGTTTTGGGGCCTGATGCTTCATATGGGGCTCCTGAAGAAGCCAGAAATTCGGCAATATTGCAGCGTTGATATTTTATACAACACTCCAGTGTTCCGAATGGTCATGGTCCGAACGCGTTTTGAGGCCATCCACAAATTCCTGCATTATTCCGATAATGCACAGTGTCCCGCACGAGATGACCCCAACTTTGACCGTCTGTTCAAAGTTCGTCCGGTCATCGAACACTTCAACAAAAAGTTTGGTGAAGTGTACGTGCCCAAAAGGGACATCTGCGTGGATGAGTCCTTGGTTCATTTTAAGGGGCGGCTCAGATTCCGTCAATACCTGCCCAGAAAGAGGGCCAGGTACGGAATCAAACTCTACAAGCTGTGTGAGAGTACCTCAGGGTACACCTACAGCTTTAGAGTCTACGAAGGGAAGGACACCAGGATTGAACCGCCTGAGTGTCCCCCTGTCATGGGAGTGAGTGGGAAAATAGTGTGGGATTTGGTGCACCCACTGTTGGATAAAGGTTATCACCTCTACACTGATAACTTTTATACCAGCGTCCCACTCTACAAATCCCTCTCTGCGCGAGGTACCGCAGCCTGCGGTACTGTCCGCAAAAATCAGAGAGGCCTCCCAAAGACGCTACTTGGGCAGATGCTCAGAAAAGGTGAGAGCAGAGCCCAATGTAGCGACCACCTGCTGGTGGTCAAGTACAAGGACAATAGGGATGTCCTTCTCTTGACCACCATACACGGTGATGGCAGTGCCCTCAGCACTGTACGGGGTACCTCTACACAGGTCAGCAAACCTGACTGTGTTCTGCGGTACAACAAAAACATGGGGGGCGTTGATCTCTCTGATCAACTCCTCCAACCGTACAGTGCTCTGAGAAAAGCCAAGGTGTGGTACAAAAAGCTGTCCGTGTACATCGTACAAATGGCAATGCTAAACGCTTTCCTGCTGTCACGATGTGCACGCCACACCGATACGTCGTACCTTCAGTTCCAGGAGGTAGTGGTTAAGGCCCTGATATTTGGCACGAGGGAAGGAGCGGGCCCCAGTACTTCCGGAACTGAAGGTGCTCGTATCGTACCAGGTCAGCATTTTCCGGGGGAGGTCCCGCAAACTGCAAAAAGAGGTAAGTCGCAAAAAAGGTGCCGAGTGTGTTACAAAAGGGGAATACGCAAGGACACCATTTATCAATGCGACACCTGCCCCGAAAAACCTGGCCTGTGTATGAAGGATTGCTTCAAATTGTACCACACCTCCATGCACTACTAATTTACTTTACAGGAAACAGTAGATTAGTTCCAAAAGGGGGCACATCTATGTAAGTTCATTGGGGGTCTAGTTTACAAAATGTCACTTGTGGTTTTTTTTTTACTGTTTGGGCACATCAGGGGCTCTGCAAACGGAAGATGACGCCTGCAGACCATTCCATCAAAGTCTGCTTTCCAAAACGTCACCACATCCCTTCCGAGCCCCGACGTGTGCCCAAACAGTATTTTTTCCCACATGTGGGGTATCCGCTTTCTCAGGACAAATTGGACAACAACTTTTGGGGTCCAATTTCTCTTGTTACACTTGGGAAAATTAAAAATTGGGGACTAAATGTTCATTTTTGTAAGAAAAAATAGGATTTTTTATTTTCACGCCCGGGCATTATAAATTTAAGTGAAACACTTGGGGGTTCCAAATTCTCACCACACACCTAGATAAGTTCCCAATTAGGTCTAGTTTCCAAAATGGGGTCATTTGTGGGGGATTTCTACTGTTCAGGCACATCAGGGGCTCTGCAAACAGAACATGATGCCCGCAGACCATTCCATCAAAGTCTGCTTTTCAAAACGTCACTACTTCCCTTCCGAGCCCTGAAGTGTACCCAAACAGTATTTTTTCCCACATGTGGGGTATCAGCGTTCTCAGGACAAATTGGACAACAACTGTTGGGGTCCAATTTCTCCTGTTACACTTGGGAAAATTAAAAATTGGGGACTAAATGATCATTTTTGTGGGAAAAAATAGGATTTTTTTTTTTCACGCCTGGGCGTTATAAACTTTTGTGAAGCACTTGGGGGATAAAAGTGCTCACAACACACCTAGATAAGTTCCCAATTAGGTCTCGTTTCCAAAATGGGGTCACCTGTGGGGGATTTCTACTGTTCAGGCACATCAGGGGCTCTGCAAACGGAGCATGATGCCCGCAGACCATTCCATCAAAGTCTGCTTTTCAAAACGTCACTACTTCCCTTCCGAGCCCTGAAGTGTACCCAAATAGTAGTTTTCTCCCACATGTGGGGTATCAGCGTACTCAGGACAAATTGGACAACAACTTTTGGGGTCCAATTTCTCTTGCTACCCTTGAGAAAATAAAAAATTGGGGACTAAACGATCATGTTTGTGGAAAAAATAGGATTTTTTTTTTTCACGCCCGGGCGTTATAAACATTTGTGAAGCACTTGGGGGATAAAAGTGCTCATAACACATCTAGATAAGTTCCTTAGGGGGTCTAGTTTCCAAAATGGGGTCACTTGTGGGGGTTTTCCACTGTTTAGGCACATCAGGGGCTCGCCAAACGCGACATGGCGTCCGATCTCAATTCCAGCCAATTTTAGATTGAAAATGTCAAATGGTGCTCCTTTCCTTCTGAGCCCTGCCATGCGCCCAAACAGTGGTTTACCCCCACATATGGGGTATCAGCGTACTCAGGACAAATTGGACAACAACTTTTGGGGTCCAATTTCTCTTGCTACCCTTGAGAAAATAAAAAATTGGGGACTAAACCATCATGTTTGTGGAAAAAATAGGATTTTTTTTTTTCACGCCCGGGCGTTATAAACATTTGTGAAGCACTTGGGGGATAAAAGTGCTCACAACACATCTAGATAAGTTCCTTAGGGGGTCTAGTTTCCAAAATGGGGTCACTTGTGGGGGTTTTCCACTGTTTAGGCACATCAGGGGCTCGCCAAATGCGACATGGCGTCCGATCTCAATTCCAGCCAATTTTAGATTGAAAATATCAAATGGTGCTCCTTTCCTTCTGAGCCCTGCCATGCGCCCAAACAGTGGTTTACCCCCACATATGGGGTATCAGCGTACTCAGGACAAATTGGACAACAATTTTTGGGGTCCAATTTCTCTTGCTACCCTTGAGAAAATAAAAAATTGGGGACTAAACCATCATGTTTGTGGAAAAAATAGGATTTTTTTTTTTCACGCCCGGGCGTTATAAACATTTGTGAAGCACTTGGGGGATAAAAGTGCTCACAACACATCTAGATAAGTTCCTTAGGGGGTCTAGTTTCCAAAATGGGGTCACTTGTGGGGGTTTTCCACTGTTTAGGCACATCAGGGGCTCGCCAAACGCGACATGGCGTCCGATCTCAATTCCAGCCAATTTTAGATTGAAAATGTCAAATGGTGCTCCTTTCCTTCTGAGCCCTGCCATGCGCCCAAACAGTGGTTTACCCCCACATATGGGGTATCAGCGTACTCAGGAAAAATTGGACAACAACTTTTGGGGTCCAATTTCTCTTGCTACCCTTGAGAAAATAAAAAATTGGGGACTAAACGATCATGTTTGTGGAAAAAATAGGATTTTTTTTTTTCACGCCCGGGCGTTATAAACATTTGTGAAGCACTTGGGGGATAAAAGTGCTCACAACACATCTAGATAAGTTCCTTAGGGGGTCTAGTTTCCAAAATGGGGTCACTTGTGGGGGTTTTCCACTGTTTAGGCACATCAGGGGCTCGCCAAATGCGACATGGCGTCCGATCTCAATTCCAGCCAATTTTAGATTGAAAATGTCAAATGGTGCTCCTTTCCTTCTGAGCCCTGCCATGCGCCCAAACAGTGGTTTACCCCCACATATGGGGTATCAGCGTACTCAGGACAAATTGGACAACAACTTTTGGGGTCCAATTTCTCTTGCTACCCTTGAGAAAATAAAAAATTAGGGACTAAACGATCATGTTTGTGGAAAAAATAGGATTTTTTTTTCACGCCCGGGCGTTATAAACATTTGTGAAGCACTTGGGGGATAAAAGTGCTCACAACACATCTAGATAAGTTCCTTAGGGGGTCTAGTTTCCAAAATGGGGTCACTTGTGGGGGTTTTCCACTGTTTAGGCACATCAGGGGCTCGCCAAACGCGACATGGCGTCCGATCTCAATTCCAGTTAATTTTAGATTGAAAATGTCAAATGGTGCTCCTTTCCTTCTGAGCCCTGCCATGCGCCCAAACATTGGTTTACCCCCACATATGGGGTATCAGCATACTCATGACAAATTGGACAACAACTTTTGAGGTCCATTTTCTTTTTTTACCCTTGGGAAATTAAAAAAAATATTGCTGAAAAATCATTTTTGTGACTAAAAAGTTAAATGTTCATTTTTTCCTTCCATGTTGCTTCTGCTGCTGTGAAACACCTGAAGGGTTAATAAACTTCTTGAATGTGGTTTTGAGCACCTTGAGTGGTGCAGTTTTCAGAATGGTGTCACTTTTGGGTATTTTCTGCCATATAGACCCCTCAAAGTGACTTCAAATGTAAGGTGGTCCCTAAAAAAAATGGTTTTGTAAATTTTGTTGTAAAAATGAGAAATTGCTGGTCAACTTTTAACCCTTATAACTTCCTAGAAAAAAAAAATTTTGTTTCCAAAATTGTGCTGATGTAAAGTAGACATGTGGGAAATGTTATTTAGTAACTATTTTGTGTCACATAAATCTCTGGTTTAACAGAATAAAAATTAAAAATTTGAAAATTGTGAAATTTTCAAAATTTTCGCCAAATTTCCATTTTTTTCACAAATAAACGCAAGTTATATCGAAGAAATTTTACCACTATCATGAAGTACAATATGTCACGAGAAAACAGTGTCAGAATCGCCAAGATCCGTTGAAGCGTTTCGGAGTTATAACCTCATGAAGGGACAGTGGTCAGAAATGTAAAAATTGGCCCGGTCATTAACGTGCAAACCACCCTTGGGGGGTGAAGGGGTTAACATCTATTTATTTTTTGTGAGTACTAACTGTGTCAGACACTCCTTGCAATCTTCCTCCGCTGACCACACCAATGCTGCCTGTGTACCCCTGCGAGATAACTCTAAGTGCCTTGAGCCTATTTTTATTTATTTTAGGCCTAGTGAGCCTGTCTGCGGTCCCTCCTTGCAATCCTCCTCCACTGACCACAACTATGCTGCCTGTGTAGCCCTGCGAGATAATTCTAAGTGCCTTGAGCCTATTTTTATTTATTTTAGGCCTAGTAAGCCTGTCTGCGGTCCCTCCTTGCAATCCTCCTCCACTGACCACAACTATGCTGCCTGTGTACCCATGTAACCTATTTAAAACTGCATAGAGCCTATTTTTATTTATTTTAGGCCTAGTGAGCCTGTCTGCGGTCCCTCCTTGCAATCCTCCTCCACTGACCACAACTATGCTGCCTGTGTACCCCTGCGAGATAATTCTAAGTGCCTTGAGCCTATTTTTATTTATTTTAGGCCTAGTAAGCCTGTCTGCGGTCCCTCCTTGCAATCCTCCTCCACTGACCACAACTATGCTGCCTGTGTACCCCTGCGAGATAACTCTAAGTGCCTTGAGCCTATTTTTATTTATTTTAGGCCTAGTAAGCCTGTCTGCGGTCCCTCCTTGCAATCCTCCTCCACTGATCACAACTATGCTGCCTGTGTACCCATGTAACCTATTTAAAACTGCATAGAGCCTATTTTTATTTATTTTAGGCCTAGTAAGCCTGTCTGCGGTCCATCCTTGCAATCCTCCTCCACTGACCACAACTATGCTGCCTGTGTACCCATGTAACCTATTTAAAACTGCATAGAGCCTATTTTTATTTATTTTAGGCCTAGTAAGCCTGTCTGCGGTCCCTCCTTGCAATCGTCCTCCGCTGACCACATCAATGCTGCCCGTGTACCCCTGGAACCTATTTAAAAGTTCATAGAGCCTATTTATATATTTTATTTAATATTAATAAAGCCATGATGGACTATGCTGTACCACGCTACAAGCTAACCAGTCGACACTTCATTTGCGAGAAAAGTCATCCCAACCCTCCACCAGCATGTAAAAGACCGCATTGTCCATGCACTCTGGCAATCTGTGAGTACAAAGGTGCACCTGATAACAGACGCATGGACCTGTAGGCATGGCCACCGAAGGTTACGTGTCCATTACGGCGCAATGGGTTAATGTGGTGGATGCATGGTCCACAGGGGACAGCCCACTAAGTCTGTCTGCAGTCCCTAATTCAAATTGTCCTCCACTGTATAAATCTGAGCTTCAACCTTCTGGCTCTCATTAAATGCTTTTTAAAAAAAAATTGGTGGTTACGGCCTACTAACGGTGTCTGCCGCTCCCTGGTGTTGTCCTCCACTGTATAAATCTGAGCTTCAACCTTCTGGCTCTCATTAAGTGCTTTCTTTAAATAAATTGGTGGTTAGGGCCTACTAATGGTGTCTGCCGCTCCTGGGTGTTGTCCTCCTCCTGAGTGTTCTCCTCCTCCTTGGTGTTCTCCTCCAGGTTGCCTTGTCTGAGCTTCAACCTTCTGGCTCTCATTGAGTGCTTTTTTAAAAAAAATTGGTGGTTACGGCCTACTAACGGTGTCTGCCGCTCCCTGGTGTTGTCCTCCACTGTATAAATCTGAGCTTCAACCTTCTGGCTCTCATTAAGTGCTTTTTTAAAAAAAATTGGTGGTTACGGCCTACTAACGGTGTCTGCCGCTCCCTGGTGTTGTCCTCCACTGTATAAATCTGAGCTTCAACCTTCTGGCTCTCATTAAGTGCTTTCTTTAAATAAATTGGTGGTTAGGGCCTACTAACGGTGTCTGCCGCTCCCTGGTGTTGTCCTCCACTGTATAAATCTGAGCTTCAACCTTCTGGCTCTCATTAAGTGCTTTTTTTAAAAAAAATTGGTGGTTACGGCCTACTAACGGTGTCTGCCGCTCCCTGGTGTTGTCCTCCACTGTATAAATCTGAGCTTCAACCTTCTGGCTCTCATTAAGTGCTTTCTTTACATAAATTGGTGGTTAGGGCCTACTAACGGTGTCTGCCGCTCCCTGGTGTTGTCCTCCACTGTATAAAGCTGAGCTTCAGTCTTTAGGCTTTCGGCCTATAGTATCAGATATTAAACTGCATTTGGCCTTCAACTTTGGTTGGGGCCTACTAACGGTGTGTGCCGCTCCCTGGTGTTGTCCTCCACTGTATAAAGCTGAGCTTCAGTCTTTAGGCTTTCGGCCTATAGTATCAGATATTAAACTGCATTTGGCCTTCAACTTTGGTTGGGGCCTACTAACGGTGTGTGCCGCTCCCTGGTGTTGTCCTCCACTGTATAAAGCTGAGCTTCAGTCTTTAGGCTTTCGGCCTATAGTAGCAGATATTAAACTGCATTTGGCCTACTAGTGTGGTTGGGCCCTTAAAACAGTGTCTGCTGCTCCTGGGTTTGCTACTCCACTGAACAAAGCAATGCCGCCTGTTTAGTCCTGTTACCAATTTTGAACTGCATTTAGCCTACTTTATTCTTTGACCCTATATCTGTGTTTCCTCCTCATCCTGCCCATTGCCCAGCCACTGCTAGATGAGTCTGCTGGTACATTGACCTAGACCACTACATTCCCCTTGCACTCTACACAGCCAGAATCTGACCCTGCTGAAAGTAAGGTTCCCCTTCCCGCATGGTATACCACCTTACACAGGGACAAAGAGGAAGGTGCAGATGAAAGTGCAGGTTCCTTCATCAGGTGGGGGGGCATACTCGTTGGCGACGTCACTGGCACAGGGCCCCTCAGAGTACGCAAAAGTGTCGCTGCTGGTGGGAGGCGCCCTGTTATGACCCCAATGGCGAGGGTCTCAGAGGAACAAGTAAGTCTGCGAAGTACAAAAATCCAGCTCATAGGGCAGTGGTAACTGGGTTGACCATATATCTACTCCTAACGCCAACACTAGAAGTAGCCGGGGAACATGCCTACGTTGGTCGCTAGATGTCTCGTGCCAGCCGGAGGACTAACTACCCCTAGAAGAAGAAAACAAAGACCTCTCTTGCCTCCAGAGAATAGACCCCAAAAGTTGGATACAAGCCCCCCACAAATAATAACGGTGAGGTAAGAGGAAATGACAAACACAGAGATGAACTAGGTTTAGCAAAGAGAGGCCCACTTACTAATAGCAGAATGTAGTAAGATAACTTATATGGTCAACAAAAACCCTATCAAAAATCCACACTGGAAATTCAAGAACCCCCGAACCGTCTAACGGCCCGGGGGGAGAACTCCAGCCTCCCTAGAGCTTCCAGCAAGGTTAGGATACAGATTATGTACAAGCTGGACAAAAATGCAAACAAAAACAAATAGCAAAAAGCAAGAAAGCAGACTTAGCTTAATCTAGCAGGAACCAGGATCAGTAGACAAGAGCACAACAGATTAGCTCTGATTACAACGTTGCCAGGCATTGAACTGAAGGTCCAGGGAGCTTATATAGCAACACCCCTGACCTAACGACCCAGGTGAGCATACAAGGGATGGCAGACATTCCCAGAGTCAAATCACTAGTAACCACTAGAGGGAGCCAAAAAGGTAAATTCACAACAGCGCCCCCGCCGTGCAAACACACCGTTGTACTTTGAGGGGCCCTGTGCCAGTGCCAATGCCAATGAGTGGGCCCCCACTGCTTGCTTAGGATCACAGCACTTGCAAACTTGACATACTTACCTCTCACTGCTCCACCGCTGAGACGTAGTCCACGTTTCCTGGGCCCACTAAAACCTTGAACCAGCCTTACCCCCCTCAACTTTTGCCAAATGACCCCCAATTTCCAATGCCCAACTATTATTATAAAGTTAATTAAGATTGACAAGCTTCAGAAACAAGAATGGATGTTTTTGGCATTAAAATGGGCACTGTAGGTGTTTTCCTGGCCTCCACTCACTGCCGACTATGCTTCCCCATTGACTTGCATTGGGTTTCGTGTTTCGGTCGATCCCCGACTTTTCGCGATAATCGGCCGACTGCACTCGACTCGACTTTGGACAAAGTCGGGTTTCGCAAAACCCGACTCGATCTTAAAAAATGAAAGTCGCTCAACCCTAGTGGAGAGGCCACAATCCAAGTTGCTTGAGGTCCAGTGTGAATTTTCCACAATCAGTGATAGTTTGGAGAGCCATGTCATCTGCTGGTGTAGGTCCACTGTGTTTTATCAAGACCAAAATCAGCGGCGCTGTCTACCAGGAAATTTTAGAGGACTTCATGCTTCCCTCTGCCGACAATCTTTTTGGAGATGGAAATTTCATTCTCCAGCAGGACTTGGCATGGCACCTGTCCAAACAGCCAAAAGTACAAATACCCGGTTTAAAACAACAATGCAGTATCACTGTGCTTGATTGGCCAGCAAACTCACCTTACGTTAACCCCAAATAGAATCTATGGGGTATTGTCAAGAGGAAGATGAGAGACACCAGACCTAAGAATGCAGATGAGCTGAAGGCTGCTACCACAGCAACCTGGGCTTCCGTAACACCTCAGCAGTGTCACAGGCTGATCTCCTCCATGCCACGTCGCATTGATGTAGTAATTGATGGAAAAGGAGCCCTGACCAAGTATTGAGTGCATTTACTGAACATACATTTCAGTAGACCAACATTTCAGATTTTAAAATAATTTTTCAAGCAGGTTTTATAAAGTATCCTAATTTACTAAGATAGTGACTTTTGGGTTTTCATTGGCTGTAAGCCAAAATCATCAACATAAGTAGAAATAAACACTTGAAATAGATAATAAAGTCTGTAATGACTATATAAGTTTCACTTTTTGTATTTGAGTCGACCGCCAGGGCTGTGGGGTACCCGGCACCGGGTCCGGTGTTCACAGCGGGATGTCACGGTGGCGACCAGGTCCGTGGCCCTGGGCGCCCATGTAAAAGGAAAATTGAATAAAGTTTATGTTCGTGATGCCATCTGTGGTGTTCAGTCAGTGGGGACCGACGCTGCTTTAAGGGGTCCTCTGGGGTGATGTTATGGCAGCTAGATGGTATAACTTCCCACAGGTGAAGTATATCCCCAGGGCTCCCGGTTTGTAGATGGAAGATGATGGTGAATGGTGCAGTAAGGAAAGGGACACAGGTTTGCAGTCTCTTTACCTTGTTTACTGAAGACTTCAGGCAGCCACAGTAAAGGGTACCAGATCACAGGATAGGTAGAGTCCAGCCGGCTTGGAGGCAAGTTGGGAGTCCCCTTTTCCAGGTGGAGATTAAAGCCTTCCCTCTAGCGCAGTGGTATTGTAGTCCCTTACTGCCTGTGGCTTCAGATAAGGTACTCACAGTTCTCTCTGTCCCCCATATAGGATAGGACAATACCTGTATGACAGGTAACTCAAGCCTTTTTACAGGGACTCTATCATGCCCTTGGCTCTATGTGTTACTGTGTCTTCAGGTGTGTGTGGCGGACAGGTAAATTGCAATTCAGCTATCCTGCCGGTCTCTGATGTAAGTCTTAGAGTCCCTTACAACCTCGGTGTGCCGGCTACTGGATGTCTGCGCATGGCCAGGAAGACAGTCTGCTCGCTGCTGTCCTCCCCCTGGTGTCCTCGCCTGTGCCTCTCTCTCCTACATGCTCACTGCAATATGTCCTGCTTTCGGTGTTGTCTCTGGCCTGGAGCTGCAGCACTTTCTCGTGGCTGCATGGCCCCTCTGCTTCCTTTCCCTCTTTCTCTCTGACAGGAACTCACTAACTTTCCTGTTATGATCCGGTGACCTTGGAGCTGCATGAAAACTTTCTCTGGAGTCGGTGGAACCTGTACTGACCGCAAATCCTGAACTAACACCGCAACTAGAAGTAGCCGTGGGGTGTGCCTAACAAACGTTAGACACCTCTACACAACCGGAGGACTAAATACCCCTTTAGATGGAAATAGGAATGCTATCTTGCCTCAGAGCAGACCCCCAAAGGATAGGCAGCCCCCCACGAATAATGACTGTGAGTAGGAGAAGAATAGACACACGCAGGTAGAAAACAGGATTTAGCAAAAGAGGCCACTCTAGCTAAATAGGAAAGGGTAGGACAGATTACTAGGCGGTCTGTATTAAAACCCTTCCAAAAATATCCACAACAGATAATACAAAAAGTTCCACAATCTAACTAAAGACATGGAATGTATATCTGCCACTCCAGAGAATCCAGCAAGACGGAGAAAATACTGACACAATCTAAGCTGGACAAGAAAACACAAAGAATAGCACTGAATTGTGAAGCACACAGAATGTGTGCCACAGGAAAAAAAAAACAGACACTTATCTTTGCTGATTTGGCAGAATGACAGGAGGAACCAGGCAGAGGTCCAACACCTCCCAACAACAATTGACAACTGGCAAGGACTAATGAATCCTGCACACCTAAATACCCCAGTCAGAACTGCAATCAGCAGACACACCTGACTAGGACTGCAACCCAGGGACAACTGCATTACCACCTACTACCACCGGAGGGAACCCAAAAGCAGAATTCACAACAGTACCCTCCCCTTGAGGAGGGGTCACCGAACCCTCACCAGCGCCCCCAGGCCGATCAGGACGAGCCACATGAAAGGCACGGACCAGATCAGCAGCATGGACATCAGAAGCAAAAACCCAAGAATTATCCTCCTGGCCATAACCCTTCCATTTGACAAGGTACTGAAGCCTCCGCCTCGAAAAACGAGAACCCAAAATCTTCTCAACCACATACTCCAGCTCCCCATCAACCAAAACAGGGTCCGGAGGATCAACAGAGGGAACAACGGGCACCACATATTTCCGCAATAAAGATCTATGGAAGACATTATGGATAGCAAAAGAGGCCGGAAGCGCCAATCGAAAAGACACCGGATTAATAATCTCAGAAATCCTATAAGGACCAATAAACCGAGGCTTAAACTTAGGGGAAGAGACCTTCATAGGAACATGACGGGAAGACAACCAAACCAAATCCCCAACCCGAAGCCGGGAACCAACACACCGACGACGGTTAGCAAAACGTTGAGCCTCCTCCTGAGACAACACCAAATTGTCCACCATATGAGCCCAAATCTGCTGCAACCTGTCAACCACAGAATCCACACCAGGACAGTCAGAAGGCTCAACCTGCCCAGAAGAAAAACGAGGATGAAAACCAAAATTACAAAAAAAAGGCGAAACCAAAGTAGCCGAACTAGCCCAATTATTAAGGGCAAACTCGGCCAATGGCAAAAAGGCCACCCAATCATCCTGATCGGCAGACACAAAGCATCTCAAATAAGTCTCCAAAGTCTGATTAGTTCGCTCGGTCTGGACATTTGTCTGAGGATGAAATGCAGAAGAAAAAGACAAATCAATGCCCAGCCTAGCACAAAAGGCCCGCCAAAACCTAGAAACAAACTGGGAACCTCTGTCGGACACAATATTCTCCGGAATACCATGCAAACGAACCACATGCTGAAAAAACAACGGAACCAACTCTGAAGAGGAAGGCAATTTAGGCAAAGGCACCAAATGAACCATCTTAGAAAACCGGTCACAAACAACCCAGATAACCGACATCCTCTGGGAAACCGGAAGATCAGAAATAAAATCCATAGAAATATGCATCCAGGGCCTCTCAGGGACCGGCAATGGCAAAAGTAACCCACTAGCACGGAAACAACAAGGCTTGGCCCGCGCACAAGTCCCACAGGACTTCACAAAAGAACGCACATCACGTGACAACGAAGGCCACCAAAAGGACCTACCAACCAAATCTCTGGTACCAAAAATACCAGGATGACCAGCCAACACAGAACAGTGAACCTCAGAAATCACTCTACTAGTCCATCTGTCAGGAACAAACAATTTCCCCACAGGACAGCAGTCAGGTCTATCAGCCTGAAATTCCTGAAGAACCCACCGTAAATCAGGTGAAATGGCAGAAAGGACCACCCCTTCTTTCAGAATGCCGACCAGTTCAAGGACTTCAGGAGAATCAGGCAAAAATCTCCTAGAAAGGGCATCAGCCTTAATATTCTTAGAACCCGGAAGATACGAAACTACAAAATCAAAATGGGGAAAAAAACAAGGACCATCGAGCCTGTCTAGGACTCAGCCGTTTGGCAGACTCGAGGTAAATCAAATTCTTATGATCGGTCAGGACCACAATACGGTGCTTAGCTCCCTCAAGCCAATGTCGCCACTCCTCAAACGCCCACTTCATAGCCAACAACTCCTGATTGCCGACATCATAATTGCGTTCAGCAGGCGAAAACTTGCGGGAGAAGAAGGCACACGGTTTCATCAAAGAACTAACAGAATCCCTGTGAGACAAAACGGCCCCTGCCCCAATCTCAGAAGCATCAATCTTAACCTGAAACGGAAGAGAAACATCTGGTTGGCGCAACACCGGAGCAGAAGTAAATCGGCGTTTAAGCTTTTGAAAGGCAGAGACAGCCGCAGAGGACCAATTCGCCACATCAGTGCCTTTTTTCGTCAAATCAGTCAAGTGTCATGATCTCTGCAGGCAGAGATCATAGCAAGCCTATAGAGGGACAAGCTCTCGGAAGATGGAACTATACTGACCATGAACTAAGCCTGCCGCGCAACTAGAAATAGCCAGGTAGCATTTCCTAATTATCGCTAGATGCCCAGCTCTGGCCTAAGACCTAAATAGCTAGCAGAGGGAAATATAAGACCTGGCTCACCTCTAGAGAAATATTCCAAAGAAGACAGTAGCCCCCCACATATAATGACGGTGAGTTCAGATGAAACAACAAACGCAGCAGGAAAATAGTCTTAGCAAATTTGAGGTCCGCTTACTAGATAGCAGAAGACAGATAGTATACTTTCATGGTCAGCAGAAAAACACTAACAAAACACCATCCAGAGATTACCTTAAACTCTGGCATTAACTCATAACGCCAGAGTAGCAATCCCTGATCAACGAGAGCTTTCCAGACACAGTAACAAAACTTCAGCTGTGAACTGGAACAAATAGGCGAAACAAAACATGGACAAAAGTCCAACTTATCTAGTAGTTGTCTAGAAGCAGGAACAAGCACTGAGAGGCATCAGATAACATTGTTGACCGGCAAGAAACCACCAGAGAAATGAGCTTAAATAGCGACACCCACTACTGATGGAACCAGGTGAAACAGGAAAGAGGATGACAAGTCCAATTCCACAAGCGGCCACCGGGGGAGCCCAGAATCCAAATTCACAACAGTACCCCCCCCTCAAGGAGGGGGCACCGAACCCTCACCAGATCCACCAGGGCGACCAGGATGAGCCCTATGGAAGGCACGAACAAGATCAGAAGCATGAACATCAGATGCATTGACCCAAGAATTATCCTCCTGGCCGTAACCCTTCCAGTTGACCAGATACTGGAGTTTCCGTCTGGAAACACGAGAGTCCAAAATTTTCTCCACAACGTACTCCAACTCACCCTCAACCAACACCGGAGCAGGAGGCTCAACTGAAGGTACAACAGGTACCTCATACCTGCGCAATAACGACCGATGAAAAACGTTATGAATGGAAAAGGACGCAGGGAGGTCCAAACGGAAAGAAACAGGATTAAGAATCTCCAATATTCTATAAGGGCCGATGAACCGAGGTTTAAACTTAGGAGAAGAGACCCTCATAGGGACAAAACGAGAAGACAACCACACTAAATCTCCAACACAAAGCCGAGAACCAACACGACGATGACGGTTGGCAAAACGCTGAGTCTTCTCCTGGGACAACTTCAAATTGTCCATAACCTGCCCCCAGATGTGATGCAATCTCTCCACCACCGCATCCACTCCAGGACAATCCGAGGATTCCACCTGACCGGAGGAAAATCGAGGGTGAAACCCCGAATTACAGAAAAACGGGGACACCAAGGTGGAAGAACTGGCCCGATTATTGAGGGCGAACTCTGCCAATGGCAAAAAAGCAACCCAATCATCCTGGTCAGCAGAGACAAAACACCTCAGATATGTCTCAAGGGTCTGATTAGTCCGCTCGGTCTGGCCATTAGTCTGAGGGTGAAAAGCAGATGAAAAAGACAAATCTATGCCCATCCTAGCACAGAATGCCCGCCAAAATCTAGACACAAATTGGGTACCTCTGTCAGAAACAATATTCTCAGGAATACCGTGCAATCGGACAACATTCTGAAAAAACAGAGGAACCAACTCAGAAGAAGAAGGCAACTTGGGCAGAGGAACCAAATGGACCATTTTAGAGAAACGGTCACAGACCACCCAGATGACAGACATCTTCTGGGAAACAGGCAGATCTGAAATAAAATCCATCGAGATGTGTGTCCAAGGCCTCTTAGGAATAGGCAAGGGCAACAGCAGTCCGCTAGCCCGAGAACTACAAGACTTGGCCCGAGCACAAACGTCACATGACTGCACAAAGACTCGCACATCTCGCGACAGGGAAGGCCACCAGAAGGATCTTGCCACCAAATCCCTGGTACCAAAAATTCCGGGATGACCTGCCAATGCAGAAGAATGTACCTCAGAGATGACTCTGCTGGTCCAATCATCCGGAACAAACAGTCTATCAGGCGGACAACGATCCGGTCTATCCGCCTGAAACTCTTGCAAGGACCGCCGCAGATCAGGAGAAACGGCCGACAAAATTACTCCCTCCCTAAGGATACCTGTGGGTTCAGAATTACCAGGAGAGTCCGGGTCAAAACTCCTAGAAAGGGCATCTGCCTTAACATTCTTAGAACCCGGTAGGTATGACACCACGAAATTAAAGCGAGAAAAAAATAAAGACCAGCGCGCCTGTCTAGGATTCAGGCGTCTGGCAGTCTCAAGATAAATCAAATTTTTGTGGTCAGTCAATACCACCACCTGATGCCTAGCCCCCTCGAGCCAATGGCGCCACTCCTCAAACGCCCACTTCATGGCCAAAAGCTCCCGATTCCCAACATCATAATTCCGCTCTGCGGGCGAAAATTTGCGAGAAAAGAAGGCACAAGGCCTAATGACGGAGCAGTCGGAACCTTTCTGCGACAACACTGCCCCAGCTCCGATCTCCGAAGCGTCAACCTCAACCTGAAAAGGCAGATTCACATCAGGCTGACGCAACACAGGGGCAGAGGCAAAACGGCGCTTAAGCTCCTGAAAGGCCTCTACAGCATGAGGGGACCAATTAGCAACATCAGCGCCTTGTCTGGTCAAATCAGTCAGTGGTTTAACGACATCCGAAAAACCAGCAATAAATCGGCGGTAAAAGTTGGCAAAGCCCAAAAATCTCTGAAGACCCTTAAGAGAGGAGGGCTGAGTCCAGTCACAAATAGCTTGCACCTTGACGGGATCCATCTCAATGGAAGAGGGAGAAAAAATATACCCCAAAAAGGAAATTTTCTGGACCCCAAAAACGCACTTAGACCCCTTCACACATAAAGAATTAGACCGCAGAACCTGAAAAACTCTCCTGACCTGCTGGACATGAGAGTCCCAGTCATCAGAAAAAATCAGAATATCATCCAGATATATTATCATAAACTTATCCAGAAAATCGCGGAAAATATCATGCATAAAAGACTGGAAAACTGAAGGGGCATTAGAAAGACCAAAAGGCATGACCAAATACTCAAAGTGGCCCTCGGGCGTATTAAATGCGGTCTTCCACTCATCCCCCTGCCTGATCCGCACCAAATTATACGCCCCACGAAGATCAATTTTAGAGAACCACTTAGCACCCTCTATACGAGCAAACAAATCAGTAAGCAATGGCAATGGGTATTGATACTTAACAGTGATCTTATTCAGAAGCCGATAATCAATACATGGTCTCAAAGAGCCGTCTTTTTTTGAGACAAAGAAAAACCCAGCTCCCAAGGGAGAAGAAGATGGACGAATATGTCCCTTTTCCAAAGACTCCTTTATATATTCCCGCATAGCAGCATGTTCCGGCACAGACAAATTAAACAAACGACCCTTTGGATATTTACAACCCGGTATCAAATCTATGGCACAATCGCACTCACGGTGCGGAGGTAACGACCCAAGCTTGGGTTCGTCAAAGACGTCTTGATAATCAGAGAGGAACTCAGGGACTTCAGAGGGAATGGACGACGAAATAGAAACCAAAGGTACGTCCCCATGAATACCCTTACATCCCCAGCTCAACACAGACATTGCTCTCCAGTCCAAGACTGGGTTGTGAGACTGCAACCATGGCAATCCCAGTACCAAATCGTCATGTAAATTATACAGCACCAGGAAACGAATAATCTCCTGGTGATCCGGATTGATACGCATGGTTACTTGTGTCCAGTATTGTGGTTTATTATTAGCCAATGGGGTGGAGTCAATCCCCTTCAGAGGAATAAGAGTCTCCAAAGGCTCTAAATCAAAACCACAACGATTGGCAAAGGACCAATCCATAAGACTCAGAGCGGCGCCAGAGTCAACATAGGCGTCCGTGGCAATGGATGACAAAGAGCAAATCAGGGTTACAGACAAAATAAACTTAGACTGAATGGTGCCAATGGAAACAGACTTATCAAGCTTCTTTGTACGCCTAGAGCATGCTGATATAACATGAGTAGAATCCCCACAATAGAAACACAATCCATTCTTCCGTCTAAAATTCTGTCGCTCGCTCCTGGACAGAATTCTATCACACTGCATACTTTCTGGCGTCTTTTCCATAGACACCGCCAGATGGTGCACCGGTTTGCGCTCCCGCAGACGCCTATCAATCTGAATAGCCATTGTCATGGACTCATTCAGACCTGCAGGCAAAGGGAACCCCACCATAACATCCTTAACGGCATCAGAGAGACCTTCTCTGAAAGTTGCCGCCAAGGCGCACTCATTCCACTGAGTAAGCACAGACCATTTACGGAATTTTTGGCAGAAAACTTCAGCTTCGTCTTGCCCCTGAGATAGTGCCATCAAAGTTTTTTCTGCCTGAAGTTCCAAATGAGGTTCCTCATAAAGCAAGCCCAAGGCCAGAAAAAACGCATCCACATCGCGTAACGCAGGATCCCCTGCTGGCAATGAGAAGGCCCAATCTTGAGGGTCACCCCTGAGCAAGGAAATCACAATCCTAACCTGCTGAGCAGGGTCTCCAGCTGAACGAGACTTCAGGGACAAATAAAGCTTACAATTATTTCGGAAATTCTGGAAGCTAGCTCTATTCCCTGTGAAGAACTCCGGCAAAGGAATTCTCGGCTCAGATACCGGAGCATGTACCACAAAATCTTGTAAATTTTGTACTTTCGTGATGAGATTATTCAAACCCGCAGTTACACTCTGGAGATCCATTATTGTCAGGTGCACACAGAGCATACAGAGATTAGGAGGAGAGAGAGAAAAAAGACTGCAGCAAGGCAGACTGGAGGAAAAAAAAAAAAAAAAAAAAAAAAAAAAAATTCCAGCAGACTTCTTATAACTCTCCTTTCTCAACCTGGGTCTTTAACACTTTATTGGCCGGTCAAACTGTCATGATCTCTGCAGGCAGAGATCATAGCAAGCCTATAGAGGGACAAGCTCTCGGAAGATGGAACTATACTGACCATGAACTAAGCCTGCCGCGCAACTAGAAATAGCCAGGTAGCATTTCCTAATTATCGCTAGATGCCCAGCTCTGGCCTAAGACCTAAATAGCTAGCAGAGGGAAATATAAGACCTGGCTCACCTCTAGAGAAATATTCCAAAGAAGACAGTAGCCCCCCACATATAATGACGGTGAGTTCAGATGAAACAACAAACGCAGCAGGAAAATAGTCTTAGCAAATTTGAGGTCCGCTTACTAGATAGCAGAAGACAGATAGTATACTTTCATGGTCAGCAGAAAAACACTAACAAAACACCATCCAGAGATTACCTTAAACTCTGGCATTAACTCATAACGCCAGAGTAGCAATCCCTGATCAACGAGAGCTTTCCAGACACAGTAACAAAACTTCAGCTGTGAACTGGAACAAATAGGCGAAACAAAACATGGACAAAAGTCCAACTTATCTAGTAGTTGTCTAGAAGCAGGAACAAGCACTGAGAGGCATCAGATAACATTGTTGACCGGCAAGAAACCACCAGAGAAATGAGCTTAAATAGCGACACCCACTACTGATGGAACCAGGTGAAACAGGAAAGAGGATGACAAGTCCAATTCCACAAGCGGCCACCGGGGGAGCCCAGAATCCAAATTCACAACAGTCAAGGGTTTAACCACGCTGGAGAAGTTAGCAATGAACCGGCGATAAAAATTTGCAAAACCCCAAAATTTCTGAAGGCTCTTCACGGATGTGGGTTGAATCCAATCATGAATGGCCTGAACCTTAACCGGATCCATCTCCATAGATGAGGGAGAAAAAATAAAGCCCAAAAAATAAACCTTCTGCACCCCAAAGAGACACTTAGACCCCTTCACAAACAAAGCATTGTCACGAAGGATCTGAAATACCATCCTGACCTGTTCCACATGAGACTTCCAATAATCGGAAAAAATCAAAATATCGTCCAAATATACAATCAAGAATTTATCAATATAAGTCCGGAAGATATTGTGCATGAAGGATTGAAAAACAGATGGAGCGTTAGTGAGCCCAAATGGCATCACAAGGTATTCAAAATGGCCTTCGGGCGTATTAAACGCAGTTTTCCATTCATCACCCTGCTTAATACGAACAAGATTATATGCCCCCCGAAGATCAATCTTCGTAAACCAACTAGCCCCCTTAATCCTAGCAAACAAATCGGAAAGCAAAGGTAAAGGGTATTGAAACTTGACCGTTATCTTATTCAAGAGGCGATAATCAATACAAGGTCTCAAGGAGCCATCCTTCTTAGCAACAAAAAAAAAAACCTGCTCCCAACGGTGAAGAAGATGGCCGAATATGCCCTTTCTCCAAAGACTCCTTAACATAACTCCGCATGGCGGTATGTTCAGGCACAGACAGGTTGAAAAGTCGGCCCTTAGGAAACTTACTGCCTGGAATCAAGTCAATCGCACAATCACAGTCCCTGTGCGGTGGAAGGGAACTGGACTTGGGCTCATCGAATCCATCCTGAAAATCAGACAAAAACTCTGGAATTTCAGAAGAGGAAGAAGAGGAGATTGACATCAAAGGAACATCATTATGAACCCCCTGACAACCCCAACTAGTCACAGACATAGATTTCCAATCCAACACAGGATTATGTACCTGCAACCACGGGAAACCCAGCACGATAACATCATGCAAATTATGCAACACCAGAAATCGACAATCTTCCTGATGGGCTGGCGCCATGTGCATGGTCACCTGTGTACAAAACTGGGGCTTATTTTTAGCCAAAGGTGTAGCATCAATCCCCCTTAAAGGAATAGGGTTCTGCAAAGGTTGCAAGGGAAAACCACAACGCCTGACAAACTCAAAATCCATTAAGTTCAAGGCGGCGCCTGAATCCACAAACGCCATGACAGAAAATGATGACAATGAGAAGATAAAGGACACCGATAACACAGCCGGAGGACTAAATACCCCTATAGATGGAAATAGGAATGCTATCTTGCCTCAGAGCAGACCCCCAAAGGAAAGGCAGCCCCCCACGAATAATGACTGTGAGTAGGAGAAGAATAGACACACGCAGGTAGAAAACAGGATTTAGCAAAAGAGGCCACTCTAGCTAAATAGGAAAGGATAGGACAGATTACTAGGCGGTCTGTATTAAAACCCTTCCAAAAATATCCACAACAGATAATACAAAAAGTTCCACAATCTAACTAAAGACATGGAATGTATATCTGCCACTCCAGAGAATCCAGCAAGACTGAGAAAATACTGACACAATCTAAGCTGGACAAGAAAACACAAAGAATAGCACTGATTTGTGAAGCACACAGAATGTGTGCCACAGGAAAAAAAAACCAGACACTTATCTTTGCTGATTTGGCAGAATGACAGGAGGAACCAGGCAGAGGTCCAACACCTCCCAACAACAATTGACAACTGGCAAGGACTAATGAATCCTGCACACGTAAATACCCCAGTCAGAACTGCAATCAGCAGACACACCTGACCAGGACTGCAACCCAGGGACAACTGCATTACCACCTACTACCACCGGAGGGAACCCAAAAGCAGAATTCACAACACTTTCCCTCCAAACTACAATATATATCGGGGAGTCACCTAGGAATAGGATCAAAAGTTCCCCCTTGTGGCCTGGAGTGTGAACATGTTGCATGCTTGTGTTTACCTGGTGAAAGTTATCCTTCCTTGCCTCCAAGCGTAACATCACTCTCCACATAAGGAAAGCAATGCCACTGTGATGACCAGGACCCTGGGGTGCCACATATTGAAGAACTGAAATAAATTAACTTTTGATGATATTCTAATTTTGTGAGAAGCACCTGTGCTTAAAAAGAATACTGGATATTTTAAGAAATTTTTAGAAAGCTACAATTGAGCAGGGCTTTGCAAAAAGAGTCTACCTTCTTGTAGTGGCAGGCTTAAAACAATGTTTTGACTAAATTAAAAGCTAAAGGTTATGTATGTGATTTGGTGTGCAATAGGAACTTTTAATATGTGATTGGTGAGGACGTGGTGCAGAAGTGGAATTTTCCCAAGAGTGGGCAGTGGGACTGTGGAAGGTTCGAGGGGTGGAGATGAAGCCTGAACGGAGTATCAGGGGGGCCCAAAAATGTTGCCAGTATGAGACCCTGAAATTCCTCGTGGAAGCCCTGCACAAGCCATCCATTGTTTACAGAGAAAAAACACGTTGCTAAATTAAAAATAGTGTGGTCATTAAGGTAACAGCCGGTCACAGGCAGCACTTCTCAATGTGTTCTGGCAGGCATGGTGAGAGGTTGCATCACTGATGTGACCGCACACCAAAACATCCAGATCGTCGTGGGACATGGGCATTAATGGATTATTAGCAGAAAGGTGAGTATAACTTGGCTTTTTTATTTTTATTGAACAAATGGGTAAAAGAGGGTCAGGGAGTTTTTATTTCAAATAAAGAACTGTTTGTGTTTATTTCAATGAAAGGACTTTACTCTGTGTCTTTATTACATGTTACTGTGTAGTTAATAATGGGGGTGTTTGATAAACACCTCTCCATTACTAACCCCTGGGCTTGATGTCAGAGGCCATAAAACAGCTGACATCAACCCCATAAGTATTGCCCCATTTGCCACCACACCAAGGAAAGTGGTAAGAGCGGAGGCTAAGTGACAGATTTGGATGCAACATTTCTGGGGCAGCTGGGGGCTGATATTATTAGTCTAGGAGAAGACTAATATCCAAGGCCCCTTACTAGGCTATTAAAATCATCCCACAGCTGTCTGTTTAGGCTTTCCTTGTTAGTAAATATAGGGGGGACTCAAATTAATTTTTTAAGGGGTGTCTCCTCTATTACAACCAGTAAAGGCTAGGCAAGCAGCTTTGAGGTGATTTTAACAGCCTGGGAACTTTTGTGGCTATTAGCCCCTTCCAAGAATATTAACATCAGACATCGGCTTTCCCTCTCTCCATTTTTTTACCATTTAATTATTTATTTAACACATGATATACACAGCGGGTGCTGAATCAAAGTCCCATCAGCGTCACCATCAGCTGATTGCAGGGAAACCAGAGGACAATGATGGGGGCTGCAATCATTAGCCAGAGACTGGAAACCGTGCTAGTTGTACTGATTTTCCAAGGTGCTCCTACCTGTCACACTGATGACACACGGATGTCATCTGTGTATCATCAGTGTGCACGTGTGCAGCACACATTTAGTCTGTGGTGCGTTACAAAAAAGGACATGCCTGTGGGTTTTTCACATGAACACTGTGCACCACCATTGAATGCAATGAAAGTTCTGGTGTCCGTATTTGCAGTTCTTAAAAAATGGACCGCATACGGATATAAAGAACAGACATGTGTTACTCCACCTATCACTGGAGTAACTAAACAGGCCCACTTTACCTCCCCTTTAACTTTTTGGAAGTGGTGAGAATGACATAAAACATAAAAAAGGGGATGGGGAAATAAGCACACATAGGGTGATATTGAAAGGTACTAATGAGAAGGGAGTTATGGAGTTGCTCACCTGAAAAGGTTGTGATTTTCACAACTCCAGTAATTTGCATGTATATTACAGCTGATACAGTCATGTTGGCAAATGAGGAAAAGCTCTCTTTTGCATATCGATTAACAGATAAAGGAGATTTGACGTTTTTAGAGTAGACCACACTGCTGTACGAAGGAAGCAGTTTCAGAGTGGAACAGCAATTTCGTAGTTTTTATTTTTACGCTTTTCATGCTCGAACCAAGCTCTTTTTCAAAAACAATCTACATAGCACAAGTTATGTTTGTGCTATGTAGTTTGGTTTTGAAAAAAAGCTCGGTGAGAGCACGAAATGCGTAAAAATAAAAACTACGAAATTGCTATTCCACTCTGAACCTGCTTGTTTTGTACAGCAGCGTGGTCTACTCTGAAATGTCAAATCTCTTTTTTCTATAAATAAAACATAAAGAGGTTGCACATGCTTGTTCATAATTGGGGTGATTGATGAATAAAAATGAACACAAAACTTTCATCTTTTCTCTCCTCCACCCCAAATGAAGACCCTGGTTGTTACCACAAATATTGTCCATATACTGTAAGAAAAATAAGTACTGTATATAATAAAGAAGATATATCAAGCTCAACTGTAGCTAAGATTCAGCATATGCATGGGCTATTAGGTCAGGAAGAACACATTGCTGATTTTGTAGCACATAATAAAAAGTCACTAAATATGAAATCCACTGTCAGTTTTGGGGTCATGAAGTACAATTTTGGATGCACACATTTATGTATAAAAGTTTGATTGTAACCAGAGAATACTGAAAACCATTGTATTGTATTTTTTACTGTTGATCAGAAAGGTTGAACTGATGCTTATTGAATTATAATGTTTTATTAAAAGATTAAATATAGATGCTAGCTTTTATAAGGTGAGGACCACAATGACCTGCCTGTACTTTTACTTACAATTCTTTTCTTGCAATTTACTACTATGCTTAGAAGTTAATCAAGTGTTCATAGATTCAGCATAGCAATAAATCAGTAATGATTTGGGATTCTTGCAGACATGTCAGTTCAGTTAGTTACATCTCTGGATGGTAATATGATCTTGTGTCCTGTCATGTTACATGACTTTATCTAAGCTCAGGTCAGACTGATCTAAAGCAGCTTTTTCATCTCATTTCCTCGAGTCCCCCCAACAGGTCATTGTGGGATTTTCTTAATATTGCAAAGATGATGTAAATATTGTCTGTGCCTCAGAAATTACTAAAATTGCAAGGTCTGGACAAGGAATGTTATAGAAATGTTTTCTATAGTTTACTGGATGGAAAACCTAAAACAGCCACAGCGTTCTGTAATGATAAAGTCTCCTCTAAGAGTTCTATGAGGTTATACCTAAAGGTTCCTCTATTACCAGGCACTGTGTTGTTAAGAGACTGTTCAACTAAAGTGAATCTTCATTTTATTTGTAAGCTTTTGTGCCCCATGCACTGGGGTAACTTTAGGGGGTGCAGTGGCTGCAGTCACATCTGGACCCTGAAGCCTAAGGAGGCCCAAAATGTCCCTTTAGGTCATGTGAGAAGAACAATACAATTAAAGACCCATAATAATTAGAGGCCATGTTGTAAATTTTGAATTGAGGCCCGTGACCTATAAGTTACTCCAGTAGCCCCATGTTTCATGGACCGAATAAACTCTGTTTACTTTATTTTTTCAGGTTGCAAATCTCAGTAAAATACCTATTTGTACTAAACCCTGATGCCATCCCCTGGGCCTTGCTGTGCCCCAGGGTCCCGAGGTCAACTGTACAGGTCCTTCTCAAAAAATTAGCATATAGTGTTAAATTTCATTATTTACCATAATGTAATGATTACAATTAAACTTTCATATATTATAGATTCATTATCCAGCAACTGAAATTTGTCAGGTCTTTTATTGTTTTAATACTGATGATTTTGGCATACAACTCCTGATAACCCAAAAAACCTGTCTCAATAAATTAGCATATTTCACCCGTCCAATCAAATAAAAGTGTTTTTTAATAACAAACAAAAAAACCATCAAATAATAATGTTCAGTTATGCACTCAATACTTGGTCGGGAATCCTTTGGCAGAAATGACTGCTTCAATGCGGCGTGGCATGGAGGCAATCAGCCTGTGACACTGCTGAGATGTTATGGAGGCCCAGGATGCTTCAATAGCGGCCTTAAGCTCATCCAGAGTGTTGGATCTTGCGTCTCTCAACTTTCTCTTCACAATATCCCACAGATTCTCTATGGGGTTCAGGTCAGGAGAGTTGGCAGGCCAATTGAGCACAGTAATACCATGGTCAGTAAACCATTTACCAGTGGTTTTGGCACTGTGAGCAGGTGCCAGGTCATGCTGAAAAATGAAATCTTCATCTCCATAAAGCATTTCAGCCGATGGAAGCATGAAGTGCTCCAAAATCTCCTGATAGCTAGCTGCATTGACCCTGCCCTTGATGAAACACAGTGGACCAACACCAGCAGCTGACATGGCACCCCACACCATCACTGACTGTGGGTACTTGACACTGGACTTCAGGCATTTTGGCATTTCCTTCTCCCCAGTCTTCCTCCAGACTCTGGCACCTTGATTTCCGAATGACATGCAAAATTTGCTTTCATCAGAAAAAAGTACTTGGGACCACTTAGCAACAGTCCAGTGCTGCTTCTCTGTAGCCCAGGTCAGGCACTTCTGCCGCTGTTTATGGTTCAAAAGTGGCTTTACCTGGGGAATGCGGCACCTGTAGCCCATTTCCTGCACACGCCTGTGCATGGTGGCTCTGGATGTTTCCACACCAGACTCAGTCCACTGCTTCCTCAGGTTCCCCAAGGTCTGGAATCGGTCCTTCTCCACAATCTTCCTCAGGGTCCGGTCACCTCTTCTCGTTGTACAGCGTTTTCTGCCACATTGTTTCCTTCCAACAGACTTACCATTGAGGTGCCTTGATTGTTGTGAAATTGGATTTTGGGCTCCCCGGTGGCCACTGGTGGAATTGAACTGGTGTGCATCATCCTCTCTGTTCACCTGTTTCCATCAGGAAGTGGGAGTCGCTATTTAGCCTTGCTCCTCTGTCACTTCCATGCCGGTCAACATTGTAATCAGAAGCCTTTCTGTGCATGTTCCTGCTGCTAGACAACTCCCAGCTAAGTTGGACTTTAGTCCTTGTTTGTTTTTGCATTTTGTTCCAGTTCACAGCTGTAGTTTCGTTTCTGTGTCTGGAAAGCTCTTGTGATCTGAAATTGCCACTCTGATGTTATGAGTTAATACTAGAGTCTTAAAGTAATTTCAGGATGGTTTTTTGATAGGGTTTTCAGCTGACCATGAAAGTGCCCTTTCTGTCTTCCTGCTATCTAGTAAGCGGACCTCAATTTTGCTAAACCTATTTTCATACTACGTTTGTCATTTCATCAAAAATCACCGCCAATATTTGTGGGGGCCTCTGTCTGCCTTTCGGGGAAATTTCTCTAGAGGTGAGCCAGGACTATATTTTCCTCTGCCAGGATTAGTTAGTCCTCCGGCCGGCGCTGGGCGTCTAGGGATAAAACGCAGGCTACGCTACCCGGCTACTGTTAGTTGTGCGGCAGGTTTAGTTCATGGTCAGTTTAGTTTCCATCCTTCCAAGAGCTAGTTCTTATGTTTGCTGGGCTATGTTCTCTTGCCATTGAGAACCATAACAGTTTGACCGGCCACAAAGGGTTAAATTAATTGACAGAGAAAGGAGAGAAAAGAGAAGTCTGCTGAAGATTTTTTTTTTTTTTTTTCCTTCAGTTCGGAGTGTGCTTGTAACTGAATCTCTTGCAAGTCTGCCTATATTGCAGCCTTTCTCTCTCTCTCTCCTTCTAATCCTGGAATGGCTCTGTGTTCACCTGTTTAAAATGGATATTCAGAGTTTAGCTGCAGGTTTGAATAATCTCACCACGAAAGTTCAAAATTTACAAGATTTTGTTGTTCATGTTCCTATATCTGAACCTAGAATTCCTTTGCCTGAATTTTTCTCGGGGAATAGATCTTGCTTTCAAAATTTCAAAAATAATTGCAAGTTGTTTTTGTCCCTGAAATCTCGCTCTGCTGGAGATCCTGCTCAGCAGGTCAGGATTGTGATTTCCTTGCTCCGGGGCGACCCTCAGGATTGGGCTTTTGCATTGGCTCCAGGGGATCCTGCGTTGCTCAATGTGGATGCGTTTTTTCTGGCCTTGGGGTTGCTTTATGAGGAACCTCAGTTAGAACTTCAGGCGGAAAAGGCCTTGATGTCCCTATCTCAGGGGCAAGACGAAGCTGAAATATACTGCCAGAAATTCCGTAAATGGGCTGTGCTTACTCAGTGGAATGAGTGCGCCCTGGCGGCGAATTTCAGAGAGGGTCTCTCTGATGCCATTAAGGATGTTATGGTGGGGTTCCCTGTGCCTGCGGGTCTGAATGAGTCCATGACAATGGCTATCCAGATCGATAGGCGTCTGCGGGAGCGCAAACCTGTGCACCATTTGGCGGTGTCTACTGAGAAGACGCCAGAGAATATGCAATGTGATAGAATTCTGTCCAGAAGTGAACGGCAGAATTTTAGACGAAAAAATGGGTTGTGCTTCTATTGCGGTGATTCAACTCATGTTATATCAGCATGCTCTAAGCGTACTAAGAAGCTTGATAAGTCTGTTTCAATTGGCACTTTACAGTCTAAGTTTATTCTATCTGTGACCCTGATTTGTTCTTTATCATCTATCACCGCGGATGCCTATGTCGACTCTGGCGCCGCTTTGAGTCTTATGGATTGGTCCTTTGCCAAACGCTGTGGGTATGATTTGGAGCCTCTTGAAACTCCTATACCCCTGAAGGGGATTGACTCCACCCCATTGGCTAGCAATAAACCACAATACTGGACACAAGTAACTATGCGGATTAATCCGGATCACCAGGAGATTATTCGCTTTCTTGTGCTGTATAACCTACATGATGTGTTGGTGCTTGGATTGCCATGGCTGCAATCTCATAACCCAGTCCTTGACTGGAAAGCTATGTCTGTGTTAAGCTGGGGATGTAAGGGGACGCATGGGGACGTACCTGTGGTTTCCATTTCATCATCTATTCCCTCTGAGATTCCTGAATTCTTGACTGAATATCGTGACGTTTTTGAAGAACCTAAGCTTGGTTCATTACCTCCGCACCGGGAGTGCGATTGTGCCATAGATTTGATTCCGGGTAGTAAATACCCTAAGGGTCGTTTATTTAATCTGTCTGTGCCTGAACATGCTGCTATGCGAGAATATATAAAGGAGTCCTTGGAAAAGGGACATATTCGTCCTTCGTCATCTCCCTTAGGAGCCGGTTTTTTCTTTGTGGCTAAGAAAGATGGCTCTTTGAGGCCGTGCATTGATTATCGGCTTTTGAATAAAATCACGGTTAAATATCAATATCCGTTGCCACTGCTGACTGATTAGTTTGCTCGCATAAAGGGAGCCAAGTGGTTCTCTAAGATAGATCTCCGTGGGGCGTATAATTTGGTGCGAATTAAGCAGGGGGATGAGTGAAAAACCGCATTTAATACGCCCGAGGGCCACTTTGAGTATTTGGTGATGCCTTTTGGTCTTTCAAATGCCCCTTCAGTTTTTCAGTCCTTTATGCATGACATTTTCCGTGATTATTTGGATAAATTTATGATTGTGTATCTGGATGATATTTTGATTTTTTCGGATGACTGGGACTCTCATGTCCAGCAGGTCAGGAGGGTTTTTCAGGTTTTGCGGTCTAATTCCTTGTGTGTGAAGGGTTCTAAGTGCGTTTTTGGGGTTCAAAAGATTTCCTTTTTGGGATATATTTTTTCCCCCTCTTCCATCGAGATGGATCCTGTCAAGGTTCAGGCTATTTGTGATTGGACGCAACCCTCTTCTCTTAAGAGTCTTCAGAAATTTTTGGGCTTTGCTAACTTTTATCGTCGATTTATTGCTGGTTTTTCTGATGTTGTTAAACCATTGACTGATTTGACTAAGAAGGGTGCTGATGTTGCTGATTGGTCCCCTGCTGCTGTGGAGGCCTTTCGGGAGCTTAAGCGCCGCTTTTCTTCCGCCCCTGTGTTGCGTCAGCCTGATGTTGCTCTTCCTTTTCAGGTTGAGGTCGACGCTTCTGAAATCGGAGCTGGGGCGGTTTTGTCGCAGAGAAGTTCCGATTGCTCCGTGATGAGACCTTGTGCTTTTTTCTCGCGTAAATTTTCGCCCGCCGAGCGGAATTATGATGTTGGGAATCGGGAGCTTTTGGCCATGAAGTGGGCTTTTGAGGAGTGGCGTCATTGGCTTGAGGGGGCTAGACATCAGGTGGTGGTATTGACTGACCACAAAAATCTAATTTATCTTGAGTCCGCCAGACGCCTGAATCCTAGACAGGCGCGCTGGTCGTTGTTTTTCTCTCGGTTTGATTTTGTGGTGTCCTACCTGCCGGGTTCTAAGAATGTTAAGGCGGATGCCCTTTCTAGGAGTTTTGAGCCTGACTCCCCTGGTAATTCTGAATCTACAGGTATCCTTAAGGATGGAGTGATATTGTCTGCCGTTTCTCCAGACCTGCGGCGGGCCTTGCAGGAGTTTCAGGCGGATAGACCTGATCGTTGCCCACCTGGTAGACTGTTTGTTCCTGATGATTGGACCAGTAAAGTCATTTCTGAGGTTCATTCTTCTGCGTTGGCAGGTCATCCTGGAATCTTTGGTACCAGGGATTTGGTGGCAAGGTCCTTCTGGTGGCCTTCCCTGTCTCGAGATGTGCGAGGCTTTGTGCAGTCTTGTGACGTTTGTGCTCGGGCCAAGCCTTGTTGTTCTCGGGCTAGTGGATTGTTGTTGCCCTTGCCTATCCCGAAGAGGCCCTGGACGCACATCTCGATGGATTTTATTTCGGATCTTCCTGTTTCTCAGAAGATGTCTGTCATCTGGGTGGTGTGTGATCGTTTCTCTAAGATGGTCCATTTGGTTCCCCTGCCTAAGTTGCCTTCTTTGTTGTGAAATTGGATTTTGGGCTCCCCCTGTGGCCACTGGTGGAATTGAACTGGTGTGCATCATCCTCTCTGTTCACCTGTTTCCATCAGGATGTGGGAGTCGCTATTTAGCCTTGCTCCTCTGTCACTTCCATGCCGGTCAACATTGTAATCAGAAGCCTTTCTGTGCATGTTCCTGCTGCTAGACAACTCCCAGCTAAGTTGGACTTTAGTCCTTGTTTGTTTTTGCATTTTGTTCCAGTTCACAGCTGTAGTTTCGTTTCTGTGTCTGGAAAGCTCTTGTGATCTGAAATTGCCACTCTGATGTTATGAGTTAATACTAGAGTCTTAAAGTAATTTCAGGATGGGTTTTGATAGGGTTTTCAGCTGACCATGAAAGTGCCCTTTCTGTCTTCCTGCTATCTAGTAAGCGGACCTCAATTTTGCTAAACCTATTTTCATACTACGTTTGTCATTTCATCTAATATCACCGCCAATATTTGTGGGGGCCTCTGTCTGCCTTTCGGGGAAATTTCTCTAGAGGTGAGCCAGGACTATATTTTCCTCTGCCAGGATTAGTTAGTCCTCCGGCCGGCGCTGGGCGTCTAGGGATAAAACGCAGGCAACGCTACCCGGCTACTGTTAGTTGTGCGGCAGGTTTAGTTCATGGTCAGTTTGAGTTTCCATCCTTCCAAGAGCTAGTTCTTATGTTTGCTGGGCTATGTTCTCTTGCCATTGAGAACCATAACACTTCTTCTTCCGAGTTGGTTCCTCTGTTTTTTCAAAATGTGGTCCGTTTGCATGGTATTCCGGAGAATATCGTTTCTGACAGAGGTATCCAATTCGTGTCTAGATTTTGGCGAGCATTCTGTGCTAGGATGGGCATAGATTTGTCTTTCTCGTCTGCTTTCCATCCTCAGACTAATGGCCAGACCGAGCGGACGAATCAGACCTTGGAGACATATTTGAGGTGTTTTGTGTCTGCAGATCAGGATGATTGGGTTGCTTTTTTGCCTTTAGCGGAGTTTGCCCTCAATAATCGGGCCAGCTCTGCCACCTTGGTGTCTCCCTTTTTCTGTAATTCGGGGTTTCATCCTCGATTTTCTTCTGGTCAGGTGGAATCTTCGGATTGTCCTGGAGTGGATGCTGTGGTGGAGAGGTTGCATCAGATTTGGGGGCAGGTAGTGGACAATTTGAAGTTGTCCCAGGAGAAGACTCAGCTTTTTGCCAACCGCCGGCGTCGGGTTGGTCCTTGGCTTTGTGTTGGGCACTTGGTGTGGTTGTCTTCTCGTTTTGTCCCTATGAGGGTTTCTTCTCCCAAGTTTAAGCCTCGGTTCATCGGCCCGTACAAGATATTGGAGATTCTTAACCCTGTGTCCTTCCGTTTGGACCTCCCTGCATCTTTTTCTATTCATAATGTTTTTCATCGGTCATTATTGCGCAGGTATGAGGTACCGGTTGTGCCTTCCGTTGAGCCTCCTGCTCCGGTGTTGGTTGAGGGCGAGTTGGAGTACGTTGTGGAAAAAATCTTGGACTCCCGTGTTTCCAGACGGAAACTCCAGTATCTGGTCAAATGGAAGGGATACGGTCAGGAGGATAATTCTTGGGTGACTGCCTCTGATGTTCATGCCTCCGATTTGGTCCGTGCCTTTCATAGGGCTCATCCTGATCGCCCTGGTGGTTCTGGTGAGGGTTCGGTGCCCCCTCCTTGAGGGGGGGGTACTGTTGTGAAATTGGATTTTGGGCTCCCCGGTGGCCACTGGTGGAATTGAACTGGTGTGCATCATCCTCTCTGTTCACCTGTTTCCATCAGGATGTGGGAGTCGCTATTTAGCCTTGCTCCTCTGTCACTTCCATGCCAGTCAACATTGTAATCAGAAGCCTTTCTGTGCATGTTCCTGCTGCTAGACAACTCCCAGCTAAGTTGGACTTTAGTCCGTTTGTTTTTGCATTTTGTTCCAGTTCACAGCTGTAGTTTCGTTTCTGTGTCTGGAAAGCTCTTGTGATCTGAAATTGCCACTCTGATGTTATGAGTTAATACTAGAGTCTTAAAGTAATTTCAGGATGGTTTTTTGATAGGGTTTTCAGCTGACCATGAAAGTGCCCTTTCTGTCTTCCTGCTATCTAGTAAGCGGACCTCAATTTTGCTAAACCTATTTTCATACTACGTTTGTCATTTCATCAAAAATCACCGCCAATATTTGTGGGGGCCTCTGTCTGCCTTTCGGGGAAATTTCTCTAGAGGTGAGCCAGGACTATATTTTCCTCTGCCAGGATTAGTTAGTCCTCCGGCCGGCGCTGGGCATCTAGGGATAAAACGCAGGCTACGCTACCCGGCTACTGTTAGTTGTGCGGCAGGTTTAGTTCATGGTCAGTTTAGTTTCCATCCTTCCAAGAGCTAGTTCTTATGTTTGCTGGGCTATGTTCTCTTGCCATTGAGAACCATAACACTTGATACAGCACTCTGGGAACAGCCTATTTGTTGAGAAATTTCTTTCTGGGTCTTACCCTCTTGCTTGAGGGTGTCAATGATGGCCTTCTTGACATCTGTCAGGTCGCTAGTCTTACCCATGATGGGGGTTTTGAGTAATGAACCAGGCAGGGAGTTTTTAAAAGCCTCAGGTATCTTTTGCATGTGTTTAGAGTTAATTAGTTGATTCAGAAGATTAGGGTAATAGGTCGTTTAGAGAACCTTTTCTTGATATGCTAATTTATTGAGACAGGTTTTTTGGGTTATCAGGAGTTGTATGCCAAAATCATCAGTATTAAAACAATAAAAGACCTGACAAATTTCAGTTGGTGGATAATGAATCTATAATATATGAAAGTTTAATTGTAATCATTACATTATGGTAAATAATGAAATTTAACACTATATGCTAATTTTTTGAGAAGGACCTGTATACTCAAGTTACCTCAGTCAAGCAATGACTAAAGTATAATTATTTTTCTCTCATTGTTATTCATATGTATTAATGACAGCAGAAGTCACTTGTGTATATTTAAAATGTATGACAAATTTTTATTTGGAAAAAATAAATAATCAATCACAAAGTTTGATCACACATGTCGAAAAAAGTAGAGCCTGGCATATACTGTAGTATCTATTTGGTTGGATCACTAAACAGATTCGATTCTCATTCCCTGTCACCTTTGTGCCAGGAATGGGAAATTACATCCTTAGGGCTCATACTCACATGCGAGAAACTCGGATGAGTCTAGTACATCAATACCCGGCATTGCCGCCGGCATTCAGGAGCAGAGCATGTGGCTGCATGTATTGCAATGCGGCCACATGCTCTGCTCCTGAATGACGGCAGCAATGCTGGGTATTGGCGTGCGAGACTCATCCGAGTTTCTCGCATGTGAGTATGAGCCCTTACTTTCAGTGTCTATGGGAGCAGGGGTTGACTCAGACAGAAGAAATCCCCATGCAGCAATAGGATATGGGTTGCTGCAGTCCAAAAGTTCATCTTAATGCTTTGATTAATATATCTGTGAAGTTGCTTGCTGCTTCGGAGGTGAAAATGGGCCCCCTTATCCCTTGGCTCCTGTGAGGCTGCAAAGGCTTCTCCAATGGCATGTCCACCCCTATGTGGGAGCATGATCAGTTTATGGCTAATTTCTATCTAAACAAATTGTCTTCTTTATTTTAAGCTAAATCAGAGCAGTAAATACTGCTTCTATTACTCTGGAAGTTACCATATTTTTCGGACTATGAGACGCACCGGACCATAAGATGCACCCCAAATTTTCAGAAGGAAAATAGGGAAAAAGATTAATGCGTCAAATTTGGGTCCGTTTTACAGACTGAATTCAGCTTACCGGGGGGGATATCAGCAGCGCTGGTGAACAGGGGGTGTTTGGTGGTCCAGTGATATGACTGCCATTCCCCTGCAGTGTCAGACCGGGACCATCGCAGAATCGCCCAACTCATGCTGCCGCCACACTACTTGTAAGTATACTCCGACTATAAGACGCACCTGCATTTTTCCCCAAAATGTTTTGGGAAAAAAGTGTCTTATAGTCCAAAAAATACATAGTACATAGACATAGACAGTATATTAATCACGAAATGGGAACAGTGAATTTCGAACGAGATGAATAAATTATACTTTTATTAATACTATTAAAAGAAAAAGGAAATAAAATTGGTAATTACCATCTAACAAATACTTATACATCTATCCCCAATGGCAGTGTATCTGAAAAAAGAGGTGTCATGCTGTGATTGTACGTCATTCGGGAAAGGGGCCCAGAACCATCCCTAGGACTGGGGCCCTAACTATCCCTGCTCCCAAAGATGCCTCTAAATGTGAGGAGGTTTGATCCACCAACCTTACTGTTCTCCTGCTATTCCCTAAACTGTCCCCTCCCCTATCCCCTAGTGGGGCTGGGACACATATGCTAGTGTATAAACACTGTAGTAGATTGGCTCACTCAGCTGTACACAGAGGTAGACACGGGGAGACTGTCTCTTTAAGATCTTCTCTAGTTTATTATATATGCAGCATAAACCATAGTGAATAATCATGGCTCTTTTGGGCAAAAACAAGAAAACAAAACAATGTGGTAGCACAAAGCACAGTCCTTGTGGTAATGGGGATCCGCCCACTTAGGATTAGCAAAAACACATGGTTCAGGTTAGCCCAAGTACGAACATTTCTCTGGAGTTAGCCTTTCCAGTCACACTGAACACTGAACTCAGAACACCTCAGGAGACCTTCTATTTAAACCTTAGACCACACCCTGTGGTGGAGATAAGGTGAACAACCACCAGCTCTATGGTTGTCCATAAAAACTCAGCCCTTAAAATGGCCGATTAACCCATCTCAACACATAATGTGCTGGAGGAAACTTCTGGGTTCAAATCATTGAAGCTAATAGCATCTGTGAAACATATCTCCCCTCCAGCACTTTGCCAAGACCGGCTGTTTGCATAGGGCAAGCCTGAACTCCTGAAATGCCATCTCTGCTTCAGAGGACCATTTGGCCATCAACATCTTTGTGCCCTTGAGAAGATCAGAAAGGGGGCAGCTATCATGGTGAAATCTGGGTTAAATTGCCAATAGTATCCCACAATTCCCAGAAACGACCTAACCTGATTTTTGGAGATAAGTTGTTGCAACTTTTGGATTGCCTCAACCTTATCTATTTGTGGCTTTATTTTGCCCCTCCCAACAATATAGCCGAAGTATTTTGCCTCTTCTTTCCCCATCGCTCACTTCTTTGGGTTTATGATAAACCCTGCCTTCCTCAGTGCTTTCAATACCGCCTGAATCTTCTGCAGGTGACTTCCCCAATCCGGGCTGAAGATCATGATGTTGTCCAGATAGGCTGAGCTGGTCCATTGCCCTCTGGAGGGTTGCTATGGCTCCCTGCAGACTGGGCGGCATCCTGGTATACTGAAAATACTTGTCAGGTGTAGAGAAGGCCATCTTTTCCTTGGCACTTGGGGACAAGAGAGTTTGCCAGTACTCTTTCATTAGGTCCAGGTAGCAATATCTGACTGACCTTAGCCTTTCAATGAGCTCATCGACCCCGGTATTGGATATGCGTGGAACTTGGAAATCTCATTCAGCTTCCTGTAGTCATTACAGAAACGCCACTCTCCATCTGGCTTTGGAACAAGGACAATGGGGCTGGACCAACTGCTCTCTGACTCCTCGATAATGCCCAGGCTCAACAGTCTCCTTGGAGATTATCTCACGGCAGGCTTCAGGAATCTGATATGGCTTTTGGATCAGGATCTCATACTCTACAACCTGCATACAAACTGTCGACTCTGAAAACATTTCCAGGTTCTGCTGAAGCAGCTTTCAGCACTGTTGCTTCTGGACTGGTGACAGTGTCTCTGCCACTGTTACATCCTCGACCCTGGCTTCAGGATTGGCCCCCAGGTATGTAGCTTCCACCACTTCCCTGTCTCGCCATGATTTGAGCATGTTAATGTGGTACACCTGGTATGGCTTTCTTCTCCCTGGTTGGTGGACCTTGTAGTTGACATCACTCAACTTTTCAACCACTTCGTATGGCCCTTGCCACTTGACCAGGAAATTACATTCTACTGTGGGGATCAACACCAACACCCGGTCTCCAGGACTAAACTGTCTCAGTCTTGCTGACCGATTGTACACCCTTGCCTGGGCCTCTAGTGCTTGAAGGAGGCTTTCCCTCACAATGGGCATCACCCTCGTGATCCTGTCCTGCATCTGGGCCACATGTTCGATGACGGTTCAGTGGGGTGTTATCTCCGCTTCCATTGTCTCCTTTTCAATGTCCACAAAGCCTCGAGGGTGTGTCCGTAAAGCAGCTTGAATGGTGAGAACCCCGTAGAGGCCTGTGGGACTTCTCTAATGGAGAACAGTAGGTACAGTAGCAGGCAATCCTCTGCCTACTGCTCCCATGGCAGGTTCTCACGCTACGCCACTCACTCAAAAACAGTCAAAAATTCCTCCACGTCATCCCCCGAGGTCATTTTTTGCATGGCTCATCTTATCACAGTCTGGATGTATGAGTAATCACCTGGACTGTGAGAAGGGACAGTCAGCCTCACATGAACGGCCTCTGCAAGGAGTTCCATCTGTAAGCATTTCCTGTTGCTGTCGCTGTTCCTGTTGGAGCTGCTGCAGCAACAGTTAATTTTTTTCCTGTTGCCCCAGCTGCTGCTGTTGACTTACTTGGCTGTTGATGCTGCTGCTATTGTTGGACCTGGACCAGGTGTTTTATAAGCTCCTCCATGCTGTCTGTCATCAGTTCCTGGCTTAAGGCCAGCTTTACCCAGGACATGCAGCTTTTCCACAGCCACTATATGTGTTCCTGGAATGTTGCCCGCATTCTAAGCACCACCTGTAATAGATCAGCTCACTCAGCTGTACACAGAGGTAGACACGGGAACACTGTCACTTTAAGATCTTCCCTGGTTTATTATATATGCAGCATAAACCATAGTGAAGTAAGAATAAACATGGCCCTTTTGAGCAAAAACAAGAAAACCAAACAATGTGATAATAACACAAAGCACAGTCATTGTGGTAGCAGGGATCAGAGTCAACAAAAACACACGGTTCAGGTTAGCCCAAGCACAAACACTTCTCTCCAGTTATACTGAACACTGAACACCTCAGTAGTCCTTCTATTTAAACCCCAGACCACACCCTGTGGTGGAGATAAGGTGGACAACCTCCCACCCGCTCTATGGTTGTCCACAAAAACCCAACCCTTAAAATGGCTGATTAACCCCTTTCAACACATAATGTGCTGGAGGAAACTTCTGGGTTTAAATCACTGAAGTAATAGCCTCCGTGAAATATATGTCCCCTCCAGCACTTTGCCAGTGAATTTGTCAAAACACGCAAGACAAACAGGGATAACAAAAAGCAACTAACATACAAAACACTCACCAAAGGTAGAAAGGTATATCAGGAAGTGTAAGAATGTACAAATCAGATGGAAGTAGGACAACGAGGAAAGCGTACACCCCAAAACAGCATGCAACAATCTCCTGCAGCAACAATGATCTCCAACTGAACACAGCGGCTCCAAGGAGCAAGGAAGTAAACCTTTCACTGGCAATGAAGAGAAGTTCTGGCCAGATTTTATAGCGAGAGGAAATGACCAGGTCAGGAATAGCTGTGAGATGGAGCTGCAAGTTTCTAACCAGCATAGAAAGGGTCGATAAACTCTTAAGCACCAAAATAAATTAAATCCATTTAATATGAAACACAAACTCACAGGCTAAAGATCTGCGATTCACAATCCGTAGTAGTTTTCTAACCCCAGATCTCCCAGGAGGGTGTGACCCACTCTTGACAGAGCATCCAACAATATGTGTCATGGTTTGTCTGTTTCAGTTCCTTTAGGGTTAACTCCTGTAGCCTCACACTGATCCTGGGTGGACTTTTTATAGCCTCCATCTGGGAATTTCCTTTGTCAGTGATACTTCCGCCATTGGCTAAGTGTATTGACCCCTGAGTGTGTTTTGTGCTGTGTGCTGATTTGCTTGATCTCTTGGCTTTTTGACTCGGTCTGTTCTCTGGATACTGTTTATTGGATTCCCTCTCTGTACTTTCTCTGTCCATTCGGTATTGACCTCTGCTTGGCCCCTACTATCCTTTCTGTCTAGTCCCTTGGTACCGTTACGCTATCCCGTGCTCTGACCCCGGCCAGATCTGTTTATGTCTCTGTCTGTGCCCCTTGGTAGCGCTATTCTTTAGTTACCTTTCTAGGAGTTTTCCTTCAGCTCCTAGCTCCCTGGAGCTTAGGCCACACCCACCAGCAGTCAGGTGATTCAGGTCCTGACAGACCTGAAGCAATCTCTCTCCAGTCTTGCTTGCCCTGCATTTCTGGGAGTCTGTGGCTATCTCCAGGTCCTATTTTCCCAGGAGATAGCATCGGTGAGTGTCACTCATATCTCCCTGCCTGATATTATCACTGACCATAGCCCCCTGAAAACCAGAAGACAAAGCCCCCTGCACAGTCTCAGTGACCTGCCGCTGAGAACGAGCAAGGGCCTGCTGCTCCAGAGTCAAAGCCTGAATCATCTGGCTCAGTTTTTTCATCTGTTCAGATAAAGACTGTATGGGATCCATAACCCTCCCCACAACACACACTCCAAACTGAGCAGTGAAACAGAAATAACTTAGTGGTCAGTGATAATATCAGGCAGGGAGATATGAGTGACACTCACCGATGCTATCTCCTGGGAAAATAGGACCTGGAGATAGCCACAGACTCCCAGAAATGCAGGGCAAGCAAGACTGGAGAGAGATTGCTTCAGGCTTGTCAGGACCTGAATCACCTGACTGCTGGTGGGTGTGGCCTAAGCTCCAGGGAGCTAGGAGCTGAAGGAAAAGTCCTAGAAAGCTAACTAAAGAATAGCGCTACCAAGGGGCACAGACAGAGACATAGACAGATCTGGCCGGGGTCAGAGCACGGGATAGCGTAACGGTACTAAGGGACTAGACAGAAAGGATAGTAGGGGCCAAGCAGAGGTCAATACCGAACGGACAGAGAAAGTACAGAGAGGGAATCCAATAAACAGTATCCAGAGAACAGACCGAGTCAAAAAGCCAAGAGATCAAGCAAATCAGCACACAGCACAAAACACACTCAGGGGTCAATACACTTAGCCAATGGCAGAAGTATCACTGACAAAGGAAACTCCCAGATGGAGGCTATAAAAAGTCCACCCAGGATCAGTGTGAGGCTACAGGAGTTAACCCTAAAGGAACTGAAACAGACAAACCATGACAATATGGAGCCAAAGTCGCATGCTGCCCAATATATAGATAATGGAAGAAAAGCGGGCACCACTAATATATACAGTACATAAATAAATGATCAGGGGTGCTACCAATGTGCCCAATACTATAGTAGATGAAGCAAAGAAAAGAAGGCGCATATAAAGGTGCACACACCTGTTATAGCCGTGAAAATAGCTTTATTTGAACAACACTGAGCTCACAACCATATAAAAAAATTAAAAAAGATTAAAAACAAGTACAAATATGGCTACTAATACTAAAATACTGGCATTAATACTGGACCAGGTGCCCAAATGACACCTGTTATAATGAAGCATATATGTAAACAGTACTCCCTAGCTACGACGAAGCTACAGCCAGTAGCGATACGCTTAGGCATGGTTCACATGGCTTTACCCTGACCACAAGGCAAGTATACAGCCTACCTATTTGCATGCTTCATTTACATCTAGGCCGGGTGGATTCTGATCCTTAAAAATATATATATGTGTATTTATATGCATGCTTGGTTCACCTTTGGGATCAGTGAGGTGGTCATACTCCTACTAAGATCCAGTTCCTAACCAGATAATGAGGTTTAATATATTATTTATACTGACACATAGGTATACAGGATATTAGGTCTCATTGTAGCCCTTGCTTATACTGTATATTATGTATACATATTAGGCATTTTTGCTCTATTCTATTGTCAATATTGGGAGTACTGTTTACATACAGTATATGCTTCATTATAACAGGTGTCATTTGGGCACCTGGTCCAGTATTTTAGTATTAGTAGCCATATTTATACTTGTTTTTAATGTTTTTCTATGTGGTTGTTCACTCAGTGTTGTTCAAATAAAACTATTTTCACGGTTATAACAGGTATGTGCACCTTTATATGCGCCTTCTTTTCTTTGCTTCATCTCCCCAATATATAGTCATGTACACTGCCATTGGGGACTTACTTTAGTCAGGACTACCTAGGGTCAGCTATGGTCAGACGATGGTGAGCGGGGGTGACATAACAGTGTGCTTTATCTTGGGTGATATAGAAATACACTGCTGTTCCAAAGTTTAGGGTCACTTAGAAATGTCCTTATTTTTGAAAAAAAGCACATTTTTTTCCAATGAAGCTAACGTTAAATGATTCAGAAATTCACTCTATACATTGTTAATGTGGTAAATAACTTTTCTAGCTGCAAACGTCTGGTTTGTAGTGCAATATCTTCATAGGTGTATAGAGGTCCATTTCCAACAACAATCACTCCAGTGCTCTTATGGTACTTTGTGTTTGCTAACTGTGTAAGAAGGCTAATGGATGGTTAGAATACCCTTGAAATCCCTTGTGCAAGTATGTTAGCACAGCTGAAAACAGTTTGGCTGATCAGAGAACCTATAAACCTGACCTTCCTTTGAGCTAGTTGAGAATCTGGAGCATTACATTTGTTGGTTCCAGTAAACTCTTAAAATGGCCAGAAAAAAAGAACTTTCATGTGAAATTCGCCAGTTTATTCTTGTTCTTAGAAATTAAGGCTATTACATGCAATAAATTGCCAAGAAACTGAAGATTTCCTACAACGGTGTGTACTACTCCCTTCAGAGGAGAGCACAAACAGGCCCTAACCAGAGTAGAAAGAGAAGAGGGAGGCCCCGCTGTACAACTGAGCAACAAGACAAGTACATTACAGTCTGTAGTTTGAGAAATCGACGCCTCACAGGTCCTCAACTGGCAGCTTCATTAAATAGCACACGCAAAACATCAGTGTCAGCGTCTACAGTGAAGAGGCGACTCCGGGATGCTGGCCTTTAGGGCAGAGTGGCAAAGAAAAAGCCATATCTGAGACTGGCTAAAAAAGGGAAAGATTAATATGGGCAAAAGAACACAGACATTAGACAGAGGAAGATTGGAAAAAAGTGTTATGGACAGACGAATCCAAGTTCGAGGTGTTTGGATCACACAGAAGAACATTTGTGAGATGCAGAACAACTGAAAAGATGCTGAAAGATTGCCTGACGCCATCTGTCAAGCATGGTGGACGTAATGTGATGGTCTGGGGTTGCTTTAGTGCTGGTATAATGGGAGATTTGTACATGCTAAAAGGGATTTTAAATAAGGAAGGCTATCACTCCATTTTGCAACACCATGCCATACCCTATGGACAGCGCTTGATTGGAGCCAGTTTCATCCTACAACAGGACAATGACCCAAAGCACGCCTCCAAATTATGCAAGAACTATTTAGGGATGAAGCAGGCAGCTGGTGTGCTATCTGTAATGGAGTGGCCAGCACAGTCACCAGATCTCAACCCCATTGAGCTGTTGTGGGAGCAGCTTGACCAAATGGTACCCAAAAAGTGCCCATCAGTCCAAACCAACTTGTGGGAGGGGCTTCTTGAAGCATTGGGTGAAATTTCTCCAGATTACCTCAGCAAATTAACTGCTAGAATGCCAAAGGTCTGCAATGCTGTAATTGCTGCAAAGGGAGCATTCTTTGATGAAAGCAAGGTTTGAAGGAGAAAATTATTATTTCAAATAAAAATTATTTTTTTCGAACCTTGTCAATGTCTGGACTAGACTTTCAATTCATTTGGCAACTCAATTGATTAATAAAAGTATGAGTTTTCATGGAAAATACAACATTTTCTGGGTGACCCTAAACTTTGGAACCGTAGTGTACATGTACACATTCTCTAATTATAATAATAATAATAATAATAATAATAATAATAATAGCGATAATATTAAAAATAATTAACAATTATGCCCCTTTTACTTATGTCCTATTTTTCAAATACTCTTGCAGTAATTAATCCTTGCAGAGATATTCCAGTCTGAACAAGTTATTAGCTATGCACAGAATAGATGCTGACTACTAGAATGATGAGGGTGTGACTTCAGAGACCCCCACCAATTGCTACAGCATGTAACTTACACTTAATATATATAAAGACATAGTCCTACATATATGCTGCTGCTCCTTTCATTCTATATGAGACTGAGATAGCTGAGTACAGTGATTGGCTGTCTCTGGCAGCCCTATAATAGTGAGGGGGCGCAGAATCCCTAATCTGGTGATCAGTGGGGGTGTCAGAAATCTGCCCCCCACCTTTCTATTGTCCTGTGAATAGGTCATAACATGCATCTACTGGAATATTCTGTCGATTTGTGGAAGTTGTTAGATCAGTTACTTATTATTTTTCTATTTTTACAATCCAAGATGAACTTTTTCCTAGTCAAGGATTTTCTGCAGTTTCAACCTCAAATGAGTATTGATATTTCAATAATTCAATAATTCTATACAACCCAAAAATATCTTCAAATAAACCTGTTTTTCAACTTTTTCTTGGTTTTGTTAGCCTGACCTGAAAAAACAATATCTATACTTATTGTAAATTACATATAGTACTTTTTTGCTTGTTAAACACAGATTCTGATCCTTACTATGTAATATAGTCTTTATCCTACATTCAAAAACATAACATATCATATGGACAACCCAGTTGATGTTCCTCATAAAAACAAGGAATGTCTGTAGACCCTTATGGTATTGAAGATTTGATTCTTGCAATTTTCCAGAGAGCACAATGGCCTCTATTTAATAAAGGTGTCTAGTAATTACACAGTGTAATCTAAGTCCTGGAAGTCTGAGGTTGCGCAAAATGTAAGTGTTGTACGGTGCATTTTTATTGCACTTCCCTTACTTGTGCCAAATCTTGGGATTACTTTAGACCAAAAATTAGCACCTTAAGACCAGCAGAAACCAATGATAATTTTTTAGATCTTTGAAAGTGTCTAGTGAGGAGAACATAGTGACGCAAATCAATAATAAATTAGCCGAAACTGATTTGCACCTCTAAAATTTGCAACACTAGTAAATGAGTTTACGTGTGGTTAAATATCCCTTTACTTCCTGTTGTCACTTCTCATTCAAAAGCTTTTTTATATAGTCATCCTAAGCATATAAAACAAATGACTAATGTAAGATTGTGTTTATTACATATTTTATTAAAGCCAGATGGCTGCGTTTGATGAGTCTGTTACATTTTTACATTTATGTGTAGCATATTTTCAAGATACAGTATTTTCAGACATTGTGTTCTGCTCATAGACAATAAAATTATAGCAGTTTTGTCATCTTTCAGATTGTAAAGACATCTAAAAATAGTGATCAGTGGGATGCACACATGCGATTGTGTGAACACTTACCAAAAAGAAAAGAAGACGTTCACATTTGAATCATATGTTAATGTTTGTGGATTCTAAATACGTATTTAGCTTTTTTTTTTATGGAGATTCTGTAAATGGGGAGGGGAATGAGGGGACATATTAATTGTATAAGTCAGACATCATATGGTTTAAAATTGCGACAATATGTTGTCGCTTGTAGAAAATAAGTGATTTTTAGAACAAGGGGTTTTAATGGAAAATAATGCTGCAGAATGATGTTCCTTTCCTAAAGAGTATAATCCTAAAATATTAGTTTCCTGATAATTCTAATGTGCAATGGAATGCAATCCAGAATTACAAGCCGTATGTGATCAAGCAATTATTATATGGACATTATTCAAATTGTTGTTTAGCAATGAGCTAGCAAAAGCAACCCTCTTTATTATATTTTTCCACCATAAGATGTAATGGCTTTTTGACACACCATAAGCACAGTTGTGACCACAGGCTCACTTGTGTCATTTTGTGTGCAGTAATGAAGCCTGACGAGTGGTCTCCTGCTTGCAGATAGCCGGCTGTTGTCCTAAAAATGCAAACCACTGCCTCGGGCTATGGAATCAGGAACAGGCTAAGGACGGTGGCACTGTCAGGGCTCCCCACTGTTTATACTCCCTTTAGCACACTGTAGTTGGATCCAGAAGAATAGTATTTACCCTTGTACATAAGGACAAAACCAGGAAAAAACAATTGCACAAAAACAAGGTTTGAAAGAAAACAGATTTTAGTAAGTCGTTGATGTGACATTTCGCAAACACACACACAAAAAAAAAAAGGAGTCAGCGGGAAACTCGGATATCAACTGTTTTCTTTTTTCTTAACACAACAAATGTTTGGAACATAAAGACTGCTACTTTTGGCAATTCTCTTAAATTAACGGATAGTACATAGCTGGAACAATATGATCTCTTTTGCTAATGGCTAATTGGTATTCTATAGACAGCACTCAGGCTTCCATCCTTTGCAGAGCAGTCAGAGATGTAACACGTAGACTGTGCCAGCCGCACATTCCTAGGTCAGAGAAGAATGGCACTTTGTCTTTGGTAGTTAAATACTGTGGGAAGCTGTTTAGTGAATGGACGCAACATTTTAGACTGTTGATGACTCCAAATTACTCTTAAAATAAATTGTTACTAAAAATATAGCAAAGAAAATTGGCCTGGCATACTAAGTAGTGGGGATATTCCTAACAGAGGTGAACAGATCAAATGGGATGTAATTATCAATTCCAAAATAGATTTGTGTAACATTTACTTGTAGAAAGCAAACTGATCATGTAATTCATCCTTTTTCAAAATAAAGCTATGACAAACGATCCAAAATATGTGAGTAAAGCAGGCTGGGACCAATAAGTTAAAATTTAAATTTTAATAAATTGTATTGAATAAAACACCTGACAAACAATTGATTAAACACACTAATTCACACTCAACTGCGTGCTGATACAACTAGATGGATTAATCTACGATTAAATATTATTCAAGGAGTTACCAAAACGTGTATGCTAACACAACTGGATAGATCAATCCACAATAAATATTATTCAAGAAATACCAGGAGTAGAATTACCAAGACACATATTCCCAATAATGCTCCTGTGTAAAGACTCAAAGGAACAGACATTTAGAAAATCTTAAATAAATGAATAATCAGGGCAGATAATTTTACTGCTCAAATATAACAGATCATTTGTGGACCATAAATAGTAAACTATGTTCAAAATTAGCTAAAGGAACGATCTCACCTCATATTCCTTTGTTCATCCGGTGAAAACGGGGTCCTTTATACCTGGTGTCCTATTTGTGGGGGAGGCACCACTTATTCATCCATACATTACCCCAAAATGAATCACCAGCCAGGACCCATACCGTCACCCCAAGGCTTTTGCTTCCCAACAGGTTTCGTTTTTAATACTCATCAGGGGAAGTTATTGCTAAGAAAAACAAAGGGTATCCATGTATCCTATCATGTGGAAACCCATTATACAAATGGAGGAATAATGCCGCACATTATTATTATTACTATTTTTAAAATGCAATTTATTAAAAGTTATATTTTAACTTATTGGTCCCACCCTGCTTCATCCTATTTCACCATAAAAAAATCTAAAACCACACATGGATAGTGGTTGGTCATCTGACAACCTAGGTATAACATGAATGTTTGTTCATTGGGAGTCAAACTGTGCTCTCCACTCTGCCTGAGATCAACAAAGAGGTTACTCCATGGTTATAACCCAGAAAAGTAAGAGAAATGATGAAAGAAATGACTATGTTACCTTTCCAAATTTTTTATCCAATCGAGTATGTAAGAAAAGGTGACCATTTTTGTGAAGATTCATGGTTGCAAGTTGTGACAATGAACATGGAATTAGCAGCATTGGAAAGAGTCAAAAGCCGGAACTATGGTCCACCGATGCACTAGACCAACGCTTTGTAGTATTTATGACAGTTTTGCAACCAGCACATAAAGACTCTACATAGGATAAATAGAATTATAATATATAGTTAAATGCATAAAGAAATGTAAAAGAAATCATACATACTTTTAGCTCTACCTTTCTTCCTACAGTCTATTTTCCATAGAGGTAGGGCATACTATTTCGGTGACCTTACAAATAACCATCCATATTTTAATGATCAAATCTGAATTTCATTTATTTTTTAAGAAAGTACTTGTTTATTATCAGTTTTGTAAGACCTTTGCACCCCACAAAAAAATATAAATGTTGTTTTTTTTTCTTTTTGTGCCATGATCATATCCTGTACTTTTAAATGGTAGCCTAAAATACTTCAATCAAGAAAGAGAGACAGAAAAATATTAGCATGGTCATGGTTATGATGATGCTTTCTAGAAGAACTATGTGGACAAATTAAATTTACATCAAAGAGTGTGTGAAAGTCTGATAAAAAGAAGATAAAGAAAATAGGTGTTGTAGTGTTGCAGACAACTTGATGTTCTTTAATCAGTGAATGATGTTTATGGGACTCTTTCAGTTTTACCCTTAACACCCTTATAGTCATACCATTGGTGTAACCCATAAAGCCGCACATGGGCTCAAGGTGGTAAATGGGCCAGTAAAGGGGCCCACATCCACCTCCAAGAAGGTGGAATTGTACATTATTATGAGCTATTGGATTGCACAAGGACAATATAATTGTTCTTGCAGAGTAGCCCTGTTCTGTCTGTGTCCACTCCTTCTCATGGTAGTATGGATTATCCCACCCAAAAACCCGAGTGGCAGCCCCCAGAGTAGTTATTGATTTATGCCAGGTGCACTCCTGAACATTTCAGGTTGCGACATGGCTCCAATATGATCAACAGGAATAGATAGCCAAAATTTTTTTTAACAGGAAGGCAGAATCCAGTAGCAGGGACAACGAAAAATAGCCATAGGAAGGAACACCAAGTAATAAAAAAGGAACAACATATTAGGGCATGTTAGATTAGAATATGGGTTGAACTTAAAGTCTTCCTTCAACCTTAAAAACTATGTTACTATGTGGTTTTAATGTTTTGTGGCCAATGTGAACATGCGTTTAACTTCTGCATGTGTACCAACTCAAGTTAAGCTCAATTTTTGTGTTTTTTTCTTTGAATTGTTGCATTCTGTGCAAGTCGGGGTGTGGCCTCCCTATTTCTGAGCTAGAGATTATATATAAGTCTTCCCCAGTCTGGTGCTCCCTGGTTGAGCAAAGTCCTTTTGTCTGCCCTTATTCACACTGAGGTCAACATTGACACATGGTAAGGTTTTAATATTAAACAGCGTAGAACTGTCCCGATCAGAGTTACCTTGATGCGGTGGGATGGCTTTTGTGCTATTTTTTTAATCAAAAAACAGTATTACTAAAAACTCTGTGTTATTTAAATGCACTTTTGCTTTTTTACTTAGTTACATCAGGGTTTTTGCTTGCTTACTTTTTCACTTGTAGATTTTAATGTTTTATGGCCAATGTGAACATGCGTTTAACTTCTGCATGTGTACCAACTCAAGTTAAGCTCAATTTTTGTGGCAAAAATTCAAGAACAAGATCAGAGTGTTGTACACCTTTGCAACCATAATCAGAAAAGTGAAATTGAGCAAGATAATGCATACAGGCACGACAAACGTAAAGGTAATCTGTTACCAGGTGTATTCTTCCCAATACAAGTGCAGCAAAAAGAAGGTGTAGAAAAATGATTCCAGTGTGTAATTTACATGGTTTATTGCTGTACTTTTGATAACTGTTTTATGTGCTGCAACTCTGCTAGTCCTTTCAATGAAAAAATTCCATCACAGTTGACAGAAAGAAAGATCACATGAAAACCAGATATTAACAGAGTCTCATTAATGAACGTATTATATATTATTATTACTAATTTTATTATTATTATTAACCCCTTAACCCCCGGGCTATTTTCCGTTTTTGCGTTTTCATTTTTTGCTCCCCTTCTTCCCTGAGCCATAACTTTTTTGCAGAACAAGATGTACTTTTGAACAACACCATTGGTTTTAACATATCATGTACTGTAAAACGGGAAACAGCTGACATGTGCCAGGAAAAATGTGGGCTCAGCGCCGGAACCCACATCAAAGGGAAGCAGTCTGATGTGGGCATATTATTATGCCCAACGTCAGAAAGGGGTTCATTATTTTTTTTTTGCCAACAGTTTTAAGAGGGAGTTTTAAAACACATGATACATTTTAAAAAAGCAAACAAATTATAAATTGCTGTCGATATTCAAGCTGCTGTTTATTATGCAGATACTGTATACAGAATCTATGTAAATAATGTATGAAGATGTACAACACTTATTGAAATGTTAGTTTGGAAATCCTTACTGAAATAAGCATTCTTTATACTATATTCCAACTTGAATGGAAGTTTTCAATGATTCCTCTCTACATACAGTGAGGAAAAAAAGCATTTAGTCAGCCACCAATTGTGCAAGTTCTCCCACTTAAAAAAGATGAGAGAGGCCTGTAATTAACATAATAGGTAGACCACAACTATGAGAGTCAAAATGATTAAACAAGTCCAGAAAATCACCTTGTCTGACTTGGCAAGATTTATTTTGCAAATTATGGTGGAAAATGTGTATTTGGTCACCTAAAAACATGCAAGATTTCTGGCTCTCACAGACCTGTAACTTCTTTAAGAGACTCCTCTGTCCTCCACTCATTACCTGTAGTAATGTCACCTGTTTGAACTTGTTATCAGTATAAAAGACACCTGTCCACAACCTCAAACAGTCACACTCCAAACTCCACTATGGTTAAGACCAAAGAGCTGTCGAAGTACACCAGAAACAAAATTGTAGCCCTGCACCAGGCTGGGAAGACTGAATCTGCAATAGGCAAGCAGCTTGGTGTGATGAAATCAACTGTGGGAGCAATAATAAGAAAATGGCAGACGTACAAGACCATTGATAATCTCCCTCGATCTGGGGCTCCACCCAAGATCTCACCCCCTGGGGTCAAAATGATCACAAGAATGGTGAGCAAAAATCCCAGAGCCACACAGGGGGACTTAGTGAATGACCTGCATAGAGCTGGGACCACTATAACAAAGGCTACCATCAGTAACACACTGCGCCGCCAGGGACTCAGATCCTGCAGTGCCAAACGTGTCCCCCTGCTTAAGCCAGTACATGTCCGGGCCCATCTGAAGTTTGCTAGAGAGCATTTGGATTAACCAGAAGAGTATTGGGAGAATGTCATATGGTCTGATGAAACCAAAGTAGAACTGTTTGGTAAAAACAAAACTTGTCGTGTTTGGAGGAGACAGAATGCTGAGTTGCATTAAAAAAACATCATACCTACTGTGAAGCATGGGGATGGCAACATCATACTTTGGGGCTGTTTCTCTGCAAAGGGATCAGGATGACTGATCCGTGTACATGAAAGAATGAATGGGGCCATATATCGTGAGATTTTGAGTGCAAACCTCGTTCCATTAGCAAGGGCATTGAAGATGAAATATGGATGGGTCTTTCAGCATGATAATGATCCCAAGCACACCACCAGGGCAACAAAGGAGTGGCTTCGTAAGAAGGATATGAAGGTCCTGGAGTGGCCTAGCCAGTCTCCAGATCTCAGCTCCATAGAAAACCTTTGGAGAGAGGTGAAAGTCTGTGTTGCCTAGCGACAGGTCTAAAACATCACTTCTCTAGAGGAGATCTGCATGGAGGAATGGGCCAACATACCACCAACAGTGTGTGCCAACGTTGTGAAGACTAACAGAAAACATTTGACCTCTGTCATTGCCAACAAAGGATATATAACTAAATATTGAGATGAACTTATTAACTTTTGTTAATGACCAAATACTTATTTTCCACCATAATTTGCAAAATAAATCTTGCCAAATCAGACAAGGTGATTTTCTGGATTTGTTTTCTCATTTTGACTCTCATAGTTGTGGTCTACCTATGATGTCAATTACAGGCCTCTCTCATCTTTTTAAGTGGGAGAACTTGCACAATTGGTGGCTGACTAAATACTTTTTTCCCCACTGTATTGACAGTCACAATTATTTATAAATATTTTGAAACATTTTTGTAAGTTTTCAACAGAACCTTTTTTTCATCATCCTTCCATATAATGTTAAAAGTATAGTTTCAAACTAGAGGGATTTTCCATTATTATTAAAAAATTCATCCTTGCTTTCTTTCTGAAAAAAAGAAAAAAACAAACAAACAACCTGCCCTTCACATCACACCCCAGTTCGGTGACATTGAGACTTCTTGACATGCAGCTATATAATTTTTTATTGCACATGCTCTGCAGTATAAACCTACAAACAACACCCCCCATGTGAAGACAATAAAAATCACCACTAAATACACTGCTTAAAAAAATAAAGGAAACCATAAAATACCACATCCTAGATATCACTGAATGAAATATTTCAGTTCAAGATCTTTATTCATGACATAGTAGAATGCATTGAGAACAACAAAACATAAAAATGATCCATGTAAATCAAAATTAATATCCCATGGAGGTCGGGATTTGAATGATACTCAAGATCAAAGTGGAAAATCAAACAATTACAGGCTGATCCAACTTCAGTGGAAATGCCTCAAGACAAGAAAATTATGCTCAGTAGGGTGTGTGGCCTCCACATGCCCGTATGAACTCCTACCATGCCTGTGCATGCCCCTTATGACAGGGTGGATGTTCTCCTGCGGGATCTCCTGTCAGACCTGGGTTAAAGCATCTGTGAACTCCTTGACAGTTTGTGGTGTCCGATGGAACGAGACATGATGTCCCAGATGTGCTTAATTGGATTCAGGTCTGAAGAATGGGCAGGTCAGTCCACAATGTCTATGCCTTCATCATGCAGGAACTGCAGATACACTTCAGCCACATGAGGCCTAGCATTGTCATGCATCAGAAGGAACCCAGGCCCAGTGCACCTGCATATGATCTCTCAATGGGTCTGAGGATCTCATCCCAATACCTAATGGCAGTAATTATACCTCTGACTAGCACATGGAGGGCTCAGTGGCCCTCCAAAGAAATGCCTCCCCACAAGATTACTGACCCAATGCCAAACGGGTCAGGCTAGAGGATGTTGCAGACAGCAGAACCTTCTCCACGGCATCTCCACAGACTTTGTCACATCTGTCACATGTGCTCAGTGTGAACCTGCTCTCATCCATGAAATGCACAGGGCGCCAATGTCAGATCTGCCAATTTTGGTGTTCTCTGGCAAATGCCAATCGCCCTGCACAGTGTTGGGCTGTAAGTACAACACCCACTTGTGGATGTCAGACCCTCATACCACCCTCATGGAGTCTGTTTCTGACAGTTTGAGCAGACACATGGATGTTAGGTCCCTGCTGGAGCTCATTTTACAGGCCTCTGGCACAGCTGCTCCTGTATCACCTTGCACAATGGAGGAGGTAGCGGTCCTTCTGCTGGGTTGTTGCTCTCCTACAGCCCCCTGCACATCTCCTGATGTACAGGCCTGTCTCCTGGTATCTGCTCCATGCTCTGGACACTGTGCTGACAGAGACAGCTACCCTTCTTGCCACTGCTCACATTAATGTGTCATCCTGGATGAGCTGCACTACCTGAGCAACTTCTGTGGGTTGTAGACACTGCATCATGCTACTGTACCTCTAGGGGTAAGAGCAATGACAAAATGCAAAAGTGACCAAAACAACAGCCAAAAAGGGTGAGGACAGAGAAATGGTCTGTGGTCAATACATTCAGAACTACACCTTTATAGGGGATGTCTTGCTAATTGCCTATAATTTCTACCTGTTGTCCGTTCCATTTGCACAACAGCAGGAGAAATTTATTCACAATCATTGTTCCTTCATAATTGGACAGGTTGATTTCACAAAAGTGTGATTGGCTTGGAGTTACATTGTGTTGTTGAAGTGTTCCCTTTATTTTTTGAGCAGTGTACAAAAGCCCATATTTCTGGAATCATATGGTGAATTAAAAAAAATGGAATACTTTGGGGAGCAGTAGGCTTGGGAGCAAAGCCTGGACACTTTTGACCTTGTTAGATTTCCTCTGTAAACTGATGCTTTTGTAAGGAGGAAGACTGGGCTGCCGGTACCTGCATTGTGCCTGGTCGAGAACTGTCGAGGCTGTGTCCCATGATGCCCAGGTGAAGAAACAGGGGACTGGACAGGTCCCATGACCCCCGGAAGAGGGGATGTGTTTAAGTCATAAACAGAGCTGAAAGCGCGCAAAGCGGTAGTGAGTTTCCTGCTGTCAGAGAGAGAGAGCAGGAGGGTGAGTAGTGCTCTCCGCACACCGAGCAGCAGCGCCACAACGTACTGTGGCTGAATCTCCTGAGCACTCTAGCGGAACAGGGAGCGTGGAGAGTGCCGTGGGCCCAGTTAAACTTAGGACCGTGCTCATGCAAAGAAACATGGGCTGGCTACAGGAAACTGAGTTACGGTTCCCTCGGCTGGCCAGCACACATCAGCCCCCGCTTGGTACCAGGATTTCTGCAGCCCTCTTTACTTTAGCTGCACAGGCTTATGGACTAGGGGCTCAACGGGCAAAACCGGAGACTACCTATTGCCGTCAGAAGTTGGACCGTTAATTGTGGGACCCCATCGAAGGACACTACACCAGACATTGCCGGTAGGGTTGAGCGACTTTCATTTTTTTAAGATCGAGTAGGGTTTTGGGAAACCCGATTTTGTCCAGAGTCGAGTCGAGTGCAGTCGGCCGATTATCGCTAAAAGTCGGGGATCGACCGAAACACGAAACCCAATGCAAGTCAATGGGGAAGCATAGTCGGCAGTGAGTGGAGGCCAGGAAAACACCTACAGTGCCCATTTTAATGCCAAAAACATCCATTCTTGTTTCTGAAGCTTGTCAATCTTAATTAACTTTATAATAATAGTTGGGCATAGGGAATTGGGGGTCATTTGGCAAAAGTTGTGGGGGGAGTAGGGCCGGCTCAAGTTTTTCGTGGGCCCAGGAAATGCGGACTACGTCACGGCGGTGTTGCAGGGAAAGGTAATTATTTAAAAGTTGCAAGTGCTGTGATCCTGAGCAAGCAGGGGGGGGGCCCACTCGTTCGCATTGCCACTGGCACAGGGCCCCTCAAAGTACGGCGGTGTGTTTGCATGGCGGGGGCGCCTCCCACCAGCAGCGACACTTTTGCGTACTCTGAGGGGCCCTGTGCCAGTGACGTCGCCAACGAGTATGCCCCCCCACCTGATGAAGGAACCTGCACTTTCATCTGCACCTTCCTCTTTGTCCCTGTGTAAGGTGGTATAACATGCGGGAAGGGGAACCTTACTTTCAGCAGGGACAGATTCTGGCTGTGTAGAGTACAAGGGGAATGTAGTGGTCTCGGTCAATGTACCAGCAGACTCATTTAGCAGTGGCTGGGCAATGGGCAGGATGAGGAGGAAACAGATATAGGGCCAAAGAATAAAGTAGGCTACATGCAGTTCAAAATTGGTAACAGGACTAAACAGGCGGCATTGCTTTGTTCAGTGGAGTAGCAAACCCAAGAGCAGCAGACACTGTTTCAAGGGCCTAACCACACTAGTAGGCCAAATGCAGTTTAATATCTGATAGTATAGGGCGAAAGCCAGAATGTGGAAGCTCAGCTTTGTTCAGTTGAGGACAACACCAGGGAGGGGCAGACACCTTTAGTAGGCCGGAAAAGCCTATTGCATTTTTTAAAATGGTAATTTGGAGCAGAAGGTTGAAGCTCAGCTTTATTTAGTTGAGGGCAACACCAGGGAGGGGCAGAAGCCGTTAGTAGGCCCTAACCACCATTTTTTTTTTAAAACCACTTAATGAGAGCCGGAAGGTTGAAGCTCAGCTTTATTTAGTTGAGGACAACACCAGGGAGGGGCAGAAGCCGTTAGTAGGCCCTAACCACCATTTTTTTTTTTAAAACCACATAATGAGAGCCGGAAGGTTGAAGCTCAGCTTTATTTAGTTGAGGACAACACCAGGGAGGGGCAGAAGCCGTTAGTAGGCCCTAACCACCTTTTTTTTTTTTAAAACCACATAATGAGAGCCGGAAGGTTGAAGCTCAGCTTTATTTAGTTGAGGACAACACCAGGGAGGGGCAGAAGCCGTTAGTAGGCCCTAACCACCATTTTTTTTTTTAAAACCACATAATGAGAGCCGGAAGGTTGAAGCTCAGCTTTATTTAGTTGAGGACAACACCAGGGAGGGGCAGAAGCCGTTAGTAGGCCCTAACCACCTTTTTTTTTTTAAAACCACATAATGAGAGCCGGAAGGTTGAAGCTCAGCTTTATTTAGTTGAGGACAACACCAGGGAGGGGCAGAAGCCGTTAGTAGGCCCTAACCACCTTTTTTTTTTTTAAAACCACATAATGAGAGCCGGAAGGTTGAAGCTCAGCTTTATTTAGTTGAGGACAACACCAGGGAGGGGCAGAAGCCGTTAGTAGGCCCTAACCACCTTTTTTTTTTTTAAAACCACATAATGAGAGCCGGAAGGTTGAAGCTCAGCTTTATTTAGTTGAGGACAACACCAGGGAGGGGCAGAAGCCGTTAGTAGGCCCTAACCACCATTTTTTTTTTTTAAAACCACATAATGAGAGCCGGAAGGTTGAAGCTCAGCTTTATTTAGTTGAGGACAACACCAGGGAGGGGCAGAAGCCGTTAGTAGGCCCTAACCACCTTTTTTTTTTTAAAACCACATAATGAGAGCCGGAAGGTTGAAGCTCAGCTTTATTTAGTTGAGGACAACACCAGGGAGGGGCAGAAGCCGTTAGTAGGCCCTAACCACCTTTTTTTTTTTTAAAACCACATAATGAGAGCCGGAAGGTTGAAGCTCAGCTTTATTTAGTTGAGGACAACACCAGGGAGGGGCAGAAGCCGTTAGTAGGCCCTAACCACCATTTTTTTTTTTAAAACCACATAATGAGAGCCGGAAGGTTGAAGCTCAGCTTTATTTAGTTGAGGACAACACCAGGGAGGGGCAGAAGCCGTTAGTAGGCCCTAACCACCTTTTTTTTTTTTAAAACCACATAATGAGAGCCGGAAGGTTGAAGCTCAGCTTTATTTAGTTGAGGACAACACCAGGGAGGGGCAGAAGCCGTTAGTAGGCCCTAACCACCTTTTTTTTTTTTAAAACCACATAATGAGAGCCGGAAGGTTGAAGCTCAGCTTTATTTAGTTGAGGACAACACCAGGGAGGGGCAGAAGCCGTTAGTAGGCCCTAACCACCATTTTTTTTTTAAAACCACATAATGAGAGCCGGAAGGTTGAAGCTCAGCTTTATTTAGTTGAGGACAACACCAGGGAGGGGCAGAAGCCGTTAGTAGGCCCTAACCACCTTTTTTTTTTTTAAAACCACATAATGAGAGCCGGAAGGTTGAAGCTCAGCTTTATTTAGTTGAGGACAACACCAGGGAGGGGCACACAGACAGACTCCTTTAGTAGGCCTGAAAAGCCTATTGCATTTTTCAAAATGGTAATTTGGAGCAGAAGGTTGAAGCTCAGCTTTATTTAGTTGAGGGCAACACCAGGGAGGGGCAGAAGCCGTTAGTAGGCCCTAACCAAAGTTGAAGGCCAAATGCAGTTTAATTTCTGATACTATAGGCCGAAAGCCAGAAGGTGGAAGTTCCGATTTAGACAGTGGAGCACAATTTGAATTAGGGACTGCAGACAGACTTAGTAGGCTGTCCCCTGTGGACCATGCATCCACCACATTAACCCATTGCGCCGTAATGGACACGTAATCTTCCGTGGCCATGCCTACAGGTCCATGCGTCTGTTGTCAGGTGCACCTTTGTACTCACAGATTGCCAGAGTGCATGGACAATGCGGTCTTCTACATGCTGGTGGAGGGTTGGGATGGCTTTTCTCGCAAAAGAAGTGTCGACTGGTTAGCTTGTAGCGTGGTACAGCGTAGTCCATCATGGCCTTATTAATAGTAAATAAAATATATAACTAGGCTCTATGAACTTTTAAATAGGTTCCAGGGGTACACGGGCAGCATTGGTGTGGTCAGTGGAGGAGTATTGCAAGTAGGGGCTGCAGACAGGCTATCAAAGGCCTAAAATAACAAACAGTAGGCAGTCATGGCAGTTTTACATCGGTTACATGGATACACAGGCAGGCACTCCAGGCAGCATTGTGGTCAGTGGAGGAGTATTGCAAGTAGGGGCCGCAGACAGGCTATCAAAGGCCTAAAATAACAAACAATAGGCTCATTGCAGTTTTACAGCGGTTACATGGATAGACGGGCAGGCAGCTTGGTGGTGGTGAGTGGAGGAGTATTTAAAGTAGGGACCGCAGACAGGCTTCAAAGGCCTAACATAAGAAAATGGGCTGGCTGTAGGCACTTTATAATTGGTTCCAGGGGTACACGGGCAGCAGTGGTCTGGTCAGTGGAGGAGTATTTAAAGTAGGGACCGCAGACAGGCTTCAAAGGCCTAACATAAGAAAATGGGCTGGCTGTAGGCACTTTATAATTGGTTCCAGGGGTACACGGGCAGCAGTGGTCTGGTCAGTGGAGGAGTATTTAAAGTAGGGACCGCAGACAGGCTTCAAAGGCCTAACATAAGAAAATGGGCTGGCTGTAGGCACTTTATAATTGGTTCCAGGGGTACACGGGCAGCAGTGGTCTGGTCAGTGGAGGAGTATTTAAAGTAGGGACCGCAGACAGGCTATCAAAGGCCTAACATAACAAACAATAGGCTCATGATGGCAGTTTCACAGCGGTTACATGGATACACGGGCAGGCAGCTTGGTGGTGAGTGGAGGAGTATTTAAAGTAGGGACCGCAGACAGGCTATCAAAGGCCTAAAATAACAAACAATAGGCTCATGGCAGTTTCACAGCGGTTACATGGATACACGGGCAGGCAGCTTGGTGGTGGTGAGTGGAGGAGTATTTAAAGTAGGGACCGCAGACAGGCTTCAAAGGCCTAACATAAGAAAATGGGCTGGCTGTAGGCACTTTATAATTGGTTCCAGGGGTACACGGGCAGCAGTGGTCTGGTCAGTGGAGGAGTATTTAAAGTAGGGACCGCAGACAGGCTTCAAAGGCCTAACATAAGAAAATGGGCTGGCTGTAGGCACTTTATAATTGGTTCCAGGGGTACACGGGCAGCAGTGGTCTGGTCAGTGGAGGAGTATTTAAAGTAGGGACCGCAGACAGGCTATCAAAGGCCTAACATAACAAACAATAGGCTCATGGCAGTTTCACAGCGGTTACATGGATACACGGGCAGGCAGCTTGGTGGTGAGTGGAGGAGTATTTAAAGTAGGGACCGCACACAGGCTATCAAAGGCCTAAAATAACAAACAATAGGCTCATGGCAGTTTCACAGCGGTTACATGGATACACGGGCAGGCAGCTTGGTGGTGAGTGGAGGAGTATTTAAAGTAGGGACCGCACACAGGCTATCAAAGGCCTAAAATAACAAACAATAGGCTCATGGCAGTTTCACAGCGGTTACATGGATACACGGGCAGGCAGCTTGGTGGTGAGTGGAGGAGTATTTAAAGTAGGGACCGCACACAGGCTATCAAAGGCCTAAAATAACAAACAATAGGCTCATGGCAGTTTCACAGCGGTTACATGGATACACGGGCAGGCAGCTTGGTGGTGGTGAGTGGAGGAGTATTTAAAGTAGGGACCGCAGACAGGCTTCAAAGGCCTAACATAAGAAAATGGGCTGGCTGTAGGCACTTTATAATTGGTTCCAGGGGTACACGGGCAGCAGTGGTCTGGTCAGTGGAGGAGTATTTAAAGTAGGGACCGCAGACAGGCTATCAAAGGCCTAACATAACAAACAATAGGCTCATGGCAGTTTCACAGCGGTTACATGGATACACGGGCAGGCAGCTTGGTGGTCAGTGGAGGAGTATTTAAAGTAGGGACCGCAGACAGGCTATCAAAGGCCTAAAATAACAAACAATAGGCTCATGGCAGTTTTACAGCGGTTACATGGATACACAGGCAGCTTGGTGGTGAGTGGAGGAGTAGTGCAAGGAGTGTCTGTCCCAGTACTCCCAAAATATAAATAGATGTTAATGTCTCGCAAAACAACCAAAACAAAAAAAAAAGGTGGCATACTTAGGTACAGGGGTGGGCTCATCTACTGAGTTTCTGACATTGTAATTTGGCAGTAACTATTTAATGGTGCCAATATAGGACACAGACACAGACTACTTTAAGTTGCATCATAGATGTCTACAAATTTGTATTGTCAGTGCCAGACATTGAATGATGTCAGCGAATAGACTAAAGATTGGTGGAGCTGTGCGACATAATTTTGCACGTGGTAGAGCACATTTTGAGCTGGGGTAGGGGGGAACTCTCTTGAGGCCGGCGGGACCGCCCCAGGGCCCCTCATGTTACAACGGTGTGTCTGACGTTGGGTGCGCACCACCACCGCCAGAGACACTACATTGTACTATGAGGGACCCAGTAGCAATGCCGTCAACCAAAAGCGAGCACACCCACCTCTTCAGACAAACAGCAGTCTCACGGGTGCTTGCGCCAAGTCGCGATACCACGGCCCCGTGTGGGGAGTTTTGCCATTTAGGGAGGTGTAAACATGTCGTATGCTGTACAATCAGCTGCAGCAAATTAGACATTAGAAAAGTAATTCACAGGCAAGAGCTTTTCATAGGAAAGCTAGGTGTCGGCCGGGCAAGGTGGGGCAAAAGATTTCGAAATCCAGTTGTGGTTCATTTTAATGAATGTTAGATCGTCAACATTTTGGGTAGCCAGACGAGTCCTTTTTTCGGTTAATATTGAACCTGCAGCACTGAATACTCTTTCTGATAGGACACTTGCTGCCGGGCAAGCAAGCTCCTGCAATGCATATTCTGCCAATTCTGGCCAGGTGTCTAATTTGGAGGCCCAGTAATCAAATGGGAATGACGGTTGAGGGAGAACATCGATAAGGGATGAAAAATAGTTAGTAACCATACTGGACAAATGTTGTCTCCTGTCACTTTCAATTGATGCAGCAGTACCTGTCCTGTCTGCGGTCATAGCAAAATCACTCCACAACCTGGTCAGAAAACCCCTCTGTCCAACGCCACTTCTGATGTGTGCACCCCTAACACTCCTAGTCTGCTGCCCCCTGGAGCTTGTGTGAGAACGATCACGTGCGCTGTGTGCTGGGAATGCCTGAAGCAAACGGTCAACAAGAGTTGATTGTTTGGTTGCTAATATTAGTTCCAAGTTCTCATGTGGCATAATATTTTGCAATTTGCCTTTATAGCGTGGATCAAGGAGGCAGGCCAACCAGTAATCGTCATCGTTCATCATTTTCGTAATGCGTGTGTCCCTTTTTAGGATACGTAAGGCATAATCCGCCATGTGGGCCAAAGTTCCAGTTGTCAAATCTCCGGTTGTGATTGGTTGAGGGGCAGTTGCAGGCAAATCTACGTCACTTGTGTCCCTCAAAAAACCAGAACCCGGCCGTGACACGCAACCAATTTCCTGTGCCCCCGTGAAAGTTTCCGCATTAAAAATATACTCATCCCCATCATCCTCCTCGTCCTCCACCTCCTCTTCGCCCGCTACCTCGTCCTGTACACTGCCCTGACCAGACAATGGCTGACTGTCATCAAGGCTTCCCTCTTCCTCTGGTGCAGACGCCTGCTCCTTTATGTGCGTCAAACTTTGCATCAGCAGACGCATTAGGGGGATGCTCATGCTTATTACGGCGTTGTCTGCACTAACCAGCCGTGTGCATTCCTCAAAACACTGAAGGACTTGACACATGTCTTGTATCTTCGACCACTGCACACCTGACAACTCCATGTCTGCCATCCTACTGCCTGCCCGTGTATCCTCCCACAAATAAATAACAGCACGCCTCTGTTCGCACAGTCTCTGAAGCATGTGCAGTGTTGAGTTCCACCTTGTTGCAACGTCTATGATTAGGCGATGCTGGGGAAGGTTCAAAGACCGCTGATAGGTCTGCATACGGCTGGCGTGTACAGGCGAACGTCGGATATGTGAGCAAAGTGCACGCACTTTGAGGAGCAGGTCGGAGAACCCAGGATAAGTTTTCAATAAGCACTGCACCACCAGGTTTAAGGTGTGAGCCAGGCAAGGAATGTGTTTCAGTTGGGAAAGGGAGATGGCAGCCATGAAATTCCTTCCGTTATCACTCACTACCTTGCCTGCCTCAAGATCTACTGTGCCCAGCCACGACTGCGTTTCTTGTTGCAAGAACTCGGACAGAACTTCCGCGGTGTGTCTGTTGTCGCCCAAACACTTCATAGCCAATACAGCCTGCTGACGCTTGGCAGTAGCTGGCCCATAATGGGACAACTGGTGTGCAACAGTGTCATCTGCCGATGGAGTGGTTGGCCGACTGCGTTCTGTGGAAGAGCTGTAGCTTCTGCAGGAGGACGAGGAGGAGGAGGAGGGGGTGCGAACGCCTACAGCCAACTGTTTCCTAGACCGTGGGCTAGGCACAACTGTCCCTAAATTGATGTCGCCTGTGGACCCTGCATCCACCACATTCACCCAGTGTGCCGTGATGGACACATAACGTCCCTGGCCATGCCTACTGGTCCATGCATCTGTAGTCAGGTGCACCTTTGTACTCACAGATTGCCTAAGTGCATGGACGATGCGCTGTTTAACATGCTGGTGCAGGGCTGGGATGGCTTTTCTGGAAAAAAAGTGTCGACTAGGTAGCTCGTATCGTGGTTCAGCGTACTCCATCAGGGCTTTAAAAGCTTCGCTTTCAACTAAACGGTAGGGCATCATCTCTAACGAGATTAGTCTAGCTATGTGGGCGTTAAAACCCTGTGTACGCGGATGCGAGGATAAGTACTTCCTTTTTCTAACCAGAGTCTCATGTAGGGTGAGCTGGACTGGAGAGCAGGAGATCGTGGAACTTTCGGGTGTGCCGGTGTACATGGCAGACTGAGAGACGGTTGGAGACGGTATTGTTTCCGCCGGTGCCCTAGATGCAATATTTCCTCCTACTAAACTGGTGATTCCCTGACCCTGACTGCTTTTGGCTGGCAAAGAAACCTGCACAGATACTGCCGGTGGTGCGGAAAATGGTGGCCTTACAGTGACGGAAGGGATGTTGCGTTGCTGACTAGCTTCATTGGCCGAGGGTGCTACAACCTTAAGGGACGTTTGGTAGTTAGTCCAGGCTTGAAAATGCATGGTGGTTAAGTGTCTATGCATGCAACTAGTATTTAGACTTTTCAGATTCTGACCTCTGCTTAAGCTAGTTGAACATTTTTGACAGATGACTTTGCGCTGATCAGTTGGATGTTGTTTAAAAAAATGCCAGACTGCACTCTTCCTAGACTCGGATCCCTTTTCAGGGATTGCAGACTGAGCTTTAACCGGATGGCCACGCTGTCCTCCAACAGGTTTTGGCTTTGACACGCGTTTTGGGCCAGATACGGGCCCGGCAGATGGAACCTGTTGCGATGTTGATGCCTGCTGCGGCCCCTCCTCCACCTCCGCTTCTGAACTACTGCCGCCTGCACCCTGTTCCCCCAATGGCTGCCAATCGGGGTCAATAACTGGGTCATCTATTACCTCCTCTTCGAGCTCGTGTGCAACTTCGTCTGTGTCACTGTGTCGGTCGGTGGTATAGCGTTCGTGGCGGGGCAACATAGTCTCATCAGGGTCTGATTGTGGATCTGTACCCTGAGAGGGCAATGTGGTGGTCTGAGTCAAAGGAGCAGCATAGTACTCTGGCTGTGGCTGTGCATCAGTGCACTCCATGTCAGAATCTACTTGTAATGGGCATGGCCTGTTAAATGTTTCACTTTCTAAGCCAGGGACGGTATGTGTAAAGAGCTCCATGGAGTGACCCGTTGTGTCGCCTGCTGCATCCTTCTCTCTTGTTGTAGTTTTTGCTGAGGAGGACAAGGAAGCGACTTGTCCCTGACCGTGAACATCCACAAGCGACGCGCTGCTTTTACATTTACCAGTTTCGGAAGAGGAGGCAAAAGAGCTAGAGGCTGAGTCTGCAATGTAAGCCAAAACTTGCTGTTGCTGCTCAGCCTTTAAAAGCGGTTTTCCTACTCCCAGAAAAGAGAGCGTTCGAGGCCTTGTGTAGCCTGACGACGAAACTGGCTCCACAGCTCCAGACTTAGGTGGAATATTTTTATCCCCACGACCACCTGATGCTCCACTACCACTACCATCATTACCAGCTGACAATGAACGCCCACGACGACCTCTTGCACCAGACTTCCTCATTGTTTAAAAATCGTAACCAAACTAACTTTATTTGTTGCTGTCAAACAACTTACACGGTGAGCTATAACTTCAGTATGATTTCAATATCCCTTAACAGGTTGGTGAGACCACAAGGAAAATCAGGCACAATGTTACACACTCTGTTTTCTGTGACACCAAATCACAGAGATGACACACACGCAGGACTGTCACTCAAGCACTAATGTCAATATTAATCTCCCACCTAATTTATTTTTTTTTTTTCTCTGTGAGACTTTAGAAACCAAATAATATTTAAAAAAAAAACAAAAAAACAAGGCTTTCTATGGCCCACTGAATGAGAGATGGCACGCACAGGAGTGGCACACAAGCCCTGACTGAGGCCAATATTTTTCTCCCACTGATTGATGTAGTGTTTTTGTGTTGAGGTTGATTTTAAAACACAAATGAAGGAAAAAAATAAAAAGGCTTTCTATGGCCCACAATTAGAGAGAGAGGTGGCACACCCAGGAGTCAAGACTGGCACACAAGCTGAAATGGCAATATTACTCTCCCACTGTTTTTTTATGTATTTTTTTTTTATTTTCAGGGAGACTTTAGAAACCAAATAATATTTAAAAAAAAAAAAAAAAACAAGGCTTTCTATGGCCCACTGAATGAGAGGGACAGAGGTGGCACACCCAGGAGTCAAGACTGGCACACAAGCTGAAATGGCAATATTACTCTCCCACTGTTTTTTTATGTATTTTTTTTTTTTATTTTCAGGGAGACTTTAGAAACCAAATAATATTAAAAAAACCAAAAAATAAATAGGCTTTCTATGGCCCACTGAATGAAAGGGAGAGAGGTGGCACACCCAGGAGTCAAGACTGGCACACAAGCTGAAAGGGCAATATTACTCTCCCACTGTTTTTTTATGTATTTTTTTTTTTTATTTTCAGGGAGACTTTAGAAACCAAATAATATTAAAAAAACCAAAAAATAAATAGGCTTTCTATGGCCCACAATTAGAGAGAGAGGTGGCACACCCAGGAGTCAAGACTGGCACACAAGCTGAAATGGCAATATTACTCTCCCACTGTTTTTTTATGTTTTTTTTTTTTATTTTCAGGGAGACTTTAGAAACCAAATAATATTAAAAAAAAACAAAAAAACAAGGCTTTCTATGGCCCACTGAATGAGAGGGAGAGAGGTGGCACACCCAGGAGTCAAGACTGGCACACAAGCTGAAATGGCAATATTACTCTCCCACTGTTTTTTTATGTATTTTTTTTTTTTATTTTCAGGGAGACTTTAGAAACCAAATAATATTAAAAAAACCAAAAAATAAATAGGCTTTCTATGGCCCACTGAATGAAAGGGAGAGAGGTGGCACACCCAGGAGTCAAGACTGGCACACAAGCTGAAAGGGCAATATTACTCTCCCACTGTTTTTTTATGTATTTTTTTTTTTTATTTTCAGGGAGACTTTAGAAACCAAATAATATTAAAAAAACCAAAAAATAAATAGGCTTTCTATGGCCCACAATTAGAGAGAGAGGTGGCACACCCAGGAGTCAAGACTGGCACACAAGCTGAAATGGCAATATTACTCTCCCACTGTTTTTTTATGTTTTTTTTTTTTATTTTCAGGGAGACTTTAGAAACCAAATAATATTAAAAAAAAACAAAAAAACAAGGCTTTCTATGGCCCACTGAATGAGAGGGAGAGAGGTGGCACACCCAGGAGTCAAGACTGGCACACAAGCTGAAATGGCAATATTACTCTCCCACTGTTTTTTTATGTATTTTTTTTTTTTATTTTCAGGGAGACTTTAGAAACCAAATAATATTAAAAAAACCAAAAAATAAATAGGCTTTCTATGGCCCACTGAATGAAAGGGAGAGAGGTGGCACACCCAGGAGTCAAGACTGGCACACAAGCTGAAAGGGCAATATTACTCTCCCACTGTTTTTTTATGTATTTTTTTTTTTTATTTTCAGGGAGACTTTAGAAACCAAATAATATTAAAAAAACCAAAAAATAAATAGGCTTTCTATGGCCCACAATTAGAGAGAGAGGTGGCACACCCAGGAGTCAAGACTGGCACACAAGCTGAAATGGCAATATTACTCTCCCACTGTTTTTTTATGTTTTTTTTTTTTATTTTCAGGGAGACTTTAGAAACCAAATAATATTAAAAAAAAAACAAAAAAACAAGGCTTTCTATGGCCCACTGAATGAGAGGGAGAGAGGTGGCACACCCAGGAGTCAAGACTGGCACACAAGCTGAAATGGCAATATTACTCTCCCACTGTTTTTTTATGTATTTTTTTTTTTTATTTTCAGGGAGACTTTAGAAACCAAATAATATTAAAAAAACCAAAAAATAAATAGGCTTTCTATGGCCCACTGAATGAAAGGGAGAGAGGTGGCACACCCAGGAGTCAAGACTGGCACACAAGCTGAAAGGGCAATATTACTCTCCCACTGTTTTTTTATGTTTTTTTTTTTTTTTCAGGGAGACTTTAGAAACCAAATAATATTAAAAAAAAAAAAAAAAAAAAAAATAGGCTTGCTATAGCCCACTGAATGAGAGATAGCACACACAGCAGTGGCACACAAGCCCTGACTGAGGCCAATATTTTTCTCCCACTGATTGATGTAGTGTTTTTGTGTTGAGGTAGATTTTAGAACACAAATCACGGAAAAAATAAATAGGCTTTCTATGGCCCACTGAATGAAAGGGAGAGAGGTGGCACACCCAGGAGTCAAGACTGGCACACAAGCTGAAAGGGCAATATTACTCTCCCACTGTTTTTTTATGTATTTTTTGTTTTTTCAGGGAGACTTTAGAAACCCAATAATATTTAAAAAAAAAAATAAATAGGCTTTCTATGGCCCACTGAATGAGAGGGAGAGAGGTGGCACACCCAGGAGTCAAGACTGGCACACAAGCTGAAAGGGCAATATTATTCTCCCACTGTTTTTTTAGGTTTTTTTTTTTTTTTTCAGGGAGAATTAGAAACCAAATAATATTAAAAAAAAAAAAAAAAAATAGGCTTGCTATAGCCCACTGAATGAGAGATAGCACACACAGCAGTGGCACACAAGCCCTGACTGAGGCCAATATTTTTCTCCCACTGATTGATGTACTGTTTTTGTGTTGAGGTAGATTTTAGAACACAAATCACGGAAAAAATAAATAGGCTTTCTATGGCCCACTCAGTGAGAGATGGCACACACAGGGATGGCACTGTAGCAGAAATGCCAATCTTAATCTCCCACAAAAAAAAAAAACAAAAAAAAAAAAAAACTGTCCTACAATTACTATCTCCCTGCAGTAATGTAAGCCAGGTATGGCAGGCAGCAATAGGAGTGGACTGATGCACAAATTAAATAAAAAGTGTGGAAAAACAGAAAAGATAGCTGTGCAGAAAGGAAGGAACAAGAGGATATGTGCTTTGAAAAAAGCAGTTGGTTTCCACAGTGGCGTACACACAGCAATACAGCTATCACGGAGCCTTCTAGGGCAGCCCAATGAGCTACAGCGCTGAGGGGAAAAAAAAAAAAAAATAGCTTCCACAGTCCCTGCACACCGAAGGTGGTGTTGGACAGTGGAAATCGCTGCAGCACAAGCGGTTTGGTGGTTAGTGGACCCTGCCTAACGCTCTCCCTGCTTCTGACGAAGCGGCAGCAACCTGTCCCTAAGCTCAGATCAGCAGCAGTAAGATGGCGGTCGGCGGGAACGCCCCTTTATAGCCCCTGTGACGCCGCAGACAGCAAGCCAATCACTGCAATGCCCTTCTCTAAGATGGTGGGGACCAGGATCTATGTCATCACGCTGCCCACACTCTGCGTTCACCTTCATTGGCTGAGAAATGGCGCTTTTCGCGTCATTGAAACGCGACTTTGGCGCGAAAGTCGCGTACCGCATGGCCGACAAGCACAGGGGTCGGATCGGGTTTCATGAGACGCCGACTTAGCCAAAAGTCGGCGACTTTTGAAAATGATCGACCCGTTTCGCTCAACCCTAATTGCCGGTACTACAACCACCAACGGATCACCTGCGTCTGAGGAACCTAAAGACACAATAAGTTTAATAACTGGACTGTTGTTACATTTAACTATTATCTCCTTGAGAGGAGTTCTTTTATTGTTCCAATTAAATTGGTATACTGTTAACCCTTGCTCTGCCTCCCCTGCGTCACTGCATCCCATAACCTGCTTACTCTTTTATCAAACATTCTATCTATGGATCAAAGGACACAGGCTGACAAAAGCAGGCTTGTACAATTAGACATTTATTTATATTCTTTGCTATTGATTGGGAAAGTTTATAATAATTGTAGAGAAATTATAGAATAGCCAGAAATTATAGGATTTTATGGGATGTGTTTTGGATCATGAGTCGTTCCAAGCCTTCTATATAATTTCTACTTCCCATTATCGTAGTGCAGGTTGATCTTAATTTCATCTGTCCAAAAATGCTTTTCCAGAATTGCCTTCTTTAGATATTTTTTGACAAAGTGTAATCTGGCCTTTCTATGTTTAAGGTTTATTAAAGGTTTGCACCTTGTGGTGAACCCTCTGTATTTGCTCTCATCAAGTCTTATGTTTATGGTAGACTTAGGTACTGAAACATCTACTTCCTGGAGAGTGTTTTTCACTTGGGTGCATGCATTGAAGGTCTTTTTCATAACCATGTAAATAATTCTGACTTCATCCATGGCTGTTGTCTTCCCTGGTCACCCTCGTCTTTCTGAGTTCCCAAGCTCATCAGAGTGGACTTTTTTTAAGAATGTACAAAACTATTGATTTGGCCACTCCTAACATTTCTGCAACTTCTCTGCTTCTGCTATCTCATTCGACCACATGTTGAGGGTTTACAGCAAAAGCTTCTAAATGCAAATGTCACACCTGGAATCAGCTCCAGACCATTAACATGCTTAATTAATGATGGATTAATGAAGGAATAGGCTATTAAAGAGCTTTTGAAATAATTGTCCAATTACTTTTGGTCCCTTTAAAAAAGGCAGCTACATATTAAAGGGAACCTGTCACCCCCAAAATCGAAGGTGAGCTAAGCCCACCGGCATCAGTGGCTTATCTACAGCATTCTGTAATGCTGTAGATAAGCCCCCCCCCTATGTATTCTGAAAGATGAGAAAAAGAGGTCATGTTCACACTTTCAGTATTTCGTCAGCATTTTACATCAGTATTTACAACCCAAAACCCGAAGTGGGTGAAAAATGCAGAAGTTGTGGCATGTTTCAATTATAATTTTCTTCTGATTGTTCCACTCCAGGATTTGGCTTATAAATAGTGAGGTAAAATACTGACCAAATATTGAATGTGTGAACGTGGCCTTAAGATGAGAGTATAAGGCCATGTTCACACTTTGCGGGTGACCTCTGCGGGTTCTCCCGCAGCGGATTTGATAAATCTGCAGGGCAAAACCGCTGCGGTTATCCCTGCAGATTTATTTTGTTCCGCGGTTTCCGCTGCGGGTTTCCGCCTATACTATTGATGCTGCATATGCAGCAATATGCAGCATCAATAGTAATGTTAAAATAATTAAAAAAAAGTTTATATACTCACCCTCTGACGTCTCGATCTCCTCGGCGCAGCACCGGTCCGGTTCCAAAGATGATGTGCGAGAAGGACCCTTCATGACGTCACGGTCATGTGACCGCGACGTCACGGTCATGTGACCGCGACGTCACCTCAGGTCCTGTTCGCACAGCAACTCTGACCGGCCGGCCGCGTGCAGCGCTGAGAGGTGAGTATAACATGATTTTTTATTTAAATTCTTTTTTTTACCCCAAATATGGTTCCCAGGGCCTGGAGGAGAGTCTCCTCTCCTCCACCCTGGGTACCACCCGCACATTATCCGCTTACTTCCCGCAACGTGGGCACAGCCCCATGCGGGAAGTAAGCGGTTCAATGCGTTTCTATGTGTGCAGAATCGCAGCGATTCTGCACAAAGAAGTGACATGCTGCGGGTTGTAAACCGCTGCGTTTCTGCGCGGTTTTTCCCGCAGCATGTGCACAGCGGTTTGCAGTTTCCATAGGGTTTACATGTAAATGTAAACGCAATGGAAACTGCTGCGGACCCGCAGCATCAAAATCGCGGCGGTTCCGCGGTAAAAACCGCAAAGTGTGAACATGGCCTAAGCCCTTATTGATTATCTAACAGTAGTGAGAAAATGTTTTGGTACATAGCTAAAATACAAAAACTTGTGTCACTGTCCAAATATTTCTGGACCTACAGTAACTGTTTTTAGTGTCTCCTGCACTGCTGTGGCACCTATGTTTCCCACATATGAAATCTCATATTATTGCTTCCATTTAAAATCCATATCGCACAGATAAAATAAATGATACTAAATTGATAATACTAAGTTACTAAGTTAGAAACCATAGTACATTTATTTGTATTATTTGCTGTATACTGTGGAATTTCACAAGACCAGAAGTTGAAATCTAATCTAAGTCTTTAAAACACAGGAAAATTGGATTTTATTCTGGACTGACTTCCTGATATTCCCCTACCTACAGTATCTCCTTACTGTATATTCATTATTATATGTACTGTGGAGGCCAGAGCAAAAGTAATTTATATGTACTTACACGTATAAGGACTGTCTCTCAGATCACAATACTTTAATTAGCAGAATATTCCCTACTGTTAGTTATTAGCTTCTAGAATTCCTTTGGGCCTTTTCCTGAGAAAATATTTGATGCTCTCATCACATCATTTTGCTTCCGGGGACAGGAATGAGGTTTATAAGGATTGCCAAATGTAGCAACTTGAGTTGTACAGAATGTTTACAGATGTACAGATGTCTTTAGAAATACAGCAGAATCTGGAATTAATTGTGTTTATTTAAGATAATTATGAAACACGATTGACCAGTGCTATGTACAAGTCCTCGAATGGCAGAAGTGTATGACTGGTTGTCTTTGAAGGGAACATGAATGCGGCCAAGTACAGAGATATCCTGTATGAACACCTCTTCCAGAGTGCTCTGGACCTCAGACTTGGCCGAAGGTTAACCTTCCAACAAAACAATGACCCTAAGTACACAGCCAAATAACAAAGGAGTGGCTTCAGAACAACTCTGTGACCATTCCTGACTAGCACAGCCAGAGCCCTGACCTAAACCCAATTGAGCATCTCTGGAGAGACCTGAAAATGGCTGTCCACCAACGTTCACCATCCAACCTGATGGAACTGGAGAGGATCTGCATGGAAGAATGGCCGAGGATCCCCAAATCCAGGTGTGAAAAACCTGTTGCATCATTCCCAAGAAGACTCATGGCTGTACTAGCTCCAAAGTGTGCTTTACTCAATACCGAGCAAAGGGTCTGAATACTTATGATCATGTGATTTTTCAGTTTTTTCTTTTTTAATACATTTGCAAAAATTACTATATTTTTGTTTTTTCAGTCAAGTTGGGGAGCAGAGTGTACAGTAATGAAAAAAATAAACTTTTTTTAATTTACCAAATGGCTGCAATGAAACAAAGAGTGAAAAATGTAAAGGGGTCTGAATACTTTCCGCACCCACTGTATCTATCTGTCTATCTATCTAGCCATCTAGAAAGAGCCACAAAAGAAATGTAACACATGACATCAACAAGGGAAGCAAAATGTGATAATCTGGCTAATGGCGGTACAGGTAAGAAAGCAAAAAGTTCATCAAACAACATCATTTGATTTTTTTGTAATATTGCTACAACAATTTCTTTCACTGGATCAACTTTTAAAACAACATTTTGTCTGAATGTTCTCACCTTCACTTTTTGGGCCTAAAGAATGTACTTTTTGCATAGTTTTAGTTAGTGTGCTTTGACATACTTTTTATTTTACTGCATTGAAAAATGTATTTAAAGCGAACCTCACAGCTGATACATGCTGCCTAATCCACATGCATCATGTATCAAAGTGTCTGCAGTATCTCAGAGAGGAACATACTGTACTTTAAAAACCGCGGGGGACCAAGTCAAGTGGGCAGAGAGAAGCCACCGGGGACCCGCCTGTCTGACTAGTCTTCCATGAGGTTTGGTCCCTGGTGGCTTCTCCCCACCTGCTGTCCTGGAATGACAGCTCTCTTTTGATACACATATAAAGGGACAGACCTGTCACATACATTGCTGAAAGTCAAATATACAAGCCTGAAAGCCTGATACATGCTGCCTGAGGATTTGGCAGCATGTATCAGCTGTCAGGTTCCCTAGCATTATGTGTTACAAAAATAGAGAAAAAAAATGTACAGCTGTGTTACACTATTTCAGGACTTTACAATTGGGACATATGTCAGTAATTTAAATATTATATGTAAAAAATAAAAATATAGTTTGGTCCGCAAAGTAACCTCTGCACAAGTGACAGATCATGAACAAGTATTCCGTGAGTAGTGTTGAGCATTCCGATACTGCAAGTATCGGGTATCGGCCGATACTTGCTGTATCGGAATTTCCGATACCGAGATCCGATACTTTTGTGGTATCGGGTATCGGGTATCGCAACAACATTAATGTAATAATGTGTAAAAAAGAGAATTAAAATAAAAAATATCGCTATACTCACCTGTCCGACGCAGCCGGGACCTCAGCGAGGGAACCGGCAGCGTTGTTTGTTTAAATTTCGCGCTTTTACTTGGTTACGTGAAGTCCCGGCTTGTGATTGGTCAGGGCGGCCATGTTGCCGGGACGCGGACCAATCACAGCAAGCCGTGACGAAATTACGTCACGGCTTGCTGTGATTGGTCCGCGTCCCGGCAACATGGCCGCCATTAACCAATCACAAGCCGTGACGTCACGGGAGGCTGGACATGCGCGTATTTTGAAAAGCGCGCGTGTCCAGCCTCCAGTGACGTCCCGGCAACATGGCCGCCATTAACCAATCACAAGCCGTGACGTCACGGGAGGCTGGACATGCGCGTATTTTGAAAAGCGCGCGTGTCCAGCCTCCAGTGACGTCCCGGCAACATGGCCGCCATTAACCAATCACAAGCCGGGACGTCACGGGAGGCTGGACATGCGCGTATTTTGAAAAGCGCGCGTGTCCAGCCTCCAGTGACGTCCCGGCAACATGGCCGCCATTAACCAATCACAAGCCGGGATGTCACGGGAGGCTGGACATGCGCGTATTTTGAAAAGCGCGCGTGTCCAGCCTCCAGTGACGTCCCGGCAACATGGCCGCCATTAACCAATCACAAGCCGGGACGTCACTGGAGGCTGGACACGCGCGCTTTTTAAAATACGCGCGTGTCCAGCCACCCGTGACGTCACGGCTTGTGATTGGTTAATGGCGGCCATGTTGCCGGGACGCGGACCAATCACAGCAAGCCGTGACGTAATTTCGTCACGGCTTGCTGTGATTGGTCCGCGTCCCGGCAACATGGCGCCGTGACCAATCATAAGCCGGGACGTCACTGGAGGCTGGACACGCGCGCTTTTCAAAATACGCACATGTCCAGCCTCCCGTGACGTCACGGCTTGTGATTGGTTAATGGCGGCCATGTTGCCGGGACGCGGACCAATCACAGCAAGCCGTGACGTAATTTCGTCACGGCTTGCTGTGATTGGTCCGCGTCCCGGCAACATGGCCGCCCTGACCAATCACAAGCCGGGACTTCACGTAACCAAGTAAAAGCGCGAATTTTAAACAAACAACGCTGCCGGTTCCCTCGCTGAGGTCCCGGCTGCGTCGGACAGGTGAGTATAGCAATATTTTTTATTTTAATTCTTTATTTTACACATTAATATGGTTCCCAGGGCCTGAAGGAGAGTTTCCTCTCCTTCAGACCCTGGGAACCATCAGGAATACCGTCCGATACTTGAGTCCCATTGACTTGTATTGGTATCGGGTATCGGTATCGGATTGGATCCGATACTTTGCCGGTATCGGCCGATACTTTCCGATACCGATACTTTCAAGTATCGGACGGTATCGCTCAACACTATCCGTGAGCCATTTTCTGACTGAGCTTTATTATTTCCATGTATATGATTCTCTTTTATCTTCCTCTGCTCCCATGCAGAGCTATGACCTCTTAATGATTGGGCAGGTTGCTGCTGAAACACTCTGTACCATTATAAAGAATCAGCTTCAGAGTTTTCGAAACTGCTTCTTTTCTATCTCCTCACTGGACTGATCTCTATGATCACTGAAGGGAGGAACCAGAAAGCTTAATGATCAGTGTTCAGTGTGTAAGGAAGTTTACAGCCTTGGGAACGCTGTAGTCTGCAGAGGTGTGTAGAGGGAGAGCCTGTCAATCTGGGGGAGTCGGGTGGGGAGAATTCGGTAGAGATCTGAGTTTTGGATAGGTCATCCGAGACAAATGGTGTCTGTCCGGCTTCTAAAAATATGCTTTTTTCTGAAATGTGTTTCTGAGTAAAACATACATGACTGCAAACTGGTCCATGACTCATGATGACCCTGGTTTGGACAGCACAAGTCTGCTGTCGGATTCACTTTAATTATTATTTCTTATGTGTATCTAAAAAATATCTAAAAAATATCTCCCCCAACACTTGCCAAATGGACATTATTTTAATATGTGTTAGGTGGTGAGTTCTCTTTCAATGGAAGTCTTCAAACAGAGGCATCTGCCGGAGATGGTTTAGTGAGTTCTGCATTGAGCAGGGGGTTGGACCCGATGACCCTGAAGGTCCCTTCCAACTTTAGCATTTTATGATTCTATGATTCTAGGTCAATGGCGCTCAACAGATCAGCTCTACATTTGCGATCGTAGCATTTTCTGTACATATCATGAGCATAGTCATTAACTGTGATGTAAACACAAGGTTAAGTTCCTATGATAAGTTTTTAGTGAGTTTTTGACGCTGCATATTTTTCCTGTGCAGAGAATGCAGAATTTTTCAATTCCAGCAAAGTGAATAGGATTTATATTTTATGGAAATCTGATGCCCACTGTGTTTTTTCTCAAGCTGTGCAAAGTGACCTTTGGTGCTTTTTGGAAATCCACAACTTTTCAATTTCTCTTGCATGTACACTGAATTTTATATGCAGATCTTCAACATAGAATTACATTAGATGCAAAAAATCAGCAGGTAAAATGCACATAAGGGTGTTTGTGTTTGCAAAAACAAACTGATTATGCATGTAAACCACTCTTAACTGTATCAATAAATTTTGTTTAAAATATTAACTACCCAAAAGAGATAAAAACTGCAGAGACATAAACGGGGTTAAAACGCATATAAGAAGGGCACTGAAAATGCAATAAAAAAAACACAAGTAACCTAATTTACTTAATAGTTGCAGAGAATCTATAACAGCAATAGCTCATTGTGGGAGCGTAGCTTTAGTGGGAAGAGAATCCAAATATCTAACCCCACCTTTTACTGACTACAAAGTCATAGTGATAAAATGTTCCATGTGGCTATAGTAAAGCACATACCAGACAAGATGGGTGCCCGAAAATCATGCAAACAAAAATAATCCATGCACAGAAAATCAAAACAGATGACAGTAATGAATAAGTTTTAATATCCGTTTTTCATTAGAAAATCATATATATTCTGTAGGTGATATATTTTCTTAATGTTATAACAAAATGTTTCTTTACGTGCACAAACTGTTCCATAAAGTATAAGTAAAAATTATTTTTTGTGATAAAGCATTGCACTATAACGTGCGCTTCCTACAACATTTTTTAAAACACTAACCTGCTCAATGACATATGTTATATTTGAGAAAGTGATACAAGTTTGTGGAAGTAACATATTGATACTAATGTCTTAAACACCTGCTATAGACTTAAAATACCGAATACTGTAAAACCTCAATGGGTGGTCTCGGCTCCTTGCGAATTTCATTTACATATTACAAATATAAATGTTATCACCATTTTATAAATTTGCATTAACTCTACATATACTTAATCAACTAAGAAAAAGTATAAAAAAAAAAGGTTTAAGATATAAAAGACAGTTCTTGAGTCAACAGAAACATACGATTATCATATGGTCCATGGGAATTTACCCGAAGTTTTCACCTCTGATATGTGTCCAAATATATCTATCAACATACACCTGCTACCCGCTCAATCATTTTCTTAGAATTATATCATTCATTGAAGGGACGGTCGGAAACTAACATTGATTTTAATCCTAAATGTCAATCTATTTAATGTAAAAATCTAATAATCACTTTTCTAATATACTTTAATTAAAAAGTCCCAACCATTCCCTATCTACTCCATCTAACTACTTTATTTTTTTCTTACTTCCTGTTTGTTATTTCGAGAATCCTCACTGTATGCTGGAATACTCAATTGGGATGTCATCAGGGGGCATAAGCTGCTGTCATGCCACAGCTGCTGTCCCCACCATGAAACGAAGTGTGATCAGTGACATCTATTTCAGGGGTTGGGTAAGTCTCTCAATTTTGACATATGCTCAGTACAAGCTCTTTCCTCACTGTACAATATTATTTTTCAATGTGCAGTGACAGTGCGCTCCTTTGCCACTTATAATGAGAAGTGATGAGTCGGCAACAAAGCGCACTGAGGCCTGTAAAAGAAAGAATGCGACAAGCAGTTAGAGCAGTAAACAGCCCAGCCCCTAAAGCAAATGTCACAGCCAGGTAAGCTGCTGGCATCACTGTGTGTTGTGTCAATCATACTGTGACATTACAATATGCATCCTAAAGACACTGACTAAACCTTGAGCAATGTACATCGTAACATTATTAAATCATGATGTACGCTGCAGCGGCTTTGCACATTGACTTCAGAGGCCTAATGAACGCCAGAAACCCTGGCATAGCATGAAGAAGTCTGAATAGGATTTTCACAACAGAGGAAGGAAAGGTGTGTAAGACTGAATGGTGGACTGCGGGGGGGTAGTGGGACAAGTGAGCATGAGTATTAGGCTAGGTTCACATTGTGTTAACAGCAGCCTGTTCAACAGATGCGTTAACGGGCTGCTGTTACCGCAAGTGCCAATATGTCATCGAGCTAGCAGATGCTCTATCTGCGCTAGCGGTGACGGACCCGGAAACGCTGCAGCCCGCGTCCCAGGGTCCGTCACTCAATGACGGCACATCGCTAGCGCATGCCCATTGTAGGCGTGCGCTAGCGATGCGTCCGAAAAAGGACTTAATGGCGGTGTTAACGGACTATGTTACACCACGTTATGCCGCGGTGTAACGTAGTCCGTCTAACGGACGCCTATAACGTAATGTGAACCCAGCCTTAATGACTTGAGTATTCATTTTTTTTACATCTTATGTTTATTATGTTCTGAGTTCTGAAGAGCTCCCAAGAGCATCATAAGAAGTAACATTGAATTCACATTAAATAACTTCAAAATTGAATTTCCTTGTTAATTTCACATGATTTGCTGAACTCAAATCTCTACAGATTCAATCATCTCTAGTATCTAGTCTATGTAATGATATGTGAGCTGAACAGCTTTGATGCATATGGTCGGTTTTAGAAATATAACGTAGGTGACTTTCAAATTGCTGGGTTTCTTGGACTGTGATTTCCAGACTGTAAGGTTGTTGAATTCAGGACTGGATACCTACAGCAAGACTGGAAATGACAGACCATTAAACTTGTGCATCTGAAACTGGCCTTGTCATTTAAATAAATTGTAATTTCCACTAGACTGTTTTTATCAAATACCTGACAGCTTCAGTAAGGAAAATGTGTCATATTTATATAGACAGTTTGCAGTTAAATATCTCTAGGCAGTGGTGGTCACGGCCGGACTGCCCATCTGGCAATTCTGGCAAACGACTGGTGGGCCTGTGCCAGCTTTGGGCTTCTCCTTCACTCCAGGGGTGTCCTATTCTATTTAGATTAATGCTCTGTACAGCCATTAACTCCAGTGGTGACCTGACCTTTGCTTCTTCCAATTCGCACTCAGTACATGAAGGAGCAAGAAGGGGATGAGACCGATGCAACCAGTCAACTTAACCAGGCTTAGTGAGTCAGCCAGCCCAGCAAGAGCAGCCGATGCATAGACAGAAGAGCATCACAGTGACAGTAGTGCTCAGGTGAGGTCTGCAGATTATATGCCCTCCCACATTCAGTCTTGTGATAAGAGCTTCTCTGAGTGTGAAACAGTTGTCTTCTGGCAGCTCCTGTCTCTTTGATGTGCTGCTCCCCTCTCACACCACTTATCACTGTCCCTGTGTAAAGAAGCTGTCTGCTCAAGACAATTAATTTAACCCTTTGGTTACCTCCCTGCAGCTGACTTAGAAACTGTGATCTTAGCTATGTAGTGAAAGGTTTAAATCTTGTGCTTTGTGTAAATGGCCTTTAGAAATTGAAGATAGTGATTAGATGTGAAGAAGTCAGTGTTGTTTGTTCTGACAGTCTGTGAAGCTGTGCCATTAAAGGGAACCTGACTGCTATACAAGTCCCCTAAACCAGCATCACCGCCGACTCTTTGCCAATTTTGCACATGTGGATATTTTTCTACTTCCCTGGGAACGTGCAATACAGTTGCACCAGCCCCATCCCCAATGGTGAGGTCACTTTCGTGGGTGGGGCTGTGTGACGGGGTGTACGGCAGAGCAAGAAGGGACAACAGGCCGTGGGACAATCCAACGAGATTTATTAAAGCAGGGAGCATACAACATCAAATATCCATAATGTCCTTCAAATCCACGAGAAGTCCACAATAAGTCCAAGTAAAGAAACAGATCTGGAGGTGCTATCCAGGAATCCCGCACCCGATAAACAAAACAACAGTCCTTCCACGAGTCCAACAGATCCCAAAACAATCTCACGAATGACGAGATATGTCCTCAGCTCAAGTCTCGCCCCGTTCGCTTCCGCAGTTGGCTCCGCTTAGTCTATGTAGTATGTACATTTGACTAGTCACCTGCTGTGAGGAAGAATGGCTATTCCTTCACTAGTTGACAAAGCTTAATTACATTATAGCTTAGGGCTGCAAGTATTGGGGGAAGGAGACATTGTTACAGGTAAACTCCCAGCACAAGAAAATACATTAATTACAGCTAATAGAAACCAGAGAACAGTTACATACATCAAAGGGCATATTATTCAAATACAGGACAGGGTAAAAGTACATATCATGACAGGCTGGTCCTTGCTCACTGTGTTCCTTCCTTGACTGACATATGGCCATGTTCCCAGCTGCCGCTCTCACTGCTGTGAGCGGTGACTGTAATTGTTCCTTGTCCTTGTATGCCTGCATGACTGAAGGTCGATGACTTCTTGGAGAAATAAAGTTTATTTTGTCCAGGGTGCAGCACTTTCAGTACAGGAGCTGGGCACCTTCAGAATGATATTCACCAGCAGATTAACCCTATAGCTGCAGGTAAATTTAGTTATCTGACCTGACAGGTTTCCTTTAAATTTCACAAAGTGTTGTTCTGGCTTCACAGCAGTTTGCATTTTATACATGTGATATATACAGTATCTTGAGAGATCCATAAATCCAAAATTCCAAAATCGATGAACATAGATATATTACATTCACTTCATAGTATGTGGGCCTATGTGTTCTCAAATGCTAGGGCTGAATTTGAGTCTCAGTCTGACACGGGTGGTGGTGATCAGGGCATGGGGTAACTGGGCAATTGTTCAGTGCCATCATCCTCATCTGCACTGATAGAGCCAGTACTGCATTATCAGGGCAGTTTATCAGGTTATAGTAAAAGACTTTTGATGACCTCATGGTCCTTTGACCAAAGTTACTTCACCCTATAGGAGAATCGAGGACCTGATGAGGAGGAGAAATGCTGGATGACCTGGATAAGAGGAAAGAGCCCGGTATGTGCCTGGTATGTACACAGTGTGCTTGTACCATGCAATTTTTTTGTTTTTGTGTAACATGGAATGTGTGTGTATGTCTAACATGCAGTATATGTGTAACATGCACTATGTGGACTATATTTAGTATGTAACATGCAGAGTCTGTAATGTGCAATGTGTGTGTGTAAAATGCAGTGTTCAACATGTTTGTGTAACATTCAGTGTGTGCATGTAAAATTCAGTGTGTTCAACATACAGTGTGTGCGCTTGTGTGTTCAACATGCTGAGTGTGCAACATGCCGCTTGCATAAAAATTGGACATGAGCGAATATTTCAATGTTCGGTTCAGCTCACGATTGCAGAATTTGCAATTCTCATGCTCATGATGCCCTCAGACAGGGAATAGCAGTTCACAGCAAACAGTGAGCACATGGTGCTCAGTGTTTCTACTGGATGACAGGCTGTATGGACGCATCATGCATCCATGCAGCCTGCCACCTAAATGTAGCAGAGCTATACCCATCGTATGACAATTGGAAAGGTGAGGAATATTGTTTGTTTTTTTACCTCTTTTGCAGATGACAAGGACATCGGGGGAATGGGCAAGGTCATAAGTGTGGTTTCTCTAAGAAACCAAAGGAGTGTGTGTCTTTCTTTCAATTAAAGGACTTTTTTCTCGGTGTCTGTGTTTTCTTACAATGTGACTAAGGGGTTAGTAATGGGGGCGTCTTATTGATGCCTCTCCATTACTAACCTCGAGGTTTGATGTCACATGACAATACAAAGGTGACATCAAGACCCCCAACTATCACCCCATTTGCCACCTCTACAGGGTAAGTGGGAAGAGCGAAGCTAAATGCCAGAATTGGTGCATTTTAGAGATGCGCTTTTTCTGGAGAGGGTGAGAGCTGATCTTTTTAGTCTGGGGGAGGGCTGCATCCATGGCCCCTTCCCAGGCTGTTAATATCTGCCCGCAGCTCTCTGCATAGCCTCCTTTGCTGGTTGTTAATTATAGGGGGACACTACATCATTTTTTTAGGTCCCCCATTTTAATGGCCAGTAAAGGCTAAGTATACAGCTGTGAGCTGATATTAATAGCCTGGGAAGCTCCATGGGTATTACCCCCTTTCCAGGCTATAAACATCTGTCCCCTGCCCACGCCATTTTTTTCAGAAAAATAATCTTTTATGAATTAAAACCATGTACAGTTCGCTGCACACACACTTTACTAAATGTATTTGTCACTGACATCTTGTATCTACCTATTCCATTTGTTTTTACTGTGTGTAATCCATCTCTTCTATCCTGTCAGCTCCTGCTGTGAATTTACATTACCGCGGCTGCTGACGTACTGGCTTCTATCTATGTAATATATATCTATCTATGTAATATATATACATATACATATACACCTCTGGCAAAAATTAAGAGACCACCACATCAAAGCCCTGTCATGGGCAGTCCAATCTCCAGACCTGAACCCCATTGAAAACCTCGAATGTAATCAAGAGGATGATGGATAGTCACAAGTCATCAAACAAGAACTGCTTCAATTTTTGCGCCAGAAGCAGTGTGAAAGACTGGTGGAAAGCATGCCAAGATGCATGAAAGCTGTGATTAAAAATCATGGTTATTCCACAAAATATTGATTTCTGAACTCTTCCTGAGTAAAAACATTAGTATTGTTGTTTCTAAATGATTATGAACTTGTTTTCTTTTCATTATTTGAGATCTGAAAGCACTGTTTGTTTGTTTTTAATTTTGACCATTTCTCCTTTTCAGAAAAAAACAAAACAAAATGTATTGCTTGGAAATTCGGAGACAGAAGTTTATAGAATAAATGAACAATTTACATTTTACTCAAAAATATACCTTTAAATAGAAAAATCGGACAAACTGAACATTTTGCAGTGGTCTCTTAATTTTTGCCAGAGCTATATGTGTGTGTCACTGACAATTATATGTCTATGTATTCTATGTATATACTGTATATCTATTCTATATATTCTATTCTAACCTGTCACGCCATGATTTTACTGAATGAGGCACATTAATTGCCGGCTTTTATTTTATCTTTTACCAAATGTTACTGACTATTTCAGATTTTAAGAAAAATGATTGTGTTACCGATCACTAATGCAAATGTACCATATTTGTTCAGAATTTATGTTTGGCGATCATTTTACGAACATATTCGCTCATCTCTAATAAAGAGTATATGGTTATCAGCAATGTTTAATGGTCTGAATTCAGCATGAGTAAATGTACTCTAAATGTTTCTGTGATGGTACAGTATGTCAACATTTTGGGGCTCTTCTTGATTTTTGCCCAGGATCACATTTTACTTGAAACAAAGTATGATGTCCCTTTGTGCATCAACAGTTGTCAAGGTCTATATTTGCTTGAAACATCAATAATTACTTCCAGAAGATGAAAGTCTGTCCTGATATTTAATTTTTAGGCTAGGTTCACATCGCGTTAGGGCAATCCGTATAACGGATCCATTTCTTACCGGCACTAACGCAATGTAATGGATCCGTTAATGCACCCATTGACTTCCATTAGTGTAACGGATCCTAAAGCATGTCAAAATTGGCATGCGTTAGCGATGGTCCCTTATTTTGTGACGCACCTTCAAACGTGGACTACGGCGTTTTCAGGTCCGTTATGGTGAACGGAAGCGTTCGCTCTGCATAGAACTCTATTGCAATATCGATGCAATGCAACCATGCGCTAACGCATGGGTTAATGCGATCGCAAAATTACACACAATTTGGGGCTCATCACTAGCGCATTCGTTTAACGGATCCGTTAAATGGATTGCCCTAATGAGATGTGAACCTAGCCTTACACAGGTACTACATACAGTAGTACAGACTTCTGCTCAACACAACTAACTGATGGTCCCAACCCCATTTATAAGGCATAAAATCCCACTTATTAAACCTGACAGGGCACACCTGTGAAGTGAAAAACATTCCCGGTGACTACCTCTTGAAGCTCATTAAGAGAATGCCAAGAGTGTGCAAAGCAGTCATCCAAGCAAAAGGTGGCTACTTTGAAGAACCTAGAATATAAGACATATTTTCAGTTGTTTAACACTTTTTTGTTAAGTATATAATTCCACATGTGTTAATTCATAGTTTTGATGCCTTCAGTGTGAATTTACAATTTTCATAGTCATGAAAATACAGAAAAATCTTTAAATGAGAAGGCGTGTCCAAACTTTTGGTCTGTACTGTACCTGTAACGTCTGTCTGAGGCTAAAGCCTCAAAAAGGCTATCTCAAACAGACTTGGCACAAGCCACTCTGTCTGACAGATTCTATAGAAGCCCCGACACCCTTTAACCCTTAATAACAATCTGATAACTCCAGCTGGACATCACACAGCCATACTCCCAAACAGGACAGCACTACAGGTTCCAACTACCGAAATTTAAGTGGTTGTACAGAGCCTGTGCCTTCCAGAGTCTCCGGTTACAGCGTCTCCTCTATCACCAGTGCCACCCGCAGAATGAATACAGTGGTGCCTGGTGACAGAAACAGATGTTGCAGGAGCAGGTCCTGGTGGAGACACAACAGTGATAACTGTACCATATTGAACAGGACAGCTTCTCTAGCTCTTTACATAAACACTGAAAGATCCCATACATTGAAACCAAACAGATATCTTGAAATCTTGAAACTGGTAAAGAAAGGATATAAATGATATTTTAAAATTAAAAATAAACCAAATATGCTTTATACACTAAAACCAATTTTTTTTTTAATATTCCATTCCAACACCCTTCACATTTCTGCTTTCCTTCTTTACCCTGCAAGGTTGTTTTTATAAACATTATTTCAGAATGGGTTCTATTTTGCATATTTGGTGTATTCTCCATAATTATTTGTTTCAGGGTGGGCTGTTATTAGTATGGCAGAAGAAATGCTTCTAGAAACTTTTAATTCATATAAATTCCTCTGTTCACGCAGAAGTTCAGGAATTTAAGGTCCCTTATTATGCTCTGAGATCTCTTTAGACTGCAGAGCATATTAAAGGTATTATGTAAAAAGTAAAAAAAACCTCATACTTACCTCAGCTCTCACGTCTGCTGGCCCTTGTGCTCATGACCACCACCTGTCTGGCCTTCATCGCATTTTCTTATCACCAATGCAAAATCTCAGGGCCCCACACACTGAGCCGGGACTTCAGCTGTGATAAGGTCTGGTAGTTTTTCTGTTCCAGAGTGCGAAAGGTCCCGACGTGCCCCATGATCCTGTGCATGCATGAACAGAACATTCCTGGGGATTTCAGCATGAGTGACCGGAATCAGAAGATCAGCCAAGGACTGGACGGGTGATGGCGAAGAACTTGAGAGGAGTCCGGTAAGGTGATGAAACGTGTTTTTATTATTTTCATCCTTTTGATGGCCGTTTACGGTTCAGAAAAATGCCATCTGGCAGCCTCTATTTTGCTGAATCCGCACAGAAGCAAATTACAAAAAATTCACATTTTGGTCAATGCGGATTTCTGTAAAAATTATAGTATAAATGAATTCCACCCTAATTTATGTGCCCGTCTCTACTGTCAAAAGATGTGAGCAAAGTCCTAAAAGTGTTTTCCAGGTGAACAACTCTGGAAGCTGGATTTAAACATTGAGCGGAGATGAAAAGAATGTGTAGCGGCCACTGCCAGGTACTGCACATCAGTATCTATAAGACAATATTCTATGGGGCTATTCACATCAAGGGTTTTTGCTGACTGATAGTCTGAATTAGAAAAAATGAAGACGTCTTTTTTTGTCCAATTTGGGGACATAACACGACTAGTAAAGTGAGAGGATCAGTGAAAAGAATGGAGAATGGACAGATTCCATCTCAGTTACATCCATGTGATTTCCGTTTTGTCACTGACTGATTTTTAGGAGAAGCTTGGGAAGCCTCTATCAGATTTTTTTTTTGCATACAATAAAAAGTACTGACCACTGACTGTAAAAACAGACACTGACCATTTAGCACTTTTAAGAAAAAAGTAATTTTTGTGTGCAAGATAAAAAAAAAAAATAATGTATGAATTCGACCTTAAAGAGACTTATCTTATTACTTATCTTATCTTATTTATGGTCTCATTTGCTCTGTAATAAGAAGATGAAGAATCATATTATTTAATAGTAGTTGCTCTTACACCTATGGCATTTGTTTTTTAATAGGAAGATGCTGGACCTTATTATTTGATATTATTTATTACATCAACAACAGACAAATATTTCCCCTTTTTAACGTCGTAAGTAAAATCAGATATGTCCGTGTGACAAATGCTGGTCATAAAAAGTAGAGCTCATCCGTAACGATAAGTTATCCAAACAAGCTCTACTCATAAACCTTAATTAGAAATAAAGTCAATTAGTATAATTATTTAGCTGTGCTTTTTAACACAACTTAATGTACCACCTGAAAGCCAGATGCTCATTATGCATCACAATGTCTTACAAAATATGAAATTATTTTCCTGGTTGACCAATAGTTTATAGCACATGATTTAAATTCCATAGTAATGTGTGATTCTAGCTAAATGTCAGTATTTACAATGGTATAAAAACATTTGAAATATTGAATATCAGGATATAGATATGAATAATATATATATATGTGTATTTGTAACATTTTGTTTTACTAAGTTAATAACTGCTGTATCTGCAGCAACCTCCCAAACGCAATAGAGAAGACCAGGGCCGGACTGGCCATTTGGCAATTCTGGCAAATGCCAGAAGGGCCTGTCTGGTGGTGGGCTGCCTTGTCTGCAACGTTGTTAACAGAATTAGTGTTCTCAAGACACCCATACTGCTAAGAATTGTGATGGAGCTAAAAGTTGCTGACTCCATCACTTACTCCAGCAGCCCACAGGTATCATTAGAAATACTGGTCTTGTAGTAAATCTCCCTTTCCTCCATCCAGGGTAATATTAGTAATATATCCCATCTGGCGCTTGGGAACGGGGACAGCATGGGCCTGTGTGATTTTAAATGCCAGGACTGAATTTCAGTCCCAGTCCGTACCTGGAGAAGACAAAAAGCAAACAAAATCAAACTACAAGATATGGTTCAGATACTGGAAGACTGAGACATGACAGTACCTGGAGTTTCAGAACAGAGCTAAACTACACTTTATCTCGCAGTAAGATAAGCTGCATTTACTCTGAAATATAATTGTGACTAAACATTCTTAAGAATATTTATTCACTATAATCTTTCAATGCAAAAGACTGTCGATCATGAAAGATCATCCCTCTCGGTGGTGCATTGTCCTGTGTAATCAGGACTTGTACCGCTGTAAATCATTGTTACTTTACAGGGGCATTATGCCAGCTTATGGAAAACAATAGGGAAGATATATAGGGTTGCCAAATTCATTAGACTACTTACTATCTAGGTTACCCAACATTAGCATTAAAAACAATTATTTTACCAAATATCAATTAAGACCCTGAAAGTACATTAAACCCTTCACAACCTTTGACATATTTTCATCAAAGGTCGTGTTCCTGCCTTTGATGTGTGATCGCACGTCAAGCCAACATCTTTCCCCATACGTGATGGTTGATAACAAACCATCGGCAGCCCAGTCACATGATTGCAGGGCGCCGATGGTTTGTTATGGCAGCTGTTGATCTACAGAAGACACCCATGCCTGTCATTATGATCTCCTCATAGGAGGTCACGATTTCTGCTACACATAGCTGTGCTGAAGCATTGATATGTACAGCACAAGTGTTCGGATGATTGCAGCTTCAAGTCTCATAAGGGGACTATTGAAGTCGGTAAAAAGTGTGAAGAAAAGGTTTTTTAAAAAAAGAAAAAAAACCCACAAATGTTGTTTTTATTGTTTTATTGCCTTATTACAAAAACATAGCATATTTAGCTAATAACCGGAATGTTAATAAAGAGGTTACTTTTCTGGTTGGTCAAAGAATGTCAGGTTACATTAGTTTTATCAGGAAACAAATATATACGTTTGTTGATGGCTCACCTGCTGATGAGTGTTCTATAAGTTGCAGGTCAGCATGAACAGCATGGACTGGAAACAATGGTGACACAGAGCAGGTCAAACAAAAAAAAAGGTAGGTCTATGAGAACCAGGACAGAAGGGTCTGCAAATTGAGATTCTGGTTTGGCTTTTATCCTAAGTCATGAGACAAGGCTCGTTAAAGGGTCGACATTGACTGTTAGGATTGCTACTTCCAATAGGTGGCACTAGATTTCTAGTCCTCCTCCTCTCTGAAGAGACAATTTGCACATAAATGGTAGAAATGTATTATCAAACTGATAACTTTCTTTAAGAGATACATTATGTTACCTTGATAGCAGAGACTCAGGTGTGAGTAGTGTCAAGAAGAGTAGCAAGAAGCTGGTAATCTTAAATCTTGAGTGCAAAATGGTAAGTATGGAATACAGATGGGAGAATCAGGTTGCAGGTCTCCAGTCTCTTGGCTAGGTCAGACTGCAGGATGGGAGGCCTGCGAATCTCCTTACCTCCTGACATTCCCGACTATTCTTTTGATTAACTGTACTGATGCAATGTCATTATTGTGGCATGACTTGCACATGACAATGCACCAGGACGCTAATCAAAAGAAGAGCCAGGAGGTAAGGAGAATCTCAGATCTCCTATCCAATGGTTACTGAGCTGACCAATGTACCTAAATCAAGCGAATCTATTCTCCCATTTCTAGCATAGACTATATCAAGATAAGCTAGACTGAGCTTGAAAATACTACTGGTAGTTAAATTGTAGTCAAGAGTAGCAGAGATATTTAGACACTTGGCTATAGCTGAGCAAGTGGAAGGAGAATCCCTCTCCTGTCAAATAAGTGGATGCTAAAGATCATGCTTTAAATACTCTGACACACATTGGTGTCTGAGCATTCTTTAAAATTCCTTGATTCATGATCATGACATCAATGGTCCTGTTTGCGATAGCACAGTAACCCGGAGTGGATTTGCAAAGAGGGACAAAGTCATCTGGCCATGAAGAAAAACCTAGTGCTAAAGTCGGGACAAGTAATATCCTTAGTATATCTTAGTCTCACCCCAACCTAATCATAGTTGATGGCACCATTAGGATAAAAATAGTGTCACCCCAGATTAACTTCGACTGCCCTTAACAAATGCCCTAATTCAGTGTTCCACAATTCCAACCCTAAAAGCCATCAACACGTCAGGTTTTCAGAATTTCCTTAGTATTGCATAGGTAATGGAATCATTGTCCTTGCTGGTACTGCAATTATCACCTGGGCAAGACTAAGGAAATCCTGAAAACTGGTGGCTCTTGAAGACTGGAGTTGGGGAAAACTTCCCTAGTTTAATCTAGTTTTGTGTATGTACAATCTTATTATTAATAATTCATACAGTACTTACCGAGTATTTCAACAATGAAAACCCCCCTCATAAATAAGGTACTAAGTTGGGATTATTACTACAGTTACATCCACTCTTTTGCAAGTACCTCAATCAGCCCGAGATACATGTCAATCAATTCTTATAGTACATTCAACCAAGTCCCAATGCATTTCCCTCCCCAAAAAATTATGAGATTTATCAGAAGACTTAAAAGAAGGTGACCAGCAGGAACGTTGAACAAATCCTGAGATGTTCTAAAAGATCCTCCTTTTCACCTATGTTACAGTCTCCTGATAAGCCCCATAATTGATGGAGAAAAAACACATAAGCACTTGCAAGCATGTGGTAGCATGTGATCTATAGCTGCTTTTATATGCAAGAAAGTGAATGTGAACTATAACTGTAATAACAACCCCTGTTCCATCTTAGTTTTTTAGCTGATGTTTTTGCCCACTGGTGAAATGCACAGTATGTAGTGTATAAATTATCATGAATGTTATAATTTTACTTACAGTACAATACTACAGTGCTTTGCGAAAGTATTCGGCCCCCTGGAACTTTTCAAACATAAAGATACCAAATATAAATTTTTGGTGAAGAATCAACAACTAGTGGAACACAATTGCGAAGTTGGGCGACATTTATTGCTTATTTTACATTTTTGTGGAAATCTAAAAACTGAAAGGTGGGGCGTGCAATATTATTTGGCCCTTTACTTTCAGTGCAGCAAACTCATTCCAGAAGTTCATTGTGGATCTCTGAATGATCCAATGTTGTCCTAAATGCCTAATGATGATAAATATAATCCACCTGTGTGTAATCATGTCTCCGTATAAATGCACCTGCTCTGTGATAGTCTCAGGGTTCTGTTTGAAGCACAGAGAGAATCATGAAGACCAAGGAACACAACAGGCAGGTCTGTGATACTGTTGTGGAGAAGTTTAAAGCCGGATTTGGATACAAAATGATTTCTAAAACTTTAAACATCCCAAGGAGCACTGTGCAGGTGATCTTATTGAAATGGAAGGAGTATCATACCACTGCAAATCTAGCAAGACCCGGCTGTCCCTCTAAACTTTCATCTCAAACAAGGAGAAGACTGATCAGAGATACAGTCAAGAGGCCCATGATCACTCTGGATGAACTGCAGAGATCTACAGCTGAGGTGGGACAGTCTGTCCATAGGAAAACAATCAGTCGTACACTGCACAAATCTGGCCTTTATGGAAGAGTGGCAAGAAGAAAGCCATTTCTCAAAGATATCCATAAAAATTGTTTTTTAAAGTTTGCAACAAGCCACCTGGGAGACACACCAAACATGTGGAAGAAGGAGTTCTGGTCAGATGAAACCAAAATCGAACTTTTTGGCAACAATGCCAAACAATATGTTTGGCGTAAAGGCAACACAGCTCATCACCCTGAACACACCATCCCCACTGTCAAACATGGTGGTGGCAGCATCATGGTTTTGGCCTCCTTTTCTTCAGCAGGGACAGGGGAGATGGTTAAAATTAATGGGAAGATGAATGGAGACAAATACAGGACCATTCTTGAAGAAAACCTGTTGGAGTCTGCAAAAGACCTGAGACTGGGACAGAGATTTGTCTTCCAACAAGACAATGATCCCAAACATAAAGCAAAATCTACAATGAAATGGTTCACAAATAAACGTATCCAGGTGTTAGAATGGCCAAGTCAAAGTCCAGACCTCAATCCAATCGAGAATCTGTGGAAAGAGCTGAAAACTGCTGTTCACAAATGATCTCCATCAAACCTCACTGAGCTCGAGCTGTTTGCCAAGGAAGAATGGGCAAGAATTTCAGTCTCTCGATGTACAAAACTGATAGAGACATACAAAAAGCGACTTGCAGCTGTAATCGCAGCAAAAGGTGGTGCAACAAAGTATTAAGATAAAGGGGCCGAATAATATTGCACGCCCCACTTTTCAGTTTTTGAATTTCCACAAAAATTTAAAATAAGCAATAAATTTCGTTCAACTTCACAATTGTGTTCCACTTGTTGTTGATTCTTCACCAAAAATTTACATTTGGTATCTTTATGTTTGAAGCATGATGTATGGGAAAAGGTTGAAAAGTTCCAGGGGGCCGAATACTTTCGCAAGGCACATTATAAACTAGAACATTGGAGAAGAACAACTAACGTTGAGTGGGGATGCCACTATCATCACACTAAGTGTCCCATGCCAACCTTCTCAGTTTTGTACAGGGTCAGACAACACATATAGGATATATACAGATATTGACGCCCCCCGAGGAAGCAAGTATGCGTAACGCACGTCGGGGCTTCCCCTTTCCACGTTCTGGAGCAGGTTGGTTCATTTGTGTCATATCACTTTCCTTGAGTGGGTTTGGTCGCATCTCTTTGCTACATCAGTGTGGTTTTATACCACGGCATATCTCATCTGTTATTGTGTGGATACGATCCTTAGTGATCCCCATTGATTTTATTAGCCACTGTGGCTATGGGTTTCAGTATATTTGGTTGCACCTTATACCTTTTTGCACATCGCACTTTACTATGATCTAATTTGGGTATATGCATTGACCAAACCTTTCCATCTAAATTAGACCATATGTATTGGTTAAGGGCAATATATTAATGAATTATGTAGTATTTTTCTATGAGACTTTCTACCTCTTATATTTGGTTACTTAATCAGTATTTATAGCCATTTTTGGCTTTACTATGTGGTCATACTGAATGTGTCTGTTGGCACTATGCACCTTACTATAACTGACATGTAGCGCCCCCACTGTCGCAGGGCCGAGGGGTACCCAGCACCGGGCCTCTGAGTCTCTGTTCTGGGGTTGTCACGGTGGCTAGACCCGGTCCGTGACCCTGCTGAGGGGCGTACAATGAAGGTGGAGGGAATGGTGATGATGTTGTGGTGGTGCGGTGCAGGTCGCAGTAAATAACGAGGACACCAGGTTGCAGTCTCTTTACCTCTTTACTGAAGGTCCCAGGATCCTCAGTCCGGAATACGGTTAACCGGGCTGCGCAAGTCCGGCCGGTCCGATGGCACCTCCAGAGTTCCCTTTGCAGGTGGAAATCTGTGCCTACCTTCTAGCGCTTGTGTGTTGTGGTCCTCCCCTGCTGTGCTTACGGGATAGTCCCCACAACTGTTGTGTCTGTTTCTGAAGTTCCCTCACAACTCGATTCTGATGTTCTTCTACTTCGTCCCCCAGATGATATGGCTAGGACGCACCCATATGACGGGTAGGCTCGGAGTTCTTCCGGGACCCTAGCGTCACCCCTCTCCTGTTGTTGCCCCCTATGTCTTCTTAGGTGAATTGGGTGAGACAGCCCGCCTATAACTGACTGTCCTGCCGTAGGTTTGAAGTTAGGCCTGGAGCTCTATACTTCCTCGGCATTCCGGCCACCAGCTGCACGCCTCAGTAGGATGTTGCCTCGTCTTACAGCACGACTCCTACTGGTGTTTCTCCTTGTTGCGTTGATCTCGTTTCTCACTCAGCACAATATACTTCGCTTCTTGTGCTTTCTTAGGGTACCGCCGCGATCAAGTGCAGGCGCAGTCCCGTAACGTTCTCTCTGTTCGCTAGGCCTCTGTCAGGATCCCACCCCTGACAGGGACCCCCCTGAGTCTCTCCCCGCAACACCCTCTGCCACCGGGTGTTGCCTGTTCGATTCCCAGTCAGCTTCTCTCTAACTTTCTGCCTAACCCCCAGTTTTACCAGATTGTGAGGAGTGGCCTAATACATAGCACCCTTAGCTCCCCCTGGAGGCCAGACTGTGAAGTGTTTTGGTGACTGTGATACCTGGTCAGAAGAACTCCTTCAGTGCCATCAGACGTACCATAGCCCCACTTAGCGGCGGAGCATCAGTACTGCAACGACCAGGACTCTGGGGCGCTGCACTCCCCCCCGGTTAAATCCAGTACTCCTGGACTGGGAAGAAAACAACAGTACATGTCAGCAAAAAGACATACAATTTTGAAATGCAATAACATTAAGCAAGTTTGAACAGAGCTTCCCTTTATGGGAGGTGAGAACACTTGAACGTTACAAACATGGTTAAATACTTTAAATAACATACTATAAATAACTTTTCTTACCCAACCGTGTATTCTACTAAGTGCAAATTTTTGAACAATAATTTAACATTGCCTTTAAGGATGTACACACTGAATCCACTAAAGACCTTCTTATAAAACGCTATAAGGCTAATCAACTTTTCCTTCATTTTCCCTTTTTACATCTGCAGGACCGCCTGTCTATCTGCCCCAGGCCTACTGCCTCTCGTTCTGTTGCAGGACCGCCCCTTTCCGCCCGGGCCTACTGCCTCTCTGCTACTATACACAGTATAGAACATATCATCCATCTCTCAGTTCAGGATCACCGAGCCATCTCTGTATGGCTCCTGGGAGGACTCACCGACTAACCCCGTATGGGTTCACTTCCTGTCCTCATCCTCTGACACATCATTAAATATTTCTCACAATTAACTAGCTCACTACATATAACTTTTTTATACGTAAGCATTATTAATACTTTCTTTTTAAAGTATCATCATTCTTTAAGTGCTATCGATGAACGTTCCCTTTAAGAAGGAACCAAGTCTCTATGAGGTAGTGCAACTTCTCAAGCTGCAAGTCCGTATGCAGCAAGGACTCCGGTACTGCTTCCAGGAACAGTTTCTTCGCAAAGAGTCCTTTCTTTTATAAAACCAGTAGAGGGCACCTTTAAGAAGGTGCAAACTATTTACAAGGAGTTTGTAATCATGCAGTGTTCATGATCCAGCAGTTCTTTCAAAAATGATAAGACAGGAACAAAAACAAAAAGCAGAAGAAGGGATCCCGGGTAAACAAAGGGATCCCTTTAAGAGTTACCCTGATCGGGTCATAGCAGCAAGAGGACAAACAGTTAACTATTTACATGTGATGAAGCATTCTTGCTTACTCAGCTCCTGGCTGCTCCCACCGAGGTTTTACCTGGCAGGTGGCCCTCTGCGGCTGATGTAGTGTCAGTGTCAATGATTGGTCTCTCGGGTGCAGTCAGGTCACCCGGTGTCTGGATTCGAAGGCTAACCCTGGTTGCAAGCTCGGTAGCCGCAACAAGACGCACAGTGGCGATAGTAACAAGATCTGTCAAGTCCGGATCGGTCATGGTCGGGGCAACAGGTGACACCCCCTCAGGCCCACATCGTTGGACGTTCCGAGCGCACCATCCTTGCGCACTCCGGTGGCGGGTGTAGGTCACCTGATCCCCCCTTTGCAATAGTGGGTCTCCATATTGGTCGCGGCAGGGAGTCTTCACGTTATAACTGGTAACGAAGACGTCAGTCGGTAGTCCCGGTTCTTGTATGGAGCCCCAACCCCGCTTTGGGTGAAAGGCCAGCACAGTTCCCCGCTTTACCACGTCTTTCCTGCCGCACGCAGGCTTCGGGCGTTGTACTTTTGGCGCATTAGTTTGTCCTGTGTCTCTTCGGTTTTTCCAATGTAGGATCAGGCATTGTTTATATTGTTCCCAGGTGAGCACAGCAAGGGTGAAGCCTTCCTCCCGAGCTCCTTCTGGCCCGGTCCAGGGGGTGTCCCACTGGAGGATCACCCCTTCTGGGCTCACATCTATGGGTTCCTCCATCGTGGTCGGTAGTGGAGGTACCAGCTTCCCCATCGTGTCAGGGGTGAGCACCACCAGCCCCGCCGAGAGGAGACGGTTATTGTTGGGGTGAGGAGCGGTCGCGGGAGCGGGATCGGTCAGGAGAGCAGGATCGGTCAGGGGAGCAGAATCGGCCGGGGGAGTAGGGGCATCTTCCATACCTGCGCCTGATGTGATTCCACCGATGTCGATCCGTTCCGCTGACAAGGACACTGGAATCGGCTGCAGCCCGGACCGTGGCTCCTCCACGGTGGCCTCTTGATGTGGTTCCGCCCTCCATGGCTCCGTGGTTGGGATAGGTAGGCTCGGCTCCTCCGCCGATGGCTCCAAGGAGTTCGAGTCCTTCAGCTGCGGTGGATTCGGGTCCGTCTCCAGTGGGTGAGGACAAGCCGGGAATACTTCGCTGTCGCTCGGGCACTTGCTGCTCATCGTCGCTGTCCGGCATTCGGCGGCACCGCATACACCTGGCTCCGCCATTTCTCCTAGGTCGAGCTCCCTCTTTGCCTCGTTCCCGCCGTTGCAAATCAGGGGGTGGTTCCCCTCTGCTTCTGGGCAGGTCATCATCTCGCAGCAGAAGTTGGAGGGGGCGGTCACTGCTTTTGGCGCCGCTCTGGTAGTCTCCTCCCATGGCACGCCCATCTTCTTCCTCTGCGCTCCCGATGGCGCTGCAATGGCGGCGGATTTTGGCGGCAAATGGCAGTGCACAGTCTTTGCAATAAGTCACAGTCTAAGTACAATAAATCACAGTTCCAAGGCACACATGACCTGATTCTTCAGGCTTAAGTAGATCCTGTTTGTGACGCCAAGTTGTAGCGCCCCCACTGTCGCAGGGCCGAGGGGTACCCGGTACCGGGCCTCTGAGTCTCTGTTCTGGGGTTGTCACGGTGGCTAGACCCGGTCCGTGACCCTGCTGAGGGGCGTACAATGAAGGTGGAGGGAATGGTGATGATGTTGTGGTGGTGCGATGCAGGTCGCAGTAAATAACGAGGACACCAGGTTGCAGTCTCTTTACCTCTTTACTGAAGGTCCCAGGATCCTCAGTCCGGAATACGGTTAACCGGGCTGCGCAAGTCCGGCCGGTCCGATGGCACCTCCAGAGTTCCCTTTGCAGGTGGAAATCTGTGCCTACCTTCTAGCGCTTGTGTGTTGTGGTCCTCCCCTGCTGTGCTTACGGGATAGTCCCCACAACTGTTGTGTCTGTTTCTGAAGTTCCCTCACAACTCAATTCTGATGTTCTTCTTCTTCGTCCCCCAGATGATATGGCTAGGACGCACCCGTATGACGGGTAGGCTCGGAGTTCTTCCGGGACCCTAGCGTCGCCCCTCTCCTGTTGTTGCCCCCTATGTCTTCTTAGGTGAATTGGGTGAGACAGCCCGCCTATAACTGACTGTCCTGCCGTAGGTTTGAAGTTAGGCCTGGAGCTCTATACTTCCTCGGCGTTCCGGCCACCGGCTGCACGCCTCAGTAGGATGTTGCCTCGTCTTACAGCACGACTCCTACTGGTGTTGCTCCTTGTTGCGTTGATCTCGTTTCTCACTCAGCACAATATACTTCGCTTCTTGTCCTTTCTTAGGGTACCGCCGCGATCAAGTGCAGGCGCAGTCCCGTAACGTTCTCTCTGTTCGCTAGGCCTCTGTCAGGATCCCACCCCTGACAGGGACCCCCTGAGTCTCTCCCCGCAACACCCTCTGTGTCATGATCTCAATGGCAAGAGAACATAGCATAAGCATATATAGGAACTAGCTCTTGGAAGATGGGAACTGAGCTGACCATGAACTAAACCTAACGCACAACTAGCAGTGGCCGGGTAGCATGCCTACGTTGATTCTAGATGCCCAGCCCAGCCGGAGGACTAAATAAAGCTAGCAGAGGAAAATATTAGTCCTAGCTCACCTCTAGAGAAATACCCCGAAAGGAGACAGAGGCCCCCCACATGTATTGGCGGTGAGTTGAGATGAAATAACAAACGTAGTATGAAAATAGGTTTAGCAAATTTGAGGTCCACTTACTACATAGCAGAAGACAGAAAGGACACTTTCATGGTCAGCTGAAAACCCTATCAAAAACACCATCCAGAAATTACTTTAAAACTCTGGCATTAACTCATAACACCAGAGTGGCAATTCCCGTTCACAAGAGCTTTCCAGACACAGTAACGAAACTACAGCTGTGAACTGGAACAAAATGCAAAAACAAACATGGACAAGAGTCCAACTTATCTAGTAGTTGTCTAGGAGCAGGAACAAGCACAGAGAGGCTTCTGATAACATTGTTGACCGGCAAGCAACTAACAGAGCAGCAAGGTTATATAGCGACTCCCACATCTTGATGGGAACAGGTGAACAGAGAAGATGAAGACACCAGTTCAATTCCACCAGTAGCCACCGGGGGAGCCCAGAATCCAAATTCACAACAGTACCCCTTCCTCAAGGAGGGGGCACCGAACCCTCACCAGAACCACCAGGGCGATCAGGATGGGCCCTATGAAAGGCACGAACCAGATCGGAGGCATGAACATCAGATGCATTCACCCAAGAATTATCCTCCTGGCCGTATCCCTTCCACTTGACCAGATACTGGAGTCTCCGTCTGGAAACACGAGAGTCCAAGATTTTCTCCACAACGTACTCCAACTCACCCTCAACCAACACCGGAGCAGGAGGCTCAACGGAAGGCACAACCGGTACCTCATACCTGCGCAATAATGACCGATGAAAAACGTTATGAATAGAAAAGGATGCAGGGAGGTCCAAACGGAAGGAAACAGGGTTAAGAATCTCCAATATCTTATACGGGCCGATAAACCGAGGCTTAAACTTAGGAGAAGAGACCCTCATAGGGACAAAACGAGAAGACAACCACACCAAATCCCCAACAGAAAGCCGAGGACCAACACGACGGTGGCGGTTGGCAAAAAGCTGAGTCTTCTCCTGGGACAACCTCAAATTGTCCACCACCTGCCCCCAGATCTGATGCAATCTCTCCACCACAGCATCCACTCCAGGACAATCCGAAGATTCCACCTGACCAGAGGAAAATCGAGGATGAAACCCCGAATTACAGAAAAACGGGGACACCAAAGTGGCAGAGCTGGCCCGATTATTGAGAGCGAACTCCGCCAATGGCAAAAAAGCAACCCAATCATCCTGGTCAGCAGACACAAAACACCTCAGATATGTCTCCAGGGTCTGATTAATCCGCTCGGTCTGGCCATTCGTCTGAGGATGGAAAGCGGACGAAAAAGATAAATCTATGCCCATCCTAGCACAGAATGCCCGCCAAAATCTAGACACGAATTGGGTCCCTCTGTCAGAAACGATATTCTCAGGAATACCATGCAAACGAACAACATTTTGAAAAAACAGAGGAACCAACTCGGAAGAAGAAGGTAACTTGGGCAGAGGAACCAAATGGACCATCTTAGAAAAACGGTCACACACCACCCAGATGACAGACATCTTCTGAGAAACAGGCAGATCTGAAATAAAATCCATCGAGATGTGCGTCCAAGGCCTCTTAGGAATAGGCAAGGGCAACAATAATCCACTAGCCCGAGAACAACAAGGCTTGGCCCGAGCACAAACGTCACAAGACTGCACAAAGCCTCGCACATCTCGTGACAGGGAAGGCCACCAGAAGGACCTTGCCACCAAATCCCTGGTACCAAAAATGCCAGGATGACCTGCCAACGCAGAAGAATGAACCTCAGAGATGACTCTATTGGTCCAATCATCAGGAACAAACAGTTTATCAGGTGGGCAACGATCAGGTCTCTCCGCCTGAAACTCCTGCAAGGCCCGCCGCAGGTCTGGAGAAACGGCTGACAATACCACTCCATCCTTAAGGATACCTGTGGGCTCAGAGTTACCAGGCGAGTCAGGCTCAAAACTCCTAGAAAGGGCATCCGCCTTAACATTCTTAGAACCCGGTAGGTATGACACCACAAAATTAAACCGAGAGAAAAATAATGACCAGCGCGCCTGTCTAGGATTCAGGCGCCTGGCGGTCTCAAGATAAATCAAATTTTTGTGGTCAGTCAATACCACCACCTGATGTCTGGCCCCCTCAAGCCAATGGCGCCACTCCTCAAAAGCCCACTTCATGGCCAAAAGCTCCCGATTCCCAACATCATAATTCCGCTCAGCGGGCGAAAATTTACGGGAAAAGAAGGCACAAGGCCTCATCACGGAGCAGTCAGAACTTTTCTGCGACAACACTGCCCCAGCTCCGATCTCAGAAGCGTCGACCTCAACCTGAAAAGGTAGAGCAACATCAGGCTGACGCAACACAGGGGCAGAGGAAAAACGGCGCTTAAGCTCCCGAAAGGCCTCCACAGCATCAGGGGACCAATCAGCAACATCAGCACCCTTCTTAGTCAAATCGGTCAATGGCTTAGCAATATCCGAAAAACCAGCAATAAATCGACGATAAAAGTTAGCAAAGCCCAAAAATTTCTGAAGACTCTTAAGAGAAGAGGGCTGCGTCCAATCACAAATAGCTTGAACATTGACAGGATCCATTTCAATGGAAGAGGGGGAAAAAATATATCCCAAAAAGGAAATCCTCTGTACCCCAAAAACACACTTCGAACCCTTCACACACAAAGAATTAGACCGCAAAACCTGAAAAACCCTCCTGACTTGCTGGACATGAGAGTCCCAGTCATCCGAAAAAATCAGAATATCATCCAGATACACAATCATAAATTTATCCAAATAATCGCGAAAAATATCATGCATAAAGGACTGGAAAACTGACGGAGCATTAGAAAGACCAAAAGGCATCACTAAATACTCAAAGTGGCCCTCGGGCGTATTAAATGCGGTTTTCCACTCATCCCCCTGCCTGATTCGCACCAAATTATACGCCCCACGAAGGTCAATCTTAGAGAACCACTTGGCCCCCTTTATGCGAGCAAACAAATCAGTCAGCAACGGCAATGGGTATTGATATTTAACAGTGATTTTATTCAAAAGCCGATAATCAATACATGGTCTCAAAGAGCCGTCTTTTTTTGACACAAAGAAAAAACCGGCTCCTAAGGGAGATGACGATGGACGAATATGTCCCTTTTCCAAGGACTCCTTTATATATTCTCGCATAGCAGCATGTTCAGGCACAGACAGATTAAATAAACGACCCTTTGGGTATTTACTACCCGGGATTAAATCTATGGCACAATCGCACTCTCGGTGCGGAGGTAACGAACCAAGCTTGGATTCTTCAAAGACGTCACGATAGTCAGACAGGAACTCAGGAATTTCAGAGGGAATGGATGATGAAATGGAAACCACAGGTACATTCCCATGAGCCCCCTTACATCCCCAGCTCAACACAGACATAGCTCTCCAGTCGAGGACTGGGTTGTGAGATTGCAGCCAAGGCAATTCTAGCACCAAATCATCATGTAGATTATACAGCACCAGAAAGCGAATAATCTCCTGGTGATCCGGATTAATACGCATAGTTACTTGTGTCCAGCATTGTGGTTTATTATTAGCCAATGGGGTGGAGTCAATCCCCTTCAGAGGAATAGGAGTCTCCAAAGGCTCTAAATCATACCCACAGCGTTTGGCAAAGGACCAATCCATAAGACTCAAAGCGGCGCCAGAGTCGACATAGGCGTCCGTGGTAATAGATGACAAAGAGCAAATCAGGGTCACAGATAGAATAAATTTAGACGGTAAGGTGCAAATGGAAACAGATTTACCAAGCTTTTTAGTGCGCTTAGAGCATGCTGATATAACATGAGTAGAATCACCACAATAGAAACACAACCCATTTTTCCGTCTAAAATTCTGCCGCTCGCTTCGGGACAGAATTCTATCACACTGCATACTCTCTGGCGACTTCTCAGTGGACACCGCCAGATGGTGCACTGGTTTGCGCTCCCGCAAACGCCTATCGATCTGAATAGCCATTGTCATGGACTCATTCAGACCCGTAGGCACAGGGAACCCCACCATAACATCCTTAATGGCATCAGAGAGACCCTCTCTGAAATTCGCCGCCAGGGCGCACTCATTCCACTGAGTAAGCACAGACCATTTACGGAATCTTTGGCAGTAAATTTCCGCTTCATCTTGCCCCTGAGATAGGGACATCAAAGTTTTTTCTGCCTGAAGCTCCAAATGAGGTTCGTCATAAAGCAACCCCAAGGCCAGAAAAAACGCATCCACATTGAGCAACGCAGGATCCCCTGGTGTCAATGAAAAAGCCCAGTCTTGAGGGTCGCCCCGGAGCAAGGAAATCACAATCCTGACCTGCTGTGCAGGGTCTCCGGCAGAGCGAGATTTCAGAGACAAAAATAATTTGCAATTATTTCGAAAATTCTGAAACCCGGATCTATTCCCCGAGAAAAATTCCGGCAAAGGAATTCTCGGCTCAGATACAGGTGCATGACAAACAAAATCTTGCAAATTTTGTACCTTCGTGGCGAGATTATTCAAACCTGCAGTTACACTCTGAAGATCCATTACAAACAGGTGGACACAGAACCATTCAAGGGTTAAGAGGAGGTAAGAAGCAGCTAGACAGCAATTAAGGGCTAGGCAGCAAAACTCTGAGGGGAAAAAAAAAAAAAAAAAAAATTTCCCTTCAACACTTCTTTTTCTCCTGCTTCAGCCCAAACAATTAACACTTTGCGGGCCGGTCAAACTGTCATGATCTCAATGGCAAGAGAACATAGCATAAGCATATATAGGAACTAGCTCTTGGAAGATGGGAACTGAGCTGACCATGAACTAAACCTAACGCACAACTAGCAGTGGCCGGGTAGCATGCCTACGTTGATTCTAGATGCCCAGCCCAGCCGGAGGACTAAATAAAGCTAGCAGAGGAAAATATTAGTCCTAGCTCACCTCTAGAGAAATACCCCGAAAGGAGACAGAGGCCCCCCACATGTATTGGCGGTGAGTTGAGATGAAATAACAAACGTAGTATGAAAATAGGTTTAGCAAATTTGAGGTCCACTTACTACATAGCAGAAGACAGAAAGGACACTTTCATGGTCAGCTGAAAACCCTATCAAAAACACCATCCAGAAATTACTTTAAAACTCTGGCATTAACTCATAACACCAGAGTGGCAATTCCCGTTCACAAGAGCTTTCCAGACACAGTAACGAAACTACAGCTGTGAACTGGAACAAAATGCAAAAACAAACATGGACAAGAGTCCAACTTATCTAGTAGTTGTCTAGGAGCAGGAACAAGCACAGAGAGGCTTCTGATAACATTGTTGACCGGCAAGCAACTAACAGAGCAGCAAGGTTATATAGCGACTCCCACATCTTGATGGGAACAGGTGAACAGAGAAGATGAAGACACCAGTTCAATTCCACCAGTAGCCACCGGGGGAGCCCAGAATCCAAATTCACAACACCTCTGCCACCGGGTGTTGCCTGTTCGATTCCCAGTCAGCTTCTCTCTAACTTTCTGCCTAACCCCCAGTTTTAACAGATTGTGAGGAGTGGCCTAATACATAGCACCCTTAGCTCCCCCTGGAGGCCAGACTGTGAAGTGTTTTGGTGACTGTGATACCTGGTCAGAAGAACTCCTTCAGTGCCATCAGACGTACCATAGCCCCCCTTAGCGGCGGAGCATCAGTACTGCAACGACCAGGACTCTGGGGCGCTGCAGACACACCGAATGATCTTGTATGATACTATGAACCATCAGTCCACTTACAAAGTTGCTATTTACTTAATAATCCTGTAGAGAGTGATTCAGAGATTATTTATTTTTGTCTGTACCTGTACCTGTATGGTGTGTAGTGGCTTATTTTGAATAATCCTGCCATATTTCTTTTCCGGTGTGTGGTACTAGTTTTGTTGCCTGCCTCTTTCAATTGTGTCTTTTTTTTTATTGTATATTTACTATTGTTGTCTGAGAACATTTTAGAATATTTCCTATAAACTCTGTGATATTTTTAGCTCAAGTGTCCATTATTTGTTTTGGGTTTTCTGTATTCAGTATATTGCGGAGCTTATACTCTGCTTGCCCCGTTAGTTGGCTTATATGATATATACAGGTAAATATCTGCTTTGTGTTGAAACAAGTGCTACCTATCAATGTTTGACCAACCAAAGGACCAACCTCTTTATTACCCTTCAGTTTATGGATAGTGATGGGTGAGTGTGCTCGGTACTACTCAAGGCTCGTTCAAGCATCTGACTGCTTGATGAGTTTGGCACTTGTTCCAGTATCCGGGTACTCGCTCACCATGCTCGATTCCCTGCCCCGCATGTTTGTCGCCTGATTTTAATCCTTTAAACATGGGGGATTGCCTGCCAATCACAGCATAGCATCATTGGGTATATATAACATGCGGTGCCTCCGTTTTCCTCACATTGCACAAGGAAATAGCGTAAGGAGAGCTACAGGAGAAGTGACAGTGTATTGTACAGCGTTTATCTACGTGATTTTGTAATCTTAAACCAACAGCCTTTTTAGGGTTAATGCAAATAGATTCTATTCTATAATACTGCCCCTTTATTAAGGGGTTAATATTAAACAATCAAAATTTATAATCAAAAATAATCAAAAATCTATTAGTAAAGAATGACCACTCAGTCCTTACTTGACTCGAGCCACACAACATTTTACATAACATATGACCAACCACCACCCAGCCAAGAGCTGGGTGTGACCCTCCCTCTAATAAAACAGTGACAGAGCAACTCAATAGACAATAAAGTCCAAAATACGTGGATGGCAGCCTGGTAATCTTCAGGATGAGAAGTCAGGAAAATCTCCCAGGTTACGGGCATGAGCTATTAAATAGAAAGGGGTTCTGAAAACGATGCAGGTTCGATTGCATTTCAAAGTTTGTTGCTGCCACATATAAGAAATAATACTTTCAGAGTTTATGGTTTAAAAAAAAGAAATAATACTTTCAGTGACAACTCAGATCTGTCTATATAATCGTCTAAGGTCCATTTCCATCTGTTTGCCTGTCTGTTTCTCTGTAATGGAAATCCCGTGTCGCTGATTGTTCGCGGCCAGCTGGGCGCGACCAATCAGCGACAGTCACAGTCCGGCCTCAAATTGGCCCCTCCCTACTACCCTCCAGTCAGTGCCCCCTCCATACTCCCCTCCAGTCAGCACCCACATAGCGTTTTAGGACTGCGTTACACCGCGGCATAACGCGGTGTAACGCAGTCCGTTAACGCTGCCGTTAACCATGTAAGTGTGCCCAACTTTTTACAATTGATGCTGCCTATGCAGCATCAATAGTAAGAACATATAATGTTAAAAATAATAATAATAAAAAAAACCATTATATTCTCACCTTCCGCCATCCGCGCCAGCCTTTCCCGCTCCTCGCGACGCTCCGGTCCCAAGAATGCATTGCGGCAATGACCGGAAATGACGTAGCGGTCTTGCGAGACCGCTACATCATGACGTGTTATTGCCGCAAGGCATTACTGGGAACGAAGTGTCACAAGGAGCATCGCTAAAGACCTGGGCTGGATCCGGGGGCCGCCGGAAGGTGAGTATATAGCTATTTTTTATTTTACTTCTTTTTTTAACAGGGATATGGTGCCCACATTGTTATATACTACGTGGGCTGTGTTATATACTGCGTGGGCTGTATTATATACTGCATGGGCTGTGTTATATACTGCATGGGCTGTGTTATATACTACGTCACTGTGCTATATACTACGTTGGCAGTGCTATATACTACGTAGCTGTGCAATATAGTACGTGGCTGTATTATATACTATGTGGGCTGTGTTATATATTGCGTGGGCTGTGCTATATACTACGTTAGCTGTGCAATATACTACGTGGCCTGTGTTATATACTGCTTGGGCTGTGTTATATACTGCATGGCCTGTGCTATATACTACGTGTGCTATGTTATATACTCTGTGGGCTGTGCTATATACTATGTGGCTGTGCTATCTACTATGTGATTGTGCAATATACTACGTGACTGTGCTATATACTACGTGGCTGTACTATATACTATGTGGCTGTGCAATATACTATGTACCTGTGCTATATACTACGTGGATGTGTTATATACTACGTAGCTGTTCTATGTACTATGTGGCTGTGCTATATACTACGTGGGCTGTGTTATATTCTACGTGCACTGTGACACTCTTTCACCCGGGGCCCTCAAAACCCTGGAGCTGCCCCTGGCTTCACTTATTGTTCGCGGCAGGCAGGGCACGACCAATCAGTGACAGGCCGGCCGAATCCTGTGTATTCATTGCATTATTCTGAACTCTTCATAAATAAACTATATACATATTCTAGAATACCCGATGCGTTAGAATCGGGCCACCATCTAGTAGATTATATTCTCTAATACTGCCTCTGATATCTGAAAAAAATTGAAAGTTGGGTGGCGGAATAGAAATTAGCGTGTTAGTGATATTTCTGCAGATTTGACTGCGTTTCCGAGTTTGTTGCTGCCACATATAAGAAAGAGAGCCTCCTTCTAAGTTTTTTTAAGACCTTGCACATAGTGCACTGGCTTTATGAGTGTATGAGTCACAGTACCTAAAGATTTTAACAGAATGTGTATGAGGCCATCCTATTTGTCTAATAAGGGGTGTTTTGGAGTCGCTCCTCCTTCTAATTTTTCCCAGTTCTTGTATTGTCTGCATGGGCTTGGTGGTGTATCACAATCCCTCCTTAATAAATTAAAAAACAGGATGTGTCTCACCATGTCACACACACCACATGCTCAGATAAGGTAGTAAAGTGTTAAAATTATAATTACCTGGAAGTGTGTTTTTCACCATTTAAAGCAATGATAAAGTGCAAAAATGCTGCAGAAACGCTGCAATAATGTTATGAGTGAACATAGCCTAAAGGGGTGGAGGAGGCTTTTTTCTTTCTCTGTCTTTTTTTACTTTGCCTTATATGTAAGTCATTATACAGGAAAGAACATTTTTTCCCTGTAAAATTCATATTTACTTAGGGTTTTTCCGTTTTATTGCCAGTCTTTTAAAGCGGTGTATTACTCTGACAACATTGTTCCCAGAAGTGACCTGGGAGTCAGATATGTCAGGCATCTTCCCCATGCTGTTTTGATTCCTTTTAGGCACTTTTTTCATCCATTTCAGCAATTTTAATGCCCCACAGACCTCCTGGGCAATTCCCCTGGAAAGATTCTCGAGTTTCCCATTGACTTCCGTTATAGTCGTTACTCGAGATGAGCACTGGAGTAGTACGACATGCTCGATATGAGTAAAGAGCATCTGCTCATTTTAGTGCTCACTCATCACTACTTAACAAGATCAATTGTGGTCAGCTGTGTGACTCATCATCATCAACGGCATCACTACATACAACCTCCTCACGTTCCTCTTAAAATGTCCAGGGTGAGAGGCCGGAATAAGTAAATGCAAATGTTGCCATTCGCTCCTCAGAGTGTCTGATTGTGGATTGCTTGTCTCCTGGGACTTGCCATGTTGGGAGGAAGGAGGATCAAGTTGATAATATTTAATGTTGAGTTCCAGCATGTGGGCTGGTCACAAACCAGTAAGTGAGCTAGCACTTGAAAGCACTGCTGCAACACAGCCAGACAAGCAGTAGCTGACTTGTGGAAATGGCTGCAACAGTTGGCCGCCTTCTCCCTCTGGACACCCCACTGCCTCTGAAGGTCCTCTAAAAATTAAGGGAGGGCCGCATGATGACTCTGTGGATATAGTGGAGGTGCAGGAGGAGGTAAAAAAAGCAACCGCATTCCATTTTTGATTTGGGGCACCCCACTGCCTCTGATACTGTTTGACTTTGGTGTAAGACATCATCTCTGAAAATAGCGTCCCACAGCTGCACCTCATCAGTTACAGCAGCACTTTTAGAAGAGTCAATACCCTGAGACCACAGGAGGCATGTCACTGAAGATGATTTCATTCTCCAGGGATAAATCTGGAGTGGTTCTTGTGGTGGGATGCAGGTCTGGACAACTGTCATCATCCTATTAGATAGATAATAATAAATGTATGTGTGTGTATGCTTTGTGAACTATGGTGCTATGTGCAGAAGTTAATCAACTCAGTAGCGACTTGCACCATACCAGCAAATGCGCAGTCACAGACGTACTTAGTGCAAGCTACACTGCTAGGCAAGTCCAAATGGCCATGATATTCTTCACCCGTTTCCAATTAGGAGGGGGCTTTTCAGAGCCCTTCCCAGACTGCTGTCCCAGGATAGCTGGCATCTGGTGATGCGGATGGTGTTAGGCTGGGGTCACACTTGGCGTAAGACAATACGCCACGTATTATACGTCCGTACTACGGCCGTAATACGGAGAAATGTTCCCAAAATATTGATCCGTAGTCAGCGTGTGTCAGCGTATTTTGCGCATGGCATCCTCCGTATGTAATCCGTATGGCATCCGTACTGCGAGATTTTCGCGCAGGCTTGCAAAACCGACATCTAATGGATTTATGTGCTCAAATGTTCATTAAAACATATATACAGTATATATATATATATGTCATTGAGACACATATATATATATTCTGTATTTAGATTTCATTCAGCGCGATATCTGTGATAAGCCGGTAATTCAATTGCCGGCTTTTCATTTCTCCTGCACAAACCCGACAGGATATGAGACATGGTTTACATACAGTAAACCATCTCATATCCCCATTTTTTTTGCATATTCCACACTACTAATGTTAGTAGTGTGTATGTGCAAAATTTCAGTGCTGTAGCTGCTAAAATAAAGGGTTAAATGGCGGAAAAAATTGGCGTGGGCTCCCGCGCATTTTTCTCCGCCAGAATGGTAAAGCCAGTGACTGAGGGCAGATATTAATAGCCAGGAGAGGGTCCATGGTTATTGCCCCCCCCGTGGTTAAAAACATCTGCCCCCAGCCACCCCAGAAAAGGCACATCTGGAAGATGCGCCTATTCTGGCACTTGGCCACTCTCTTCCCACTCCCTGTAGCGGTGGGATATGGGGTAATGAAGGGTTAATGCCACCTTGCTATTGTAAGGTGACATTAAGCCAGATTAATAATGGAGAGGCGTCAATTATGACACCTATCCATTATTAATCCAATTGTATGAAAGGGTTAAAAAACACACACACACACATGATTTAAAAGTATTTTAATGAAATAAACACAGCGGTTGCTTTAATAATTTATTGCTCTCTCAATCCATTTGCAGGCCCTCGCTTGGCAAAATAATAAACGCACAAGATACATACCCTCAGCTGAACCGTCACGTCCCACGAGGTAATCCATCTGAAGGGGTTAAAATATTTTACAGGCAGGAGCCCTGCAAATGCAGCTGTGCTCCGTGCCTGTAATCCCCGGCGAATGAATGAAATGTAGGTCATTGACCTACATTTCCTTCAGTCGCGGTGATGCGCCCCCTGGTGGATGTCCTCATATGACCTGGAGCGTGGGAAAAAGTTCCCAGGCTGCAGTTCATGAGAACATCCAGCAGGGGCGCATCACCGTGACTGAATGTAAGTATAGATCACTCTGCTTTCCTTTCAGCACCCGGGGATTACAGGCACGAGCGAGTGGTTTATCGCAGCTCCTGCCTGTAATATTAGTTAACCCCTTCAGATGGATTACCTCGTGGGACGTGATAGGACATCAGAAGGTATGTATCTTGTGTGTTTATTATTTTGCCAAGCGAGGGTGTTGCTGATGGATTGAGAGAGCAATAAATTATTAAAACAACCGCTGTGTTTATTTCATTAAAATACTTTTAAATCATGTGTGTGTATGTTTTTTAACCCTTTCATACAATTGGATTAATAATGGGTAGGTGTCATAATTGACGCCTCTCCATTATTAATCTGGCTTAATGTCACCTTACAATAGCAAGGTGGCATTAACCCTTCATTACCCCATATCCCACCGCTACAGGGAGTGGGAAGAGAGTGGCCAAGTGCCAGAATAGGCGCATCTTCCAGATGTGCCTTTTCTGGGGTGGCTGGGGGCAGATGTTTTTAGCCACAGGGGGGCCAATAACCATGGACCCTCTCCTGGCTATTAATATCTGCCCTCAGTCACTGGCTTTACCATTCTGGCGGAGAAAAATGTGCGGGAGCCCACGCCAATTTTTTCCGCCATTTAACCCTTTATTTTAGCAGCTACAGCGCCCAAATTTTGCACATACACACTACTAACATTAGTAGTGTGGAATATGCAAAAAAAATGGGGATATGAGATGGTTTACTATATGTAAACCATGTCTCATATCCTGTCGGGCTTAGGCAGGAGAAATGAGAAACCGGCAATTGAATTACCGACTTTTCACTAACACTGCTGCGTATTTCTCGCAAGTCACACTGCTGGTCCGTGTGTAATCCGTATTTTTCTCGCCCCCATAGACTTTCATTGGCGATTTTTTTGCGCAATACGCTGACAAACGCAGCATGCTGCGATTTTGTACGGCCGTAGAAAGCCGTATATTACGGATCCGTAATATACGGCTGATAGGAGCAGCCCCATTGAGAATAATTGTGCCGTATGTAATGCGAGTTTTACGGACGTAGTTTCTGCGCTCTTACGTCCGTAAAACACGCATGTGTGACCCCGGCCTTAGAGTCAGGATACAAGAGTTTGTTCTAAGCTAGCAGTGTTAAACCAAAACAAAAGCAAAAGGGAACCACAAAACAAAAGCTAAGGAAGAAGACCATAAGCAACTGCTGAGAATAAAACCTGAACTTCATCAGGAAGACTTCACCCAACCACTATGCAACGGAACTAAATAAGCAGCACTACACTGGAAAAGAGCAGGCTTTAAATAACCAGCCCAATGCTTAAGATAAAAATCAGGTGTTGTATTCCTCACAGTCATGTCAAGGGAGCCACTCCCTGCTCACCTGAATAGCATGGTGCATACATTCCAAGTATTGGCTTACACCAGACATGGCAGCATCCTGCATTGCCTGACAATGGAATAGCTCAGTTATAGCTGCCACCTGAGGAAGATGGAGTTATTCCGTTGAAACACGTTGTGGAAACTAATAAATGAAGATTTTATATCAACTCACCGTCTCGCATGCGCTCCTATGACCGTTTTTTTGTCCCTTCTTGTTTGATCCTCTTGCGAGGCATCTGGCTGGAGCTGCAGCGTATCTTCCGTTTTTACCACCCCTAACACCAGCTTGGTGCTCCTGTGAAGCCGTTCGTCGTTTTCATTTTCTCTACAAGTTTCCACTAAGGCTGTGTGGCCACGGTGGCTCTGATCGGTGGTAACTTTACTGCTGGTAAGATCGCTATCATTGGTTAGAGCACTGTGGGGTCATGCTGTCAGATGTCAACTGTGACTGGGACATGCAGTAAAAAGCTTACCACAGGTCATAAGTGTCATCTGGTGAGAGACTACTACTTCCATCAGCCTACACCTGCTGTCGCTGATAACAGATAACACAGTCAGCGCTTGCGCTTAAAGTAAAGGAAAAAAAGATTAAACAAATACTGAAGTAAAAATAAAAAACACAGTATATACTCACCTTACAACTAATCCTTGAAGTATTTGTCTTCTGTGAAAAAAAAAAATAACGCCTAATCCCCGATACCCATGTCACCTGGAAATGAGAAAAAATAATAAACCATCATATCCCTCACCTATTCACCATAATCCATACTGTCCCATGATGATTCGGATCAGTTGTACAGCAGTCACATCAGCTGATGCTACTGAACTACCTGGCAGCCGGGGATACCCTGACAGGACCGTGTATCCTGCAATGTGCAATCGCAGCTCAGTGCTGCACATTGCAGGAGTGATTACATGCTCCTGTCTGTGTGTTGTCGGCTGCCCGATAGAGCAGTTTAATGTGACTTAATGTGACTATAATGTGATTGCAAACCGCAGCTGTCAGTAAATTATTTATTTATAGGGCAATTGATGCCACTTGATGCAGCACAATTAATGCCATTTTTCCTGGTGTCTGCCCCTAATTTGAGCTGTTTTGGCAGCTTTTGGACCCCCCTGAAAGTGTTGTCTATGCATTTGGTTTTGCCTCCCGTTGAATTCATTGGTGTTCGATTATGTTTAGCAAACATAGGGAAGTTCGGCAAACATAGCGAAACCGAACCTTAAAATGTTCGCTCATCTCTATTCAAGACGAGCACTCGAGCATTATGGAAAGCTCATTACAAGTAAAGAGCACCTGAGCATTTTAATGCTAGCTCATCACTATTTATGAACTAAATATGCTATTTCTATTTTAACAGTACAATGAAATCATATACACTCACTGGCCACTTTATTAGGTACACCTGTCCAACTTCTTGTTAACACTTAATTTCTAATCAGCCAATCACATGGCGGCAACTCAGTGCATTTAGGCATGTAGACATGGTCAAGACAATCTCCTGCAGTTCAAACCGAGCATCAGTATGGGGAAGAAAGGTGATTTGAGTGCCTTTGAACGTGGCATGGTTGTTGGTGCCAGAAGGGCTGGTCTGAGTATTTCAGAAACTGCTGATCTACTGGGATTTTCACGCACAACCATCTCTAGGGTTTACAGAGAATGGTCCGAAAAAGAAAAAAAATCCAGTGAGCGGCAGTTCTGTGGGCGGAAATGCCTTGTTGATGCCAGAGGTCAGAGGAGAATGGGCAGACTGGTTCGAGCTGATAGAAAGGCAACAGTGACTCAAATCGCCACCCGTTAGAACCAAGGTAGGCCTAAGAGCATCTCTGAACGCACAGTGCGTCGAACTTTGAGGCAGATGGGCTACAGCAGCAGAAGACCACACTGGGTACCACTCCTTTCAGCTAAGAACAGGAAACTGAGGCTACAATTTGTACAAGCTCATCGAAATTGGACAGTAGAAGATTGGAAAAACGTTGCTTGGTCTGATGAGTCTCGATTTCTGCTGCGACATTCGGATGGTAGGGTCAGAATTTGGCGTAAACAACATGAAAGCATGGATCCATCCTGCCTTGTATGGAGCATCTTTGGGATGTGCAGCCGACAAATCTGCGGCAACTGTGTGATGCCATCATGTCAATATGGACCAAAATCTCTGAGGAATGCTTCCAGCACCTTGTTGAATCTATGCCACGAAGAATTGAGGCAGTTCTGAAGGCAAAAGGGGGTCCAACCCGTTACTAGCATGGTGTACCTAATAAAGTGGCCGGTGAGTGTATATTATTATGTAATTGTTCCTGTGTTACTTTGGGGTATCACAGACAATACAATATTTACAGTTCCTCTGGTTTCCACACTTCTATTGTTGGACATAGTGAAATAATTATTGGTCATTTTTCTAGCAGTTGGAGGCCTTATTCTTGGGCAGCACGGTGGCTCAGTGGCTAAAATCCCACAAAGGACAACATCAGCAAGGAGTTTGTATGTTCTTAGTGGGTTTCTATGGTTTTCTCCCACACTCCAAAGACATACTGATAGGGAATTTAGATTGTGAGCACCAATGGGGACAGTGATGATTATGTCTGCAAAGCGCTGTGGGATTAATGGCACTAGATAAGCAAGTATAAAAAATAACTATATGTATATCAGTGCATTAGCACAAAGAATTCTTACTGATATAATGGACAGTTGCCACAACCTGTATATGCTGTTTATGGTTGTCTTTTTCCCTATCTGGAGTCTCATAATGTGTGTGTCACGATTCCTCTGCTCACTGGGACTCAGTGATGGACAGCTCTGTCATCCTATCCTGTGCTGGGGTGTGCTGAGCTGTTGGTGCTTTGATAGACAGCTAGGTTGACCTATTTGAAAATGGAAGGTACAGAGATTTCCAGAGGTGCTCCCTTTTCATGGTAATCGCTCTGCTATTTAGATGAGCTGCCTAGCCCAGATCACAGCCAGTCAAAAGCTTATTCTAAGCCTGTGCTCTCTGGTGTGTGTTGCCTGATCCCTGTGCTGAAGTTCTAATCTACTGATGCTAATCTTTAGACCATGTTCTAACTACCCATTTGTTTTTGCCCCTTTGCATCTGATATTCTGCTGCTAACCTTTGGACCATGTTCACACTACCCGTTTGTTATTGTCCCTTTGCATCTGATATTCTTCTGCTGACATTTGGACCGTGTTCTGACTACCTGATTGTTATTGCCCCTTTGCTTATCCGCTATTTTTCTGGTATTCTGACCATGGCATGTGACCTGACTTATGACCTGACTATTTTCCCTTGGTTTACTACATGCTCTTTTGGTATTGACCCCAGAACGTCTTACTTCGCTGACTCATGGTCTGTCTGTGTGTGGGACTAGCGTCACATTTGTGACTAGTATCATGTTTAGACTGGCCCCAAAAGTACTTTATTTTTTTCTCCACCAATGGAACTTATTCACGCACTGTGTGATTAGGTAGCGAATCTAACCCATATGATTCAGGATCTGGCAAGGGAACACCAAAACTAGAAACTTCACAGTCCCAGCTGCAGGGTCAGTGTTCTAGAACTATGGATGCTTCTCAGTGCTCTCCACCATCAACTGCAGCAATTACTCCTGCACCTTCTGACGTGCAGTTGGTCTCTTCTGAACCTGTAGTGGCAGTTCCTGACAAATTTTTTGGGGGAAGGATCAGTTTAGGGTGTTTAGAGAGAGCTGCAATTTATTTTTTACCTTTCGACCCCAGTCTTCAGGGGATGAGTCCCAGCACGTGAGAATAATCATGTCCCTATTACGAGGGGGTCCTCGGAGTTGGGCATTCTCTTGTTCCCCACTAGACCCAGAACGGTCTTCCGTTGTCTTTTTTGATGATTTAGGAATAATCTATGATGAAGCTGACAAGGCCCATGTTGCAGAAGCTAAGATCATGAACCTGACGCAGGGGGGCCACAAAGGACTACAGCTCTGTGTTCCGGCAATGGTCCTCTGAAGTTTTCTGGAATAATGCAGCTCTCAGGTGTCAGTTTCACAATGGTCTTTTGGATACTTTAAAGGACACTCTGGTGTTGCATACTCCGCCCTGCTCCCTGGGGGAGGCCATGACCCAGGCCATTCGAATGTATCGCTGAATTCGTGAGAGATGTGTTGAACGACAGGGGGTTTCAGTTGTCCTGCCCAAGTCTGTTCACTTGCCAGAGATGGAACCAATGGAGGTTGGAACAGCCCGCTCTTGGGTCGTGGAGAGGAGGCATCTGCATGATCTTGGACTTTACCTTTATTGTGGTCATGCTGGAAATTTCCTCAAAGACTGTTTGACATGCTCTCAAGCCAGCAAGCTGTCGGGAAATGTCTAATTCAGGATGATATTCGAGGAGGTCACCCAGACTTCCAGGTGCCCTTTTACTCCTCAGGTAAAGTATTGCTGAACTTGGAACTTTGTTTTCAGAACCTGTGGTTATCTGCTCTTGCTTTCATTGACTGCAGATCTGCCACCAATTTCATTGATTTTGGACTTGTTCTTAAATTAAGATAAGGGACAGTTAGATTAGAAAGACCTATGCAAATTGTTGCTATTGACAAAACACTGTTAATCCAGAATTTTGTCCAGCTGCTAACAGCGGAATTTACACTTAGAGTGGGAACGCTTCACTCTGAGTCCATCTCCTGCTGGGTTGGTGTTGGGATTTTCATGGCTGCACATCCATAATCCTGTTATTGATTGGTGTCAGAAGGATATTGTTAAATGGAGTTCCTTCTGTCATAAGAAATGACAGCTCTAGTCAAATTTGCTCTGTTAGTCTGCAGGGTCTACTGGCTTACCTGAAAGACTTTGAAGATGTGTTCTCGGAGAAAGAGATACTACCTCCCCATTATCCATATGAATGTTCTATAAATCTTTTTCCAAATGCCAAATTGCCTAAAGCTCGCCTGTATAATTTGTCGGTAACTGAACTGACCGCTATGAAAGAATATGTAAATGAAAGTTTATGGAAGGGTCATATCCATCTTTCCTCCTCACCTATAGCTGCGGGATTCTTTTTTGTGAAAAAGAAAGATGGTGGCCTCCGTCCTTGCTTCGATTTCTGTGAACGAAACAAAATTATGGTTAAGAATACTTACTCGCTTCCACTTATCCCCGATCTACTGTATATAATCAGCTTACAGGGGCTAAATGGTTCTCTAAGTGTGACCTTAGAGGGGCATATAATCTGATACATGTCCGGGAGTGTGATGAGTGGAAAAAGGTGTTTTTAATGTCGGAGGGTTTATTTGAAAATCTTGTCATACCTTTTGATTTAACCAATGCACCTGCAGTCTTTCGGAACTTTATGAATGACATTTTTTCTGATGTTATTGGAAGGTTTATTGTGATATACCTTGATGACATTCTAATTTTTTCGCATGATCTGAATTCTCACTGCGAGCACGTTCGATTTATTTTACAGAAACTCAGGCAAAACTCTTTGTTTGCTAAATTGGAAAAATGTACTTTTTCTGTTCCGGAAATATCATTCTTGAGGTTCATTGTGTCGGCTGAAGGGATTAAAATGGACCATGGGAAGGTGCAGGCTTTAATTGATTGGGTTCAACCTCGTGATCTGAAAGCATTGCAACGATTCTTAGAGTTCGCTAATTACTACAGAAAGTTAATTAAGGGTTTTTCTCAGATTGTGAAACCCGTTACTAACCTCACACGAAAGGGGGCGGATCTTAAGGTTTGGTCGTTGGATGCTATTGGTTCTTTTCATAAATTAAAGGAGTGCTTCATGTCCGCTCCAGTTTTGACTCAACCTGATCTCCATAAATCATTCATCGTAGAAGTGGATGTTTTAGAAGTTAGGGTGGTGGCTGTTTTGTCTCAAGGTTAATAAAAAAGCTATGACCACCAATCCAACAGATACTATGAAAAGCAGGATGCTTGTCTCAAGGTTACAAAACTCTGACCAAATTGCATCCATGTGCATTTTTCTTCTAAAAATGTTTGTCTGCTGAAAGGAATTATGATGTGGGTAATTGCAAGCTGCTATCTGTCAAGTTAGCTTTTGAAGAATGGAGACATTTTTTTGGAGGGAGCTATTCATCCCATTACTGTGGTGACAGATCATAAAAATTTAGCTGATATTGAGTCTGCTAAATGTTTAATCCCTAGACAGGCCAGATGTCCTTATTTTTTTCTAGATTCAATTTTTCCATCACATTCAAACCGGGGTCTAAGAATGTTAGGGCTGGCGCTTTGTCACGTAGCCTTGATTCTGTTTTTCCTCCAGAACCTCTATCCTCCATTCTTCCTCTAGGAATTGTGATTTCTATGGTATCCTCAGAATTTTAAGCTGAAATTTGTGAGGTCCAGTCGTTGGCCCCATCCAAAGTTTTGTGGCGGCTCAGCAGGAGGACTGGTCCTCATTCTTGCCTCTTAGTGAGTTCGCCTTTAACAGTCGGGTCAATCAGTCCACTGGAACCTCTCTTGTTTTTGTAATTATGGTTTTCATCCTCATTCTCTAGAATGAGTCCTGGATGCCTTGGCATAGAGGTTACCATTCAGAAACTTGGGAATGTTTGGAGGAAGGATCAGAGGAATATTGGGATGGCTCAGTTTTGGAAAAAACATAGGGCCGATAGGAAACATTTGGCGGGTTCAAATTTCAAAGTTGGGGATAAAGTTTGGTAATCATCCAAGAATATTAGGCTAAAAGTACCTTCGACAAAGTTCAAAATTCACTGGCCCGTATGAGATTCTGGAGGTAATATATCCAGTTGCCTTTAGATTAAAGCTTCCGCAGTCCCTTCATGTCTCCAATGTTTTTCACAAATCCCTGTTAAAGAAGTTTGTTTCTTCTGTGTTGTCTGTCTCTTCCCCTCCTCCAGTCTCTGTTGATGGAGGTTTGGAGCACAAGGTGCAGAGGATCGTGAAGGTTGATTGTTTGGTTAGAGCTTTTCATTGTAGGTTTCCTGGGAAATCTGGAGATCTGGTGGCCCCCCTTGAAGAGAAAGTGCTGTCACGATTCCTCTGCTCAGAGTGTCTGGGACTCAGTGATGGACAGCTCTGTCATCCTATCCTATGCTTGGGCGTGTTGAGCTGTTGGTGCTTTGATAGACAGCTAGGTTGACCTATCAGAGACTGGAAGGTGCAGATATTTCCACATGTGCTCCCTGTTCTTGGTAAGTGCCCTGCTATTTAGGTGAGCTGTCTGGCCCAGATCACTGCCAGTCAAAAGCTTATTCTAAGCCTGTGCTCTCTGGTGTGTGTGTGTGTGTCGCCTGATCCCTGTGCTATAAGTTCTGATCTACTAATTCTGACCTTTAGACCGAGTTCAGACTAGTCGTTTGTAATTGCCCATTTGCATCTGATATTCTGCTGCTGACCTTTGGACCATGTTCTGACTACCCAATTGTTATTGCTCCTTTGCTTAGCCGCTATTTCTCTTGTATTTTGACTTTGGCATGTAACCTTAATTAAGGTATTGACCCCCCCTTACTTTGCTGATTCATGGTCTGTCCGTGGGTTGTGACTAGCGTCACATTTGTGACTAAGATCACATTGTGTTTGTTTGTTTTTGCGTCGTCTACATTTCAACATATGTTCATGGTATTTTGATGGATATTTAAAAAAAATAATTGTTTTCTATTCTAATTTGGGCTACTTAACTTGTAAGGAGTCCCACTATGTCTGATGCCACCTAGTTATTTGGTCTGCATGTGACCGTTGCAAACAATCAATAGCTTAGTGATTGGCTGCAGCTGTCAAGCGGTGGCAACACTGGAAGAGAAAGAGCAGACACCAGTAGGGAGAGACAGCCAAAACAGGGTTGGGGTTAGACTAAGGAATGTTTAATAGAGTAAGGAATCTTATATTTTCGCCATAGCAGTTGACATTTATAACATTCTGCACTTTAGGGGTCCTGGCTTGTCTTACATTACACAGATCATCCACTGATATGAATGGACACTGTGTTGCTTAATTCATCTTACAGTGATAATATAGGGAAGTTAAATACTTGACAGTTTTTCCAGAATAGCTCTTTACATACAGCTCTGACCTAACCTTTATAGCAGCAAAAAGCAGCTTTACGGAAGCTTTATGCAGACCTATGAATCCCCCCAGTGTATGCACTGTGCGCTGCGAGGATTTGTTGGTGTCTGAGCCGGGAACGGTGGTGATGTATGAGTTATACATATTCTCAGCCAGAGCCTAACTAGTCTAGTGACGCGGCCATCCAGTGGGCATGGCTGTCCAGTGGGCGTGGCATCGCTAATAATACAAGGGTATGCAGCGAGGCCACACCCACTAGTTGGCTTCTGACGAGGAGTATGTATAACGCATACATACCCTCAGGTCTCAGGTCAGACACTGGTAAATCCTCACAGCGCACAGTGAGTGTAGACTGTAGACTTAGTAATTTAGACCAGACAACCCCTTTAACTACATATATCATATACACATTGTGTGGCTCTATTTTTTATTGCTTGGACAGCTGCTTGCGTTCTATATGGCTTTGTTATTTCCATCTATTTATTGTGCACAGTTTAAAACTAATAAGTGTATTCTGTAGGGCATTACTATTGACACTAGAGATGATACTTTGGTGAAGTTATCAGACATGGTATATGCTACTCTAATTCCAGTAGATTAATGTTAGTTCTTTGCTACATAGCACTGTAATTTGCTTATTGTATGACACTATATTATTTAAATACATTTTGCACACTTTTGCTATGCTATTAGTTACACACTGTGTGGATGTTTTATTTGGTCTTTGTAAAGCACTATTGTAAAGATCGCCTGGGTCAAGGATCACATCAGTGACCCCTAACACCATTAAAAATGTTTCATCTCCCAGACACTTTTCCAAATGGCTGCATACTTCTAAATGACAATGACCTTGGGAACCCCTGCTTACATCAAGGAAAGAGGGTCTTCGATTTATAAAAAAATAATCGTTTCTTTATTTAACAAGTACATTCGGATGATAGCAGGCACAAGGCTTAGTGAATACACCTTCTTTCATCAATAGAGGTTAAAGCTGTATAATTTTCAATAGAGTACACTTGGTTCCATCCTTTTTCCTATAACTTTCCTGCTGACTTTGGCCAAGCTTCAGTGCAGTAACTGATGCTCTTACCTGTCAAGCCAAGCTTTTCTCTTCTGGAACTTGCAGGGACAGCCTATTAGGCTAGGTTCACATTGCGTTAGGGCAATCCATTTAGCGCTAGCACTAGCGGATTGCGCTAACGCAATGTTTATTTAGGGGCCGCGTTAGGGGTCGCGTTAATGTCCCCGCTCTCGCAGATCCCCGATCTGCGAGAGCGGGGAACGGACCTCGGGCACGCCACGGACGCTGCAAGCAGCGTCCGAGGCGCGCCACAGAAGAACGGCACATCGCTAGCGCGAGCTGAAAAAGGCACGTGCTAGCGATGCACTGCAGGTGAAATTTACATTGCTGTCAATGGGTGCACTAACGGACCCGTTGCACAGCGTTAATTGCGACATTTTCGCCGTGCAACGCTGTCCGTTAGCATGCACACATTAACGCAATGTGAACCTAGCCTTAGGGATTTGTCTTGCATGTAATTGGCTTCCAAGTCCCTGCTTTTACCGGGTCTATTTGACTGCCTTTACCTGCACTGACATCAGAACAGTTTGATCAAAAACAGTGTTTACTAAGTACCCTATGTTAATTATTTAATGCACTTGCTTTTTTACTTATTTATTTTCATTAGGGTCAATGCACACATTGTATTCCTTGGGTTTTGTTCGTTTCCTTGGCCAGTGTGAACATGCCTTTATATCATGCATGTTTTCAAGTCATACTCCGGCTCAGTTTTCTGTTAATCTTCAGCATTTTTGTATTCAGTACAAATAGGGTGTGGCCCCCCTTTTCACTGAGCTGGCAGCTCATAAATAGTCCCTCCAAAGCTGGGTGTCTGGTTGGGACCTTGTGACTCTCTGCCACTATTCACACTAGGTAGGTTTTAACATTAGAGAGTGTAGTTACTGTCCCAATTGGGTACACCTTGCCGTGGTGGGACAGGTTTATTGCTTTTTTTTTTAATCAAAATCAGTGTTTACTAAGTACCCTATGTTAATTATTTTTTACTTAATTATTTTCATTAGGGTATATGCACATATTGATTTTCATAGGTTTTGTTGGCCTCTATACATTGTAGCCTAACACACACTGCTACTTCTAACTACGAGCTTCTCAACTAACTTTGAACGTTCAGCATCTGTCACATAAAAAATAATTACACTTTTGGTATTTTTTATTTATAATTTTGCCAAACATAACATTTTGACCTGCTTATGAAACTTTGTAAATCACTTTATTAGGGATTTGTCTTAATTTTTGTAAAAATTGCCTGTAATTGGCTTCCAAATCCTTGCTTTTACCAGGTTTATTTGACTGCCTTTATCTGCTCTGACAACAGAACATACTCATTTAGAGTACAGATGATGGCAGTGCAAGGATTTACTTAGCACCTGTGTCTCACTAACTCTGGATTTAAGTTGTTGCAGGATATTGCTCTGATAAGCACCACACTCAGAGGAGGACACAGGTCGTAAGCCTTTCACTACCATCATCTGTATTTCAAGTATGTTCTGATATTAATGTAGGTGAAGGCTGGTAAATAGATTGGGGAAAAGCAGACGTTCAAAGCCACTTATATGCATTTTTTTACAGTAATGGAGATAAATTCTTTAATTAAGTGACTTACAAAGTTTCATAACTCTCCATGTTACACAAAATTATTAGAATAAATAAAAGTCTAGCTAATCCTTAATTCTCTCCCTGCTACAAGGTCTGCAAGAAAACCACTATCTCTTTACTAACCCTGTGTCTGCAAGAGCTGATTTTCCCAATAAAACTGGATCTATAGCAGTCACATTACATATGAAGCAACTTCTTTCTACTGAGCGACACAACAGGGCAACAAATATAAAAGACAAGAAATTATACACTACAGCATCATACAATTGCAGAACAATCTTTAGGGGTGCCGGCAATCCTCTACTCCTGTACACTATCATTCAGCCATTATTTGGCACTATTACGGTAATTGAGCCTTGTATTCCTCTCATAGAAAAGTAACAATAAAAGAATTGCTTATGACATCAAAAGAGATTGGAGATTTCAATTTTCTAAAACAGTTTTGAAAAATAAAATGAATACGTTTTTTAACGGCAACTACAACACTTTTTCTTAGTATTAGCTTTTATTTATCAAAACTTTTATGACATTATTACCTGCATACTTTATGGCTTTGTTGTATTGTTATTTTACTTTGGTTCATATCTTTTTTTGGGGACAAACACAAACCGTAGAAAACGAAAAAAAATAAAACAATAAAAAACACCCTTCAGTAATATTTAATAATAGTAGTTCCATGGTTTCAGTAATTTCAGTTTGCTATAGAGCAATCAAGAGCGATCCTATTGTATCTGCCCATAGGATGCACAACTGTCAGCTGTAAACTTGGTTATTTTCGGCTGCTTAACTAATTTTGGTGAAATAAGTGATAAAATGAATTCTTGTTTCCTGTCTCCTGTTTACTGTATACTTTTGATTTTCTGATTATTGTAAACTATGTTAAAACGGCAGGAGACAGATCCAATTTATTTCCTATTACCGTCACATCACAGAAGAATACACATGTACCAGTGGCAGAATATAACAAACAGACAGTGAAATTTTGATAATCAGATAGTGCTTTCCCAGCTCTACAAAGAACTCTGACCTCCCTCCTGTTGTTCTGTTCCCTGGAGACAAATGGTGTTATTCAAAGAAACTAATTTTGTTTTGCCATCACTGTGTTAGCATTTTTTTTCTTGTAACTGAAAGCAATTGAATGCAGACATCTGCCCACTGCATGCTGTTGTCTTCCCCCTCCAGCCCTTCCCGGATCACTTGCACCGTCAGAAGTTGTGCCGCAAGTGCAAATCTAATATATATTTAGCAGGAAATGATATGAAATCAATATTCCTTCTCTTGCGTGGGAGCCAACGGAAATAGTGTTTTACATTTGGGGTAACGTGTTTGGTATCTGCTGCCTCTGCCGTCTGACATCTCCGAAACGCGGTACAATTAATGATGTATTTGCAAACAAATCGTCTTCCTCTAACGCTCACTGAGAGAGAGTGGGAGTTTCCTACGTGGTGTCTCGTTCACATCACATGCTTATTTTTTTTTAATTTCTAGAGCAAGGTTGGTGACAGCTGAAGAAGTCTGTATTTTCTGAAGAGCAGCATGATGGTAGAGAGGAGCTGGCTCCTGGGGGAGATCTAATGGTTCCTCTCCTTCCTGCACAGAGATAAAGACTTATAATAAGCGTGTATGTTCACCATCTGGCTCTGTGCATGTGGTCCTTATGGAGGCGAAAGCGGCACAATCTGTAAATGATCAGGAGCCATAGAACACCCTCCAGAGAATCCACGATGCAATCAAGGTGACAGATGGCATGGACACTGCTGTGGCCTTACAGAGAAGAACAAAATCACCTTCAATAAACTCTGACTGGAATGGACATGAGCACCTCAAAAAGTCAGTTTGTCAGTCAAACTGCGACAGCAAAGCTGCATTGAGGGAAACATAGCGGCCAGCTCTCTGTTTTCAATCGTTTCCATCTGACTAAGCCTGAACTATGATCTTTTTTTTTTTTTTTTACTCCCTCCGACAAATTGTCCTCTCTGTTTAGCTGAAGCAGGCCAGCAAATTACCAGATTCATAGTTTTATTGAAGGAAATTGAAAACACGATGTCCTCAATTCTAGGGACAAACAGCTGGCAGGTGTTATGACGTACGTAAACATCTAATGGACCCCCCTGATTTAATGATCATTTCATATGGCGCGCTTGTAGTCGTTCTTTGTGAAGCATCTACCTCGAATTCTACATTTTTTTAATGCTTGCCATTATTGAAATACTGAAGCCAAAACAATTCTTGGTTCCGATGCTGATTTATTGCATTTCAGTTTCTTTGAATGGCATAATTTTTTCTTTCAGAATTTTGTACCAGATTTTCACACAATTAGAAGTACAAATATTAGTTTGGAATATAAAATCATTGATAATGTGTTTTTTACATTTGTTAAAGTCTTAACATTGTAATTTTATGATTCTGACTGTCTGTCTGTCTCTATCTATCTAACTATCTAGCTAACTCTTTTTTACCAACATTATATACAGATATACAATATATATTCTAATTTGATCCATATACAGTATATATATATATATATATATATATATGTACAGTATAAATATATCTCAAATCAGAATATATATATATATATATATATATATATATATATATATATATATATATACCGTATATACTCGAGTATAAGCCGACCCGAGTATAAGCCGACCCCCCTAATTTTGCCACAAAAAACTGGGAAAACTTATTGACTCGAGTATAAGCCTAGGGTGGAAAATGCAACAGCTACCGGTGAATTTCAAAAATAAAAATAGATGCTCCATACTGTTCATTATGGCCCCATAGCTGTGCCATATAGTGCTCTGCACCATTATTGCCCCATAGCTGTGCCATATAGTGCTCTGCACCATTATTGCCCCATAGCTGTGCCATACAGTGCTCTGCACCATTACTGCCCCATAGCTGTGCCATACAGTGCTCTGCACCATTACTGCCCCATAGCTGTGCCATATAGTGCTCTGCACCATTATTGCCCCATAGCTGTGCCATACAGTGCTCTGCACCATTACTGCCCCATAGCTGTGCCATATAGTGCTCTGCACCATTATTGCCCCATAGCTGTGCCATACAGTGCTCTGCACCATTACTGCCCCATAGCTGTGCCATATAGTGCTCTGCACCATTATTGCCCCATAGCTGTGCCATACAGTGCTCTGCACCATTACTGCCCCATAGCTGTGCCATATAGTGCTCTGCACCATTATTGCCCCATAGCTGTGCCATACAGTGCTCTGCACCATTACTGCCCCATAGCTGTGCCATATAGTGCTCTGCACCATTACTGCCCCATAGCTGTGCCATACAGTGCTCTGCACCATTACTGCCCCATAGCTGTGCCATACAGTGCTCTGCACCATTACTGCCCCATAGCTGTGCCATATAGTGCTCTGCACCATTACTGCCCCATAGCTGTGCCATACAGTGCTCTGCACCATTACTGCCCCATAGCTGTGCCATACAGTGCTCTGCACCATTACTGCCCCATAGCTGTGCCATACAGTGCTCTGCACCATTACTGCCCCATAGCTGTGCCATACAGTGCTCTGCACCATTACTGCCCCATAGCTGTGCCATACAGTGCTCTGCACCATTACTGCCCCATAGCTGTGCCATACAGTGCTCTGCACCATTACTGCCCCATAGCTGTGCCATACAGTGCTCTGCACCATTACTGCCCCATAGCTGTGCCATTTAGTGCTCTGCACCATTACTGCCCCATAGCTGTGCCATACAGTGCTCTGCACCATTACTGCCCCATAGCTGTGCCATATAGTGCTCTGCACCATTACTGCCCCATAGCTGTGCCATACAGTGCTCTGCACCATTACTGCCCCATAGCTGTGCCATATAGTGCTCTGCACCATTACTGCCCCATAGCTGTGCCATATAGTGCTCTGCACCATTACTGCCCCATAGCTGTGCCATACAGTGCTCTGCACCATTACTGCCCCATAGCTGTGCCATTTAGTGCTCTGCACCATTACTGCCCCATAGCTGTGCCATACAGTGCTCTGCACCATTACTGCCCCATAGCTGTGCCATATAGTGCTCTGCACCATTACTGCCCCATAGCTGTGCCATACAGTGCTCTGCACCATTGCCCCATAGCTCTGCCATATAGTGCTCTGCACCGTCCATTATTGCCCCATAGCTGTGCTGCTGCTGCTGCAATAAAAATAATAAAACACATACTCACCTGTCTTGCTTGCAGCTTCTCTGCGCCATCTTCCCGGCGTCTCCCTGCACTGACTGATCAGGCAGAGGGCGGCGCGCACACTATATGCGTCATCGCGCCCTCTGCCTGCAGTCAGTGAGGAGAGAGAGACGCCGGGAAGATGGAGACAGCGCCCGGCGTGTGGAACGAGGACAGGTGAATATGACATACTTACCTGCTCCCGGCGTCCCGCTCCTTCCCCCTGCCTGTGTTCGGTGCCGCAGCCTCTTCCTCTGTCAGCGGTCACCGGCACCGCTTCATTAGAGAAATGAATAGGCGGCTCCGCCCCTATGGGAGGTGGAGCAGCCTATTCATTTCTCTAATGAGCGGTCCCACGTGACCGCTCAGGGGAAGAGGCTGCTGCACCCGGAGACCGTGGGACGGGCAGGGGGAGTGACAGGATCGCCGGGACTAGGTAAGTATGCCTCAGCGCCCTCTCCCCCTCACCCGCCGACCCTGCCACAGACCGTGACTCGAGTATAAGCCGAGGGGGCACTTTCAGCCCAAAAATTTGGGCTGAAAATCTCGGCTTATACTCGAGTATATACGGTATATATATATATATAGAACAAATTAGAATATATATCTGTATATAATGTTGGTAAAAAAGAGTTAGATAGAGACAGACAGATAGATAGATGGATGATAGATAGATAGATAGATAGATAGATAGATAGATAGATAGATAGATAGATAAAATCATAATCAGATCAAATTAGAATGATATATTTCAAGTACTGGTGATAGTACTGAAATGCAAATAATAGCACAAGACAGCACAAAGTTTAGGGGAAAAGTACAAAGGTAAATATTATAACCATCTTTTATATAATTTTACATTTTCTATATTATTAAATGCTTTATTTAATATCTTTTTTGCAATGGAGCTCTGAATTTAATACATTGGGTTAAATTTCCTTCATTTTCTAATAAATCTATAGTAAATGGTAAATCTGGTAAATCTATAATGATGTGCACATTTTTTCCTGCTGTATGTGAATAGCTTCAGATTTATATTACATTGCAATGAACAGTTTCCATTTTTTGCATGGATTTCTCAAGATCTAAAACAAAAAAAAACTGAAAAAAGAAAAAAAAACTGAGAGCAGTAAGTTAATGAGGACCTGTCAGTTTTCCTAACAAGTAAATGCTTTCCCTATAAGATACAAATTCTAAAACATCTTTTCTTAGTAGTATACATTGTGCTGTTTCTCCTATATTCCTATTGATATAGAATTTAGATTATGAGCCCCAATGGGGACAGTGATGATGTGTGTAAAGTGCTGCAGAAATTAGAGGTTGTTTTAAAGTATTCCACCTGTCAATGGGTGCGTCCCTTCTCAACCTGATACTGACCAATCAGCTCTGCCGGTGCAGGCTGTTTAGGGACATGCCCACAGAATAACACAATAATGTGGAGTTAAGGCAGGTGCAGACGACCGTATTTTCAGTCCGAGTACAATCCGACAAAACATTGGATCGCACTCGTACCAATGTTATGCTATTGGGACGTGGAAAGAAATCAGACTGCTCGCATATTACATCTGAGTGCAATCCGATTTTCGCGGCCACAGAGAATGGAGAAGATGGAGACATTTTTTTCTCCATCTTCTCATCATCCGAGAGAATCGGGTCACACTCGGATCGAACTCTGAACAGAGTGCTATTTGCATAATCGGCCTGATTTTCTTGAATAAGAGGATCTACGGCCTTCTGCACCTGCACTTACAAGAAAAGATGTGTCACAATTGTTGTTTTTTTAATATATAGGAAAGGAAAAAATGAACAGAACTCACCGTCTAGTAGGATAGGGATAAGTCCATATATCTTGTAAGTAGACAGTCTAAAGTGCGATCGAGGTTCCCAGGTTAAACAGGTACAATAATCCACAGGTACAGTGGAAACCCCTGACAAGCTATCTCATTTTGAAAACTACACCTTTTAAGAAATTTATTTACAGGTGTGGTGAGCACCTTGAACCCACAGGTGCTTCACAGAATTGTATAACGTGAGCCATGAAAATAAACAAATCACATTTTTTTTCACTAAAATGTTACTTTAGCCCCAACTTTTTCATTTTCCCAAGGATAACAGGAGAAAGTGGACCATACAATCTGTTGTGCAATATCTCCATACCCAACATATGGTCAGAAACTACTGTTTGGGTGCATGGCAGGGCTCAGAAAGGAAGGAGCATCATTTGACTTTTAGAGCACAAAATTGGCTTGAATAGATTGAGGACGGCATTGATTGCATTTGCAGAGCCCCCAATATGCCAAAACAGTTCAATACCCCACAAATGACCCCATATTGGAAACTGATCTAGAGGTGAGGTGAGAACTGTGAACCTTCACAGACTTTTAGAACATCAAATGATGAAAATGAAAAAAAATATATATATTTTCACAAGAGTGACACAAGTGGACCCCAAAATTTGTTGAGTGGGTGTTTTCCAGAAAGAAGCAACAGTGGATGTTGCTGAGTGTAAATTGCAAATCAGCCATTTTTAGTACCCGTACATTGTATTGCTGTGCTGTCCAGCCATCTCTTCAGGGCTTGCAGATATTACTAGGACATATGTATAATTTTCTAATTGTACTATTGTGCTTTTTTTGTATTTTTGTCCTTTGCTGCCATCTACCCACCATTATTATTTTAAGTTCTTATGTATTGCTGATGTAATTTCCCATCATGCTTCTATCTCTGAAACTTCTCCTATCTATTTACTCACATCCTTTCTTTCTGGTCAGTGCCATCTTGCCAGAAACCAGCATTAGAGCTGGATTCTTCTGTTATCTCTATCCTCCAACCTCCATCTTCTGCCTCATCCTCATCCCTTCATCTTCTCTGACATCTGAACCTCATAATTTATCAAGGTATAAATAAATGTGAATAAATGAACTAAAAGTTCATCCACTGCATCTTCCTTCCTAGATCATCCACGTGCAGCTGGTCAGTAAGAGAGATGCCGGGATAGCAAGTAACCTATCTACTAATAGAGATCTGTGGTCACATCCTTCAAACACATCTCTCCTACGTACATCAGTTGCAGAATAGATGCCCACACATTGTGACAATCTCATGCTTCTGGATACATGGACTCCAAAAATTTAGTTGGCTCTCATCACTACAGAAATGACAAACATATGGACACCAATTGTAGTTTAGACCCACAGTGGGGCTCAGAAGGGAAGGGGACATTTGGATTTGGGGGTGCAAAATTGATTGATTGATTTCTTTTGGGCGGTGAGGAGCCATAGCACTTTTCCAGAGCCTTTGTGGTACTAGTAAAGTGGAAGCCCCCTATATTTCCATTGACAGATGACAGATCTGAGTGAGGACTTGCTTTTTTGTGGTTTAAAATTGAAGATATTATTGGGAACATTTTACATAACATTTGGGATCATATTTTTCTGGCGTTCTATGCTGAGCATTTACATCAAGGTTTTCATCTAAATCTCGGAATGACGTGATTCAAATGAAACCCTCGATGGATCCAATCACTATAATGAGGCAGCAAAGTTACTCTGGACTCCGTTTGGCTTCTCTTCAGTAGTGTCCTTTTTAGAGGTGCACAAAACTGTGTACGTATAAAAAGACGGACACTGGCGGAAGATAGGCCAGAAGGCATCATAAGTGTCTCTGTCTGCCTTATTATAGTAGATCTGGTTTTATTTATTTTTTACGCTGCTTGTCATGCATTATAAGTGATTTTATCAGACACTAAAAAACCTGGGTTTTTTTGCGGGCCGAGTTGACGTTTTTATTATTTTATTGTTACCATTTTTACATATTTTGATCATTTTCTATTCTGATTTTTGGGAGGAAGAATGAACCTAAACCAGCAATTCAGGGATTGTTTTTTGTTTTGTTTTCTTTTATGCTGTTCACCATGTGGTAAAAGTGATAAGATAGCTTTATTCTTCAGGTCGGCATGATTACAGCGATACCACATTTATATAATTTTTAAAATGTTTCGCTGCTTTTACACAATAAAAACTAATTCATAGAAACATTTATAGAAAAAGTATTGTCTTCACATTGATTTATTCTGATAGCTTTCTTATTTCTCCACTGATGGAGTTGAACGGTGGCTTGTTATTTTGTGGGACAAAATGACGTTTTCATCAATACCACTTTTATTTACACGTGACTTTTTAATTGCTGTGTATTCCACTTTTTGTTCAGCGGTACGATGAAAAAGCTTAAAGTTTTTTTGCCATTTTTTTATGGTGTTCACTGAAGGGGTAAACTAGTTTGACAGTTTTATAGATCAGGCCATTCCGGAAGCGGCAATGCCAAATATGTGTAATTTTGTTGTTTTTTCCATAAATATACCTATTTATTGGTATAATATTTGTTTTAATTTATTTTACTCTTTTTTTTAACTTTTTTACTTCGCCCCTCTATGTGACTTTAACTTTTATCACTCTGCTTGCTGGTATAATGCATTGCAATGCACTAGTATTGCAATGCACTATACCTGTCAATGCCGCATTGGCAGAAGCCTCTTAGACCATGCTCCTTGCATGGCCTAAACAGGCTGCCATAGCCATAGCAACGACTAGGCCATCGCAATGATATTCCACGATAGCCATGATTGGACAAGAAAGGGAGCTCCCTCTCCTAACCTCCTAAATGCTGCGGTCACTATCAATTGCAGCATTTAGGGGTTTAAATGGCCAAGGGCGCTCATGACCATGAAGCCCGGAGGTCGTGCATTACTCACACCATGCTTCCAGATGTGATCATGCAGGCACAGCACCTTACGTCATTGGTCGTGAAGGGGTTAAACAGCAACCACTGTTTTTATTTCATAAATCAATAGTATACATGAAAATAACCAACTTTGTATATATCTTATCAGAAAAATTAGCTTCTTTTTCTACCAAAATTGGCCAGCCTTTATCAAAATTCTCAATTCTGATGTAAAATATGTATTCAGTTTAGAAAGACTTTCCCATTACTGAGATAGGAGATGGCAGCTGCTACGGATACATTTCTTTGTAGACGGGAGGAGGGAGTAGCTAGAAACAGAGCTCCTCCCTCTTTGTCATCTCCCTTTTATCTAGATAGAATCTCCTCAGTAGCAGCCGCCATCTCCTATCTTAGTAATGTAACAATTTGTCTTCACTGAATACAGATTTTCGATACTAGTGTTGAGCATTCCGATACCGCAAGTATCGGGTATCGGCTGATATTTGCGGTATCGGAATTCCGATACCGAGTTCCGATATTTTTGCGATATCGGGAATCGGGATCGGGATCCATATTCATGTAAAAAATAAAGAATAAAAATAAAAAATATGGATATACTCACCCACCGACGGCCCCTGGCTCGCAGCGGTGCAACCGGCAGCCTCCGTTCCTAAGAATGCAGTGAGTGTAGGACCTGCGATGACGTCGCGGTCTTGTGATTGGTCGTGTGACCGCTCATGTGACCGCTCACGTGACCGCTCACGTGACCGCGACGTCATCGTAGGTCCTTCACTCTCTGCATTCTTAGGAACGGAGGCAGACGCTTGCAGCGGTGACAGCCAGGGTTCGTCGGAGGGGTGAGTATATCCATATTTTTTATTTTTATTCTTTATTTTTTACATGACTATGGATCCCAGGGCCTGAAGGAGAGTCTCCTCTCCTTCAGACCCTGGGAACCATCCAGGATCACTTCCGATATTTGTGTCCCATTGACTTGTATTGGTATCGGGTATCGGTATCGGCGATATCCGATATTTTTTGGATATCGGCCGATCCAATCCGATACCGATACTTTCAAATATCAGAAGGTATCGCTCAACACTAATAATGACTGATCAATTGTGCAGAGAAAGAAGCAAATTTCTCTGATAAGATATAAAAAATAAAAATCAGATGACGGTTACTCTTTAACTGAAATACATATTTTGGGACCGGTAAATCATATATATATATGTGTGTACATATATATATATATATATATATATATATATATATATATATATATATATATATATATATATATATATATATATATCCTTTTCAATTGTATATGTTTATGCTTTTTTAATTTCCCCTTGGTTTTGTGTATGCCAGTCAGTGATTTGTATTAGATTCTACCAAGAGTTGTAGACTTCTTCAGAAAATGTAACACTTGATGTCAATGATAATTAAAAGGATAAAAGTAGGATTAAATAGCTCTCCATCTCCCTAATTCCTACTGACATAAGGGTGTACCACTTCATGACTCTTTATGACCTCACTGTTAACAGTTCCTTATTTTCCATAAATAGTTAATGACCTCTTCACCGTATATTAAATGAAGTCACGCTTCTTCATTGTGTATTTAACTTTGACCTTCAGAGTTCATAGCCAATTTCTCAAGACATTTACACTTCAATAAACTCATGTCTTATTTTATTATATTATTGTAATCTTAACTTATTTCAATAGTCACACTTACCATAAAGTCTAAGCTGAGATTTTGTCATAGTTCCACTTTAGAGATGTGGTCAAACAATAATGGAGGTATCTAACCGTTGGTATTCATTAGAAATAAAATCCGATTGCTAGTATTTCTGATATTACTGAATTTGCTTTGATTAGTCTACTTATTCCTCAATTTAAATCAGCAACATACAGGTGCTTCTCACAAAATTAGAATATCATCAAAAAGTTAAGTTATTTCAGTTCTTCAATATAAAAAGTGAATATCATATTATATAGAGTCATTACAAACAGAGTGATCTATTTCAAGTGTTTATTTCTGTTAATGTTGATGATTATGGCTTACAGCCAATGAAAACCCAAAAGTCATTATCTCAGTAAATTAGAATACTTTATAACACCAGCCTGAAAAATGATTTTAAAATCTGAAATGTTGGCCTACTGAATTGTTATGTTCAGTAAATGCACTCAATACTTAGTCGGGGCTCCTTTTGCATCAATTACTGCATCAGTACGGCATGGCATGGAGGTGATCAGCCTGTGGCACTGCTGAGGTGTTATGGAAGCCCAGGTTGCTTTGATAACAGCCTTCAGCTTGTCTGCATTGTTGGGTCTGGTGTCTCTAAACTTCCTCTTGACAATACCCCATAGATTCTGGGGTTAAGGTCAGGCGAGTTTGCTGGACAATCAAGCACAGTGACACTGTTGTTTCTAACCAGTTATTGGTACTTTTGGCAGTGTGGACACGTGTCAAGTCCTGCTGGAGAGTGAAATTTCCATCTCCAAAACGGCTGCACTGACTTTGGTCTTGATAAAACACAGTGGACCTACATCAGCAGATGACATGGCTCCCCAAACGATCACTGATTGTGGAAAGTTCACACTAGACCTTGGAAATCAAGGTCCCAGAGTCTGGAGGAAGAGTGGGGAGAGGCACACAATCCAAGCTGCTTGAGGTCTAGTTTTTATTTTAGGCATTGTCTGTTAGGTGGGCACACTGTGAATGTGCACCTACTGGCTGTACTTATACCAACATATGTTATAACTCTTTTCTTTGGTTTTGCTTTTTTTTGTACTTTTTACAGACAGTGGCATATCCCCCCTTTTGGGGCTGGGCTTTTTGTCCACAGGCAGATGTCTAAACCAATGGGCATGGATCCTGCTCTGGCCCCAAAGGTCTGTTAAGGTCTGCTGACACAGAGTGAGTTTTAATAATAGAGATAGGACCGTCCCAATTAGGTACATGTTGTATACCTTGATATTACTGAATAAAAACATTATACAAAGACCAAGACTTATATTACCACCATACTCTGATAGATACCCATTTTGCAGACAAAATAATGGGTTATCATAGAATTATAGAATGTTACAGTTGAAAGGGATCTTCAAGACATCGTGTCCAACCACGTGCGCAATGCAGGATTTACTAAATCATCCCAGACAGATTTCTGTCCAGCCTCTGTTTTAAGACTTCCATTGAAGGAGAAATCACCACCTCTCATGGCAGATTGTTCCACTCGTTGATCTCCCTCACAGTCAAAAAGATTTTTATAATTTCTAATCTGTCTCCTCCTACTCAGTTTCATCGCATTGCTTCTAGTCTTTCCTTGTGCAAATGAGAATAAAGCTGATACCTCTACAGTGTGACAACCCTTCATCTATTTGTAGACAGCTATTAAGTCTCATCTCAGTCTTCTCTTTGCAAGTTAAACATTCCCAAATCCTCTAATTGGTCCTCATAGGACATTATTTGCAGACAGGTCACCATTTTGGTCACTCTTACCTGAACTTGCTCTAGTTGTTTGTGTCTTTTTTAAAATGTGGTGCCCAGAAATCTGGGTTACAGGGCAGGTATTTAAAATTACTCACACATACTTTCTGATTGGAGTCTTTCATATTTCCTGTGTTTTCGACATGGATCAGACCAACATGACAACTTCTCCTTGACAATCATTTGTCTGTGTAATTTTCAACTTCTTACCTTTGATTTCTTACCTTCCAGCACTGGCATCATCTATTCACAACTAGTGATGAGTAGTGTTGAGCATTCCGATACCGCAAGTATCGGGTATCGGCCGATATTTGCTGTATCGGAATTCCGATACCGAGATCCGATACTTTTGTGGTATCGGGTATCGGTATCGAAACAACATTAATGTAAAAATGTGTAAAAGAGAGAATTAAAATAAAAAATATTGCTATACTCACCTCTCCGACGCAGCCTGCACCTTACCGAGGGAAGCGGCAGCGTTCTTTGTTTAAAATTTGCGCTTTTCTTTCCTTACGTGAAGTCCCAGCTTTGTGATTGGTTGCGTCGCAGTCACATGGGCGACGCAACCAATCACAGCAAGCCGTGACGTAATTTCAGGTCCTTAAGGATTTTAAAATTACGTCCCGGCTTTGTGATTGGTTGCGTCGCAGTCACATGGGCGACGCAACCAATCACAAGCCGTGACGTCACGGGAGGCTGGACACGCGCGCATTTTAAAATGTGCGCTTGTCCAGCCTCCGTGACGTCCCGGCTTGTGATTGGTTGCGTCGCGATCAACCAATCACAAGCCGGGAGGCTGGACACGCGCGCATTTTAAAATGCGCGCTTGTCCAACCTCCCGTGACGTCCCGGCTTGTGATTGGTTGCTTCGTGATCAACCAATCACAAGCCGGGAGGCTGGACACGCGCGCATTTTAAAATGCGCGCTTGTCCAACCTCCCGTGACGTCCCGGCTTGTGATTGGTTGCTTCGCGGTCAACCAATCACAAGCCGGGAGGTCACGGGAGGTTGGACAAGCGCGCATTTTAAAATGCGCGCGTGTTCAGCCTCCCGGCTTGTGATTGGTTGATCGCGACGCAACCAATCACAAGCCGGGACGTCACGGGAGGCTGGACAAGCGCGCATTTTAAAATGCGCACGTGTCCAGCCTCCCGTGACGTCACGGCTTGTGATTGGTTGCGTCGCCCATGTGACTGCGACGCAACCAATCACAAAGCCGGGACGTAATTTTAAAATCCTTAAGGACCTGAAATTACGTCACGGCTTGCTGTGATTGGTTGCGTCGCCCATGTGACTGCGACGCAACCAATCACAAAGCCGGGACTTCACGTAAGGAAAGAAAAGCGCGAATTTTAAACAAAGAACGCTGCCGCTTCCCTCTGTAAGGTGCAGGCTGCGTCGGAGAGGTGAGTATAGCAATATTTTTTATTTTAATTCTCTCTTTTACACATTAATATGGATCCCAGGGCCTGAAGGAGAGTTTCATCTCCTTCAGACCCTGAGAACCATCAGGAATACCGTCCGATACTTGAGTCCCATTGACTTGTATTGGTATCGGGTATCGGTATCGGATTGGATCCGATACTTTGCCGGTATCGGCCGATACTTTCCGATACCGATACTTTCAAGTATCGGACGGTATCGCTCATCACTAGTGATGAGTGAGTATACTTTGGGTTTTCCCGAGCACGCTCGGGTGGTCTCTGAGTATTTGTGACTGCTCGGAGATTTAGTTTTCCTTGCCTCAGCTGAATGATTTACAGCTATTAGCCAGCTTGATTACATGTAGGGATTCCCTAGCAACCAGGCAACCCTCACATGTACTCAGGCTGGCTAGAAGCTGTAAATCATTCAGCTGTGGTGATGAAAACTAAATCTCCGAGCACTCACAAATACTCGGAGACCACCCGAGCATGCTCTGGAAAACCCGAGCAGCGAGTATACTCGCTCATCACTATTCACAACCTACACAAACTTCCCATCCTGCTGTCACTCCCAATTCTGAGCCTGTTGCTGTCCTGTTTGTCCATAGAAACTATTAAGAATGAGAGTCCTCAGTGGTTGACACCTTTTAACCCCTTAAGCCCCAAGGGTGGTTTGCACGTTAATGACCAGGCCAATTTTTACAATTCTGACCACTATCCATTTATGAGGAATGCTTCAGTGGATCTTGATGATTCTGACACTGTTTTCTCATGATATATTGTACTTCATGAAAGTGGTAAAATTTCTTCGATAAGACTTGCGTTTATTTGTGAAAAAAATGTAAATTTGTCGAAAATTTTGAAAATTTTGCAATTTTCCAACTTTGAATATTTATGCCCTTAAATCACAGAGATATGTCACACAAAATACTTAATAAGTAACATTTCCCACATGTCTACTTTACATTATAATAATTTTGGAACCAAAATTTGTTTTTGTTAGGGAGTTATAAGGGTTAAAAGTTGACCAGCAATTTCTCATTTTTACAACACCATTTTTTTTAGGGACCACTTCACATTTGAAGTAATTTTGAGGGGTCTATATGATAGAAAATAACCTAGTGTGACACCATTCTAAAGACTGCACCCCTCAAGATGCTCAAAACCACATTCAAGAAGTTTATTAACTCTTCAGGTGTTTCACAGGAATTTTTGGAATGTTTAAATAAAAATGAACATTTAACTTTTTTCACACAAAATTTACTTCAGCTCCAATATGTTTTAATTTACCAAGGGTAACAGGAGAAAATGGACCCGAAAAGTTGTGCAATTTGTCCGAAGTACGCTGATACCCCATATGTGGGGGTAAACCACTGTTTGGATGCATGGCAGAGCTCGGAAGGGAAGGAGCGCCGTTTGACTTTTCAAAGCAAAATTGACTGGAATTGACATGGGACACCCTGTTGAGTTTGGAGAGCCACTGATGTGCCTAAACATTGAAACCCCCAAAAGTGACACAATTTTGGAAAGTAGACCCCCTAAGGAACTTATCTAGAGGTGTTGTGAGAGCTTTGAGCCCCCAAGTGTTTCACTACAGTTTATAACGCAGGGCCGTGAAAATAAAAATTATTTTTTCCCACAAAAACTATATTTTAGCCCCCAGTTTTGTAATTTCCCATGGGTAACAGGAGAAATTGGACCCTAAAAGTTGTTGTCCAATTTGTCCTGAGTACGCTGATACCCCATATGTGGGTGGGGACCACTGTTTGGGCGCATGGCAGAGCTAGGAAGGGAAGGAGCGCCATTTGGAATGCAGACTTAGATGGACTGGTCTGCAGGCGTCACATTGCGTTTGCAGAGCCCCTAATGTACCTAAACAGTAGAAACCCCCACAAGTGACCCCATATTGGAAACTAGACCCCAAAGGAACTTATCTAGATGTGTTGTGAGAACTTTGAACCCCCAAGCGTTTCACTACCGTTTATACCGCAGAGCCGTGAAAATAAAAATCATTTTTTTCCCACAAAAATGTTTTTTTAGCCCCCCAAATTTTTATTTTCCCAAGAGTAACAAGAGAAATTGAACCCCAAAGGTTGTTGTCCAATTTGTTCTGAGTACGCTGATACCCCATATGTTTGGGTAAACCCCTGTTTGAGCTCACGGGAGAGCTTGGAAGGGAAGGAGCACTGTTTTACTTTTTCAATACAGAATTGTCTGGAATTGAGATCGGACGCCATTTCGTGTTTGGAGAACCCCTGATGTGCCTAAACAGTGGAAACCCCCAATTCTAACTGAAACCCTAACCCTAGCCATAACCCTAGCCCGAACCCTAGCCCCAACCCTAACCCTAACCCTAGCCCTAACCCTAGCCCTAACCCTAGCCTTAGCCCTAACCCTAACCCTAGCCCTAACCTTAGCCCTAGCCCTAACCCTAGCCCTAACCCTAGCCATAACCCTAGCCCTAACCCTAATGGGAAAATGGAAATAAATACATTTTTTTAATTTTATTATTTTTCCCTAACTAAGGGGGTGATGAAGGGGGTTTGACTTACTATTTATAGCGTTTTTTAGCGGATTTTTATGATTGGCAGCGGTCACACACTAAAAGACGCTTTTTATTGCAAAAAAAAGTTTTTGCGTCTCCACATTTTGAGAGCTATAATTTTTTCATATTTTGGTCCACAGAGTCATGTGAGGTCTTGTTTTTTGCGGGACAAGTTAACGTTTTTATTGTTAATATTTTCGGGCACGTGACATTTTTTGATCGTTTTTTATTCCGATTTTAATGAGGCAGAATGACCAAAAACCAGCTATTCATGAATTTCTTTTTTTTTTTTGGGGGGGGGGGCGTTTATACCGTTCCACGTTTGGTAAAATTGATAAAGCAGTTTTATTCTTCGGGTCAGTACAATTACAGCAAAACCTCTTTTATATATTTTTTTTATGTTTTGGCACTTTTATACGATAAATACTATTTTATAGAAAAAATAATTATTTCTGCTTCGCTTTATTCTGAGGACTATAACTTTTTTATTTTTTCGCTGATGATGCTGTATGGCAGTTAGTTTTTTGCGGGACAAGATAACGTTTTCAGCAGTACAATGGTTATCTATATATTTGTCTTTTTGATCGCGTGTTATTCCAATTTTTGTTCGGCGGTTTGATAATGAAGCGTTGCTTTTTGCCTCGTTTTTTTTTTTACCGCGTTCACTGAAGGGGTTAACTAGCGGAACAGTTTAAGGGTGGGGTCGTTACGGACGCGGCGATACTAAATATGTGTACTTTTATTGTTTTTTTATTATTTAGATAAATAAATGTATCTAACATACACACCAGCTATTTATTTTTCTTTGATTTTACGCACGATATAGGAAACTTAATTTTTAAGTTAGCCACGCCTCCTGATGAAGCCTAGCGGGCGAAACACGAGTCAAAGTGCAGTGTAGAGACAAATATCTGTCCCTTTGTATAGGAACCATGGCCTCAGGTATTATTCAGGCAATTTAGCAATGTAATAGCTTCTGCTTAACCTGTTTCCATCTATGAATTCTTCACTCATATTGATATTGCTACCTCTTTAGATACTGATGGGATTTTCTGGGTTGGCAGATTTGGCCTAACTATAACCTGCTGAGATTGTGCCCTCCATTTTTTATCTCATTTGACTGCTGGGTATCCCTGTGTTATTCTACAGAGGTGTACCTGCCTTTATTTAGGTTCCTTAAAGCAGACCTCCTATTTAGGAGTCTTAAAGGGATAGATATTTTTGTCAAACCCGACTGTTTTCTTTTTTGTCTTTGTATGTCCCCTTTTGGTCCTCACATCTTTTTTTATACTATTTGTAATTCTAATTATTTCTTTTGCTATAAGATTAATAAAGTCTGATATTTTATTACGTCTGCTTCTTCTGATGCTTTTTCATAGTCTTTATGGGTTTATAAATATATATGTAAGCACATGGGTGCTATACATTATCTGACTTAGTGAGACTATTCTTTTTTGGTTGTACATTTCAAGCACTTTGCTAATGTTTACAGTAAAGGGAACCTGTCATCCCCAAAATCGAAGGTGAGCTAAGGTAACCAGCATCAGGGGCTTATCTTCAGCATTCTGCTGTAGATAAGCCCCCGATGTATTCTGAAAGATGAGAAAAAGAGGTTAGATTATACTCACCAGGGGCGGTCCCGGTCTGGTTCTGGTCTGATGGGTGTCGCTGTCCGGTCCGGGGCCTCCCATCTTCTTACGATGATGTCCTCTTCTTGTCTTCAGGCTGCGGCTCCTGTGCAGGCGTACTTTGTCCTGTTGAGGGCAGAGCAAAGTACTGCAGTGCGCAGGTGCCGGGAAAGGTCAGAGTGGCCCCGTGCCTGCGCACTGCAGTACTTTGCTCTGCCCTCAACAGGACCGGACCGTAAAGCCCATCGGACCAGAACCGGACCGGGACCTCCCCTGGGTGAGTATAATCTAACCTCTTTTTCTCATCTTTCAGGATACATCGGGGGCTTATCTACAGCATTACAGAATGCTGTAGATAAGCCCCTGATGTTGGTGGGCTTAGCTCACCTTCGATTTTGGGGGTGACGGGTTCCCTTTAAAGAAGTTGCATTTCTATATGGGAGATTTATACAGGTTTCTTAACATGTTGGGTCATTGTTAGGCCTCTGACTATAATAACAATCCAGGATCGGAGTTATCTCTGATAATGGACATTAGAGCATTGAGCCAGCTGATATAGTTAATACAGGTGGCACCCACTAGTGATAGCCCAGGCACAACTGAGCAACTGCCATCACTGTACTGTAATAGTACAACTGTCTGTAACTGTAGGTAACAACACAGGTTATACTGCCATTTTTTTATTTAGGAATCTGTCATATTTATTCCAGAAAAAAATAAATTGTGGCAAACACCATTAACCCCTTTCTGCCATCAGATGAGAATAGTACGTCCGATGGCAGATCCCCTGTTTTGATTCGGGCTCTGGCGGTGAGCTCGCATCAAAGCCAGGACATGTCAACTGTTTTGAACAGCTGACATGTGCCCACAATAGGCGCAGGTGGAATCGCGATCCACCCACACCTATTAACTAGTTAAATGCCACCGTCAAACAAGTGCTTCTGGCCATCCGGCCGGAAATGCGCACACCGCTGGCCCACGTTACATGATCGGGGGTCATCGGTGCGTTGGCATAACAACCAGATGTCACCTGAAGACCTCTATGGTTATTGATGCCAGATTGTGGTCGGCGCTCATAGCAATGCAGTAATTCTGCTACATAGCAGCGATCTGAGCATCGCTCCTATGTAGCAGAGCCAATCAGGCTATGCCAGCTTCTAGCCTCCCATGGAGGCTATTGATGCATGGCAAAAGTAAAAAAAAAATGTTTTAAATATGAAAATAAGAACACCCCCCTTTCACCCCATTCAAAATAAAACAATAAAAAAACCTACACATATTTGGTATCGCCGCGTTTAGAATCGCCTGATCTATCAATAAAAAAAAGATTTAACCTGATTGCTAAATGGTGTAGCAAGAAAAAAAATCAAAACGCCAGAATTACATTTTTTTGGTCGCCGTGACATTGCATTAAAATGCAATAGCGGGCAATCAAAAGAACATATCAGCACTGAGATGGTATCATTATAAACATCAGCTCAGAACACAAAAAATAAGCCCTCACCAGACCCGAAGTCCAAAAAAATTGAAACGCTACGGGTCTCTGAAAATTGCGCATTTTTTTAAGCAAAGTTTGGAATTTTTTTTCACCACTTAGATAAAAAATAACCTAGACATGTTTGGTGTCTATGAACTCGCAATGACCTGGAGAATTATAATAGAGAGTCAGTTTTAGCATTTAGTGAAGCTAGCAAAAAAGCAAAACAAAAAACAAGTTTGGGATTGCACTTTTTTTGCAATTTCACGCACTTGGAATTGTTTTCCGATTTTCTAGCACATGACATGGGAAAAACAATGGTGTAGTTCAAAAGTATAACTCGTCCCGCAAACAAGCCCTCACATGGCCATATTGACGGAAAAATAAAAAAGTTATGGCTCTGGGAAGGAGGGGAGAGAGAAACGAAAACGCAAAAACGAAAAAAGCTCTGCGGGTTAAGGGGTTAAGTACCATAATATAAATATTTTCTCCTCTAGACGCATTACTTATCAGGGTTCGCTCAAACCAGCATATATATCAGACGAGTGCTATCCAAACTACTCTATGGGGCAGTGCTAATAGATGATTTTTTTTCACTGACAAAATCTGTTAGTGGAAAAAATCACAGTATTTCACTTTGAAATCGAATGCCATTCACCCATTCAAGTCTATGGGTAAGTGGACTGCACTCGGATGACATCGGAGTGCAGTCCAATTTCTGCAGACTTGCAGAATGGAGAAGATGGAGAAATGTTGTTCTCCATCTTCTCTTAATGAAAAATAATTGGATCACACTATGCTGACACTCTGAACAAACTCTGATCAGAGTTTCAGCAGAGTTTCAGTTGCATAATCAGCTCGATTCTCTCGAATGAGAGAATCTATGGCTGCCTGACTGGAGCCTATGGCTAGAGTCACACTAAACGTATAAAAAAATCAGTCCGAACCTCACTGCCGAGGGTCACATGAGTGTTCTCCGTATGGTAATGCGATAATGTGATTTTCTCTCAGCCATTTATCTGTATGCCATCAGTATGGCTTTACATTTCTCACAGATTTTCCCTATGTACTGTCCCATTACCTGCCTCAATGGTCTGAAATGAATGAAAAACCTAATCAAGAAAGCTAAGGGTCTGCAAGAAATTTAGTCCTCAGATCTTCCAAATAGAGGCCCAGCTGGTGTCTTGTTTGTCCTGGTTTGTAAAAAACATATTTGACAGGCTAACCTTAAACACAACTGAGTGGGTTCTTTTACATTTGGTCTTGTCTCAACGTTTCGAGGAACTTTACCCAGTGATTGTTGATCCATGGAGGAGTGTTCCTGGCTTTTTTCAAAATTCAATTTTTATTGAAAGGTTTTCAATTTTCAAACACAAAAATACAACAAAAAGAAAATAATAGCTAGGACAAGATCAGCATCAATACATCATAGAATATAAGTCTAATGTCCAAGTTCCTGGCTTTTTTATAGGTTGCATGCCAAGCTTCCTGTTCTTAGCTGATGCAATTTCCTGGCGTAAGGGAAATGTGTGCGTATTTGTCACATGCTATACGGATGGTCCATGTGGCATCCGAGTTTTTCTCGCACCCATAGGCTTGCATTGGCCAGTCTCAGACGATTTACGCTTACAATGGCAGCCTGCTGTGATTTTGCTCGCAAGCCAAATATGGCTGAGGAAAAAAACGCTTATCTGGATTGCCTCATTCGTCCGAAAGCAATGCGATGTTTTATTGCATAGCACTCAGCCAATTGCACGGTAGTGTGACTCCGGCCACACAGTGCGTATGGAGATCGAACGTCAATACTGAATGGATGGTAATATCAAATAACTGTTCATGGACTGCACATAGTGTAGACCCATAGGGTCTCCATTTACCGCCATATTTGCAACTGACATATTAAACTAAAAAAAATAAACTAAGGGTTGAATGAACATAATAGGAGAACAGTAGATTTTCAAAATAATTTTTCTTTTTTTTTTAACATTTTATTGTGTACCATCTGCACGCTTTACACAGTAAATGCATCATATCATGATTTTTTTTAAATTTTGGTCTTCATTGAAGAAAAAAATCTGATTATTCCATCCACGCCTACAGAAAACTCCTCTTGCCAATGACTCCAGTGCAATTGCCAACACTTATTCTTCTCAATAGATCTAATGGTAAAAAAAATAAAACCACACTCCTTAATATTTATACAAACCCAAATATAAATAGTGTAATATCACTTTAATATTTTAATAACCTAGAAGAAACATTAGCGCTCAGTATTAACTATATCAAGCGTACAGGCATGTCCCAGTGATCTTAGCACAACACAGCAATACCCAGGTCTTTTATGCACATATGAGGGAGCAGTTAACAGAATGCAATGAAATGAGCCAGAAATATTTCACATTTTGTTGGCATCTGTGAGCATTGCAATATGAGAACCATATGACTACGGGCAGATTGGTAGATCAGCTCAAGCATGTGCAGTACATCTTGACCTATGTCTGTTGGATGGAACACTTGGTTTTCTCCTTTATTTTCAGTTCACTTGTGAGAACAGTTTTAGGATAACAGATTTGAGCATCACATGTCCTTGTGTAAGAAATAATAATTATGTGCAAAATAAATGTTTTTAACAATTTTCCATTATAAACTTTGTTGAAATTGTTTTTACAGTCCAACAAAGTAAATTATTGTTATTATTTATTATTATAGCGCCATTTGTTCCATGGCTCTTTACATGTGAAAGAGGATATACATAAACCCCCCCCCCAAGTAAAGTAATCTTAAACAACACAAGTCACGACTGGTACAGGAGGAGAGAGGACCCTGTCCGCGAGGGCTCACAGTCTACAAGGGTTGGGTGAGGATACAGTAGACGAGGGTAAATGAATGTTAGTAGCTATTGGGGCTCATCATTACATACTGTATATACAGGTTTACTATAAAAAATAGAAGAGGTTATGTATTTTTGCTTTGATAGTCTAGTTGAACGGACTGTAAAACTGAGAATAACATTTAAAAATAAAAGTTGATGTGCGTTACAGTCAATGATTTTGTCAATTGTTTCCTCTAAGCCTATGTTCACACACCATTTTTCATTGTCTCAAAGTTTTAAGGTTAAAGGTAGATACAAGTCCATCAAGTTCAACCTATAACCTAACATGTTGATCCAGAGGAAGGCAAAAACCCATAAGGCCAATGCTAATTTTTCTTATATTAGAGGAAAACTTCCTTCCCAACTTCACATATGGCAATCGGACTAGTTTCCTGTATCAACGTCTCATCACTAGTGTTGAGCGATACCGTCCGATACTTGAAAGTATCGGTATCGGAAAGTATCGGCCGATACCGGCAAAGTATCGGATCCAATCCGATACCGATACCCGATACCAATACAAGTCAATGAGACTCAAGTATCGGACGGTATCCCTGATGGTTCCCAGGGTCTGAAGGAGAGGAAACTCTCCTTCAGGCCCTGGGATCCATATTAATGTGTAAAAGAAAGAATTAAAATAAAAAATATTGCTATACTTACCTCTCCGACGCAGCCTGCACCTCACCGAGGGAACCGGGAGCGTTCTTTGCTTAAAATTCGCGCGTTTAGTTCCTTACATGAAGTCCCGGCTTGTGATTGGTCGCGTGCCGCCCATGTGGCCGCGACGCGACCAATCACAAGCCAGAACGTAATTTTAAAATCCTGAAGGACCTGAAATTACGTCACGGCTTGCTGTGATTGGTCGCGTCGCGGCCACATGGGCGACGCGACCAATCACAAGCCGTGACGTCACGGGAGGCTGGACACGCGCGCATTTTAAAATGCGCGCGTGTCCAGCCTCCCATGACGTCACGGCTTGTGATTGGTCGCGTCGCCCATGTGGCCGCGACGCGACCAATCACAAGCCAGAACGTAATTTTAAAATCCTGAAGGACCTGAAATTACGTCACGGCTTGCTGTGATTGGTCGCGTCGCGGCCACATGGGCGGCACGCGACCAATCACAAGCCGGGACTTCACGTAAGGAAGTAAACACGTGAATTTTAAGCAAAGAATGCTGCCGGTTCCCTCGGTGAGGTCCAGGCTGCGTCAGAGAGGTGAGTATAGCAATATTTTTTATTTTAATTCTCTCTTTTACACATTATATTACATTAATGTTGTTTCGATACCGATACCCGATACCACAAAAGTATCGGATCTCGGTATCGGAATTCCGATACCTGCAAGTATCGGCCGATACCCGATACTTGCGGTATCGGAATGCTCAACACTACTCATCACAGAATCCAGTATGCATAACCTGTAATAGTATATTTTTCAAGAAAGGCTTCCATGCCCTCCTTTTATTATTGTAGTGAATCAACCATTACAACATCATGTGGCAGAGCGTGTCATAGTCTCACTGCTCTTACAGTAAAGAATCAGTGTCTGTTATTTTTGATTAAACGGTCTTTGCTCTAGACATAGAAGATGTTCCCTTGTCTCCCTCGCAGGGCTAGGTGTAAAAAGATCAAAAGATCATCTGAAAGTTCTCATATATTTGTACATTGTAATAAGCCTTCATTTTTCCAAACTGAATAATACGTGTGAACCTGACTTGGTATTGCAGCCCAACCATTCCCTTCATAATCTTTGCTCTAGTTCACCTACATTCTTCTTATACACCAAAACTGTACACAGTATTCTAAGTGTGGTTGTACTAGTGACTTCTATATAGCCATTTTATGGTCTCTATTTTTTTCACTAAGAAAAATCCTGGCAAATGCATAAAATGGAGGTTGTGAAGGATGCCTAATAGTGATATCTGTTATTCATAGACTGATATGGGATGTGCTAAAAGGATTTATCATTTTTATGATGGATCCATTTAACTGTTACTATTATAACCTACTAGATGGTGGCCCGATTCTAACGTATTGGGTATTCTAGAATATGCATGTCCACGTAGTATATTGCACAGCCCACGTAGTATATTGCCCAGCCACGTAGTATATTGCCCAGTAATGTTGTATATTGCCCAGTGACATAGTATACAGCATAGGCAGCATCAATAGTAAAAACTTGGTCACACAGGGTTAATAGCGGCGGTAACGGAGTGAGTTACCCGCGGCATAATGCGGTCCGTTACCGCCGGCATTAACCTCTGTGTGAGCGGTGACTGGAGGGGAGTATGAAGCAGGCGCCGGGCACTGACTGCAGGGGAGTAGGGAGGGACTAATCAGACTGTGGCCGTCACTGATTGGTCGTGGTAGCCATGACAGGCAGCTTGCGAGCCCAATCAGCGACTTGGATTCCATGACAGACAGAGGCCGCGACCAATGAATATCCATGACAGAAAGAAAGACAGAAGGACAGAAAGATGGAAGTGACCCTTAGATAATTGTATAGTAGATGAGTCATGAACCCATAAAATCTGTACTTAATATTGGCATCTGTCACCTATAGATTAGTATAGGATCTATGTTACGAACTTGATTGTTTAAAGGGTTATTCTCATGATCTTCATTGGGTAAAATTGGAAAGCCAATCAACTTTGTAATTTACAAAGATTCTCTCTATTGTCAAGAACTCGGGGATTTTTCATCTCATTACTTGAGGTGCGTGACTTATGTCACCAGCCACTGCTGCAGTCATCTGTGTCTAGCTTCCTTAGCAAGAGTGCAGTACATACATGCTCTTTTGCCGGATCACTGGATCTGGCTAGTTTCAGTGCCACTGCATTCCTCCAATGCTGCAAAGGCAAGATGCCTATGCTTCCGCCAACCCATCAGGAGCATGTCACCTCTTGGCAAGCAGGAAGCCAGGAGGCAGGGGAATGTGCTCCTGAATAATGTAAATGAGACAACACCTTAAAATAGTCTATTCGTAACAGTTGCCATTTGCAATTGTTAGGTATCCATTTCATGGATCACGCACCTGTTGGCTATAATAACCTCAATGAACTTAAATCAAAATCTGCTGAAATGCCCATGACACATTAGTTACATGGATCCTTGTGATGCATATCCGCCACCATTGGATGTTTGCTTTTTTCTTTTAACTGAACCCTGTGGGATGGAACTTTGATGCTTGCTATGCTTTTTCATACATTTTTTGTCCTGTACTGATATATATATGTCATCCAGATAGAAATAGAGCCGTTGGACATGTACAGTTGTGCTCAAAAGTTTACATACCCTGGCAGAATTTTTGCTTTCTTGGCCTTTTTTCAGAGAATATGAATGATAACACCAAAACTTTTTTTCCACTCATAGTTAGTGGTTGGGCAAAGTCATTTACTGTCAAACTACTGTGCCTTCTCTGTTTAAATCATAATGACAACCCAAAACATCCAAATGACCCTGATCAAAAGTTCACATACCCTGGTGATTTTGGCCTGATGACATACATAGAAGTTGACACAAATGAGTTTGACTGGCTACTAAAGGTAACATCCTCACCTGTGACCTGTTTGCTTGTAATCAGTGTGTGCGCATAAAAGCTGAGTGAGTTTCTGGGATCAATGAGAAATGATCAATGAGTGGAACAGGCTGCCACGAGTGGTGTTCAGTTCTTCTTCAATGCAGAGGCTGGACAGACATCTGTTTGAGGTGGCTTAGTGAATCCTGCATTGAGCAGGGGTTTGGACATGATGACCCTGGAGGTCCCTTCCAACTCTAACATTATATCTCAAAAACAACAAACACAGAATTATAAAATCCAGTTGATAAGGGGGATCCATTGTAGTGATGAATAAGACCTATTATGCTACAGAAATACTTTCCCAAGTAGATTATAAATGCACTTGCATGTCAGCAACTTTCCAGCATACACCCCCAACACAGGTAAAAAAATGCAGTATGAAACCAACCTAAGCTATTTGCTCAGGAATGATAAAAATCCTACATTCTGCTGATTGGTACAACTACTACTAATCTCTAAATGTAATATAAAATTAAAGTTCTCAAGGGGTTCTTTGGAGTTCGAAAAACATGGTTGTCTTCTTTCAGAAACAATGTCACACCTGTCCATAGGTTGCACAAGGCATTGCAGCTGCAACGGAATGTGACTAAGACTCAACACCACTTCCAACTTGTGGACAGGTATTGCACTCTGGAAAATAAGCCACCATGTGTTTTTAAATCATGCACAGTGCTACTCTTTTTAGTTTTTAGAGTACACAGAGGTGAAACTTGTTATGTCCAAACTCCCCATTTGGGTCAAGAAGGCATAGCTTTATAAAGACGAAGAGAGGCATGGTGCTGCCATGATTGGTAATGGTACAATCATGAGGCAGGTCACTTGCAGACACATTGGTGATATTTGCTATAAAGTTTAAACATCTACATGAGTGTATTCCTATTTAAGAAGGCTTGCTTGTTTTTTTTGGCATTTGTCCAATACAACTGCATGAAAACTAAAGGAAGACTGGACAGGAAAGTTACACCTCTATAAGCACAATAGAGAACATTCCTCAAAAAATCCAAATATGTCAAATACTTCCAGAAGAATAAACTATGAAGTGTAAGCATGTAAAAGTCACGGGAAGTCAAATGCAGTATGACTTCAAATGCATATCAAAGTGTTAGTATAATGATTTTAAGAGGCAATTTGACATAAATGTTATCCCCTAAGCCATCCTATGTCTGTAATGTAGTGTAGCTGCATTAAAATTCTTACTAGTGTTGAGCATTCCGATACCGCAAGTATCGGGTATCAGCCGATACTTGCGGGTATCGGAATTCCGATACCGAGATCCGATACATTTGTGGTATCGGGTATCGGTATCGAAACAACATTAATGTGTAAAATAAAGAATTAAAATAAAAAATAGGGATATACTCACCTCTCCGACGCAGCCTGGACCTCACCGAGGGAACCGGCAGCGTTCTTTGCTTAAAATGCGCGCGTTTCCTGCCTCCCGTGACGTCACGGCTTGTGATTGGTCGCGTGCCGCCTATGTGGCCGCGACGCGACCAATCACAGCAAGCCGTGACGTAATTTTCAGGTCCTGAATGCCTAATTCTAGGCATTCAGGATTTTAAAATTACGTTCCGGCTTGTGATTGGTCGCGTCGCGGTCACATGGGCGACGCGACCAATCACAAGCCGTGACGTCACGGGAGGCAGGAAACGCGCCCATTTTTAAAATTACGTCAAGGCTTGTGATTGGTTGCGTGCCGCCCATGTGACCGCGACGAGACCAATCACAGCAAGCCGTGACGTAATTTCAGGTCCTGAATGCCTAATTCTGTATTCAGGACCTGAAAATTACGTCACGGCTTGCTGTGATTGGTCGCGTCGCGGTCACATGGGCGGCACGCAACCAATCACAAGCCGTGACGTAATTTTAAAATGCGCGCGTTTCCTGCCTCCCGTGACGTCACGGCTTGTGATTGGTCGCGTCGCCCATGTGACCGCGATGCGACCAATCACAAGCCGGAACGTAATTTTAAAATCCTGAATGCCTAGAATTAGGCATTCAGGACCTGAAAATTACGTCACGGCTTGCTGTGATTGGTCGCGTCGCGGCCACATGGGCGGCACGCGACCAATCACAAGCCGTGACGTCACGGAAGGCAGGAAACGCGCGCATTTTAAGCAAAGAACGCTGCTGGTTCCCTCGGTGAGGTCCAGGCTGCGTCGGAGAGGTGAGTATAGCAATAATTTTTATTTTAATTCTTTATTTTACACATTAATATGGATCCCAGGGCCTGAAGGAGAGTTTCCTCTCCTTCAGACCCATGGAACCATCAGGGATACCGTCCGATACCCTTGAGTCCCATAGACTTGTATTGGTATCGGGTATCGGTATCGGATTAGATCCGATACTTTGCCAGTATCGGCCGATACTTTCCGATACTGATACTTTCAAGTATCGGACGGTATCGCTCAACACTAATACTTACCAATTCCAGACTTTCCCTAGTTCATGATTTCAGAGCATGGCCTTGGTCTCTGCTGGTCCTCAAGTGACCTTAAATTAGACTAGTCAGATCAGAGAGGATTGTGCATGGACTGGAAGTCGCTTTAGCAATGTACGTCTTTGGAGCAACATCCTGAGGTTCTATAGGCTTGCATTGGTGGAAACCAAACAGCATTGCAGAGCCGTCGCTGTATTAGCTGGCAAAAGTGAGGAGTGCTCACAAGACTCGGAACAATGCTGGAAAACTGAGAGAATGGCAATCAGTAAGTATTTTACATCACAGGAGGGATTAGGAAGCATTAGGGGATAACATGATTGCTAGCATAGTAAAAACTCAGAAAAAATGCATACCATGAGCTACAGCCTCCCCAAAACCCTGTCTGATGACAAATGCACCTTTAGCAGGATGCAGCTGGCCTCCACTGATAAAGGCAAGGGGCAGCACAGGTGCAAACTACTGATAAAAACAGCCACCCCCACACCAGCCAGACATTGCAGGGGTTGGCTGCCTAGTAGAAAAAATGCACATTGATATAACTCTCATAGGATGCCAGTCACACTGATAAGTGTGATGCACAGTGTCTGGTATGCAGCCTATTAATGATGCCCCTGTATTAACAGGCGGGCTGCCTAGCACCATAGTATGCAGCACACTGCGACAGACGCCCCAAAAAACCAAACCAACAAAAAGAGGCCTGGCCACATCTCGCAAAAATGACATGATATAGTACAAAAAAATTAATGCATATGATAAACACATACATTATATGAGGTATTGGTTTAATATTTTGGCCAAAAATAAGTAAGCTCGCAACCCAACGTCAAGGGTCCTTGATGAAATTGGTGAAATATTGGATCCATGTTCCAGAAAACACACATTTTGTATGTATTATATAGCAACAAACATAACGAATATTCATTGGGTGAAAAATTTTGCCAATTGATGGTACATTTTTATTTAGTGGAAAGACGCTAGCCAGGTATACATTTTTCAGTGGACAAAAGATCTTTTCTTAAAAGCATGTTACCATATAAATCTTTGTAGGTTATACAGTGGTGGAAATAAGTATTTGATCCCTTGCTGATTTTGTAAGTTTGCCCACTGACAAAGACATAAACAATTGAACTGTCTATAAGTTTAAGGGTAGGTTAATTTTAACCTTGAGAGAGATAGAATATCAAAAATAAAATCCAGAAAATCACATTGAATAAATTATATAAATTTATTTGCATTTTGCAGTGAGAAATAAGTATAAGTATTTGGTCGCTCTGGCAAAGAAGACTTAATACTTGGTGGCAAAACCCTTGTTAGCAAGCACAGCAGTCAGACGTTTTTTGTACTTGATGATGAGGTTTGCGCACATGTCAGGAGGAATTTTAGCCCACTCCTCTTTGCAGATCATCTCTAAATCATTAAGACTTTGAGGCTGTCGCTTTGCAATTTGAAGCTTCAACTCACTCCATAAGTTTTCTATGGGATTAAGGTCTGCAGACTGGCTAGACCACTCCATTACCTTAATGTGCTTCTTTTTGAGCTACTCCTTTGTTGCCTTGGCTGTATATTTTGGGTCATTGTCTTGCTGACCCAGCCACCACCCATTTTTAATGTCCTGGAGGAGGGAAGGAGGTTGTCACTCAGGATTTTATGGTACATGGCTCCATCCATTCTCCCATTGATGCGGTGAAGTAGTCCTGTGCCCTAAGCAGAGAAGCACCCCCAAAACATAATATTTCCACCTCCATGCTTGACAGTGGGGACGGTGGTTATTGGGTCATAGGCAGCATTTCTCTTAATCCAAACATGGTGAGCTGAGTTAATGCCAAAGACCTCACTTTTTCTCTCACGTTCCTCATGATCAAGGATACCCCACGAGGTGAGAATTTGCATGGTGTCCCAGATCGATGTTGCTTGACAGTCATTTTGAATTTCTTCCATCTTCTTACAATTGCACCAACAGTTGTCTCCTTCTCACCCAGCGTCTTACTTATGGTTTTGTAGCCCATTCCAGCTTTGTGCAGGTCTATGATCCTTATAAAACTCTTTGGTCTTGCCTATGCTGTAGAGGTTAGAGTCTGACTGATTATTTGAGTCTTTGGACAGGAGTCTTTTATAAAGGTGACTATGTAAGACAGCTGTCCTTAATGCAGGTAACGAGTTGATTAGGAGTGTCTATCGGTCTGTAGGATCCAGAACTCTTAATGGTTGGCAGTGGATCAAATACTCATTTCTCACAGCAAAATGCAAATACATTTATATAATTTATACAATGTGATTTTCTGGATTTTATTTTTGATATTCTATCTCTAAATGTTAAATTTAACCTACCCTTAATATTATAGATTGTTCATGTCTTCGTAGGTGAGCAAACTTACAAAATCAGCAAGGGATCAAATACTTATTTCCCCCACTGTATGGCTAAAATTGGTATGGCTGCATTGAGAAAACTAGACAATTGTTCGGTCTGGTTATTCAGCCATCAAATTACATCTATCCATTGTGTATGACCACCTTCATTCTACCTGTATATTTTACATAGCCCTCTAATCGAAATAAATTATTATGATCATGTGAAATCCAAATGAATCAATATTTTAGAACTTGTTATATTGTGAGAGTAACCTTTTGGGCTTGTTGCTAATATTGCTGCATTTGGGTCTCATTGGACCCATTTTCACTATTGCCATATACACCCTGAGTTACCATACATCCCAAGCTGTAATTTCTTATTTATTGATAATTTTGGATCCTTTTTTTTTTTTAAATGAAAAATGTTTTTTTTTAGTACAACAAAATATATATAAAAAAATCCCCATGAACAGTGCCCCATTTGCCAGTTTTTGCTTCAAACTTGAGACTGAGCTGTTGTTCCAAGCAGAGCCCTCTGAGACTGTTTTTATTAACTAAGCAGATCCTGTTTTCATACCGTTACTTTACATATATAAAATATATTCCATATGATAAATTTCCTGTGTAGCTTTTAAGTGTATATGTAAGGATATTGTCCGATATCATGTCTTCAATTGCCTAAATGTAGCTTCAATGATGGCTATATTAAAAGTATTATAAGAAAAACAGGACAGCAACGGAAGAAAGGGTACAAAAGTGCTTTGATGAAGATTTTAATTAACTCATGAACTTTTAATTAAAACTATAATGTGTCAGGAAATGAATTATACCTGCGTTATAAAAGCTCGGTTTTATGCTTAATATTCTGTCTTATTTCTTTTATGGAAGTAAGACATTAAAGTAAAAAATTATATGGTTAACACTGGCAGCGCTACTGCAGACATTTCAAAAGGATTGGATAAACTATTTCTTGCGTATAATACATCTCTTTGGGATAACGTTCTGTTCTAAAGTAAAGCTCATCACTTTCTAATGTTACTCACCTTAAAATGGCTTTGTGCAAATTTTCATTTCAGAAATAACATGAATCTTAAAGAGATCACCTTGGGGTTATCAGGCTCAAACAGCTGATAACTGTGTCACTTTGCTAAGACCCTGGGGCTTTTAATGATTGTTTATGAAAATATTAGCCCTTTAAAGGGTACCTGACAGCTGACACATGCTGCCCAATCCACAGCCAGCATGTTTCAGGCACTGGCTGTACAATTTCAGCCAGGCATATTTGACCTTGAAACGCTGCAGCATTCCTGAGAAAAGGATACGGTAATATCAGCCACGGAATGAGCTGCCCAGGAGACTAGTTAGATTTAGGGGTTCCCTTCTGGCTTCTCCCTCCAGATCCCTTGAGTGATGGATCTCTCCCTGCGTGCATGTGTCCACATTGATCTGTCACTCAAAGGCAGAGGTAGGAGAGAAGTCGCCGGGGACCTAACTGTATGACGAGTCGTGCCACTTGGTGTCAACTTTTAAAGTATTTAATCTGGAACAGCCAGTGCCATTTGCTACGTGTATCAAGCATCATGTGCTAACTGCCAGGTTCTAATTACAAAAGCACTCGCATGAAGAATTCCCCTTCTCGAAGAAGCATCCACGCGAAACGCGCTTCAAGGGGTCTCAGTGGGATGACCTATACTCTATAATGGCCATTATGGGTGAGTTGTCGCTAACCTCTGGGATATGCGGGGTTCTTGGGGGCTTGCCCTACTAGGCAGCGTCTATGGCATTTACCTACAGCTCCTTTACTTTTACCGATCATGGTTCTATGACCCCATGTGTACCCATCTGATTGGGGTTCGCTATTCTCACCCTTAGCTATTCTACTAGTGTTACTTGTTGTTCCTCTTGCTGTGCCAGCAGGTTCCCTATACTTACTCCCCTCTTCTGTTTATAGCCTTATTATTTGGCTAGCATTTTTTGTATGCGTATTTGATTCAATAAACTATTTTGGTTTTTATTTTATCTTTTTGGTGTTTTCTATACTCCATGGTGTTATGTGTTGTCGCATGAAGAATGTTTTTACTGAATCTGAGTATATGTGTACAGGTAGTGTGACTGTGTTAAAATACTCACCTATCACTGCCTTCTCCATGATCCAGCGCCATTATGCTCCTTTTTTCAGTGACATCATCGCTCTTTAGACTCTCCAGCTCACACTATTCTCTTTTAAAATGTAAGCCTATGGAGATTTGTTCTGATGCTCAAAATTTACATTGTACTACTTGTACTACCCGCTTCCAAGGCACACAGAACGCAGTGTGACATGGAGAGTCCAAAGACCAGGGATATCACTGAGAAGAGGAACAGAACGATGCTAAATTCTAGGATTAGCAGTAGGTGAGTATGTTAACCCCTTACCAACAACTGCCATACACATATGGCACAACCTGTAGCGGGTGCATGGAGCAGGCTCATGAGTTGAGCAAGACCCATTCCCACCAAATAATGACTATGTATCAAAGCATGTATCTGCCTCTAACAGCCGCAAATGGAAACAAGCTCTGCGCTAAACCTAGCGAGTCTGCTTCAATCTACTCCAATACTGTCATTTTACCCAGTACAGAAGGTTACATCAAGATCTCAGGCATATGATGACTTCCAGCTATCATGTCACATGGTATAGCGCAGCCAATCAGGAACCACTATCATAGCTTGTATAAAAGCCAAGGCAGGGAATGCAGCAGACATTATAGAGCGGTGTCGGATAGTGGGAATATGTTAGATATCATTGTTCTGCAATAAGTATTGGAAAAGAAAGCCATAAAAAAACAAATATTCTGAACTGTTGTACAACTGCAGCAATAAAGAACATGAGAGTAATAGTCTTTAAATCGTGCAGAAATTCAGTTGATTAGTGAGAGAAAGAGCAAATTTGTCAGCAGCAGACACAAATTTAGTGTGATCGATCAGTTATATGGTGTAGCTGGCACCTGTTCAGCTGCATTTGAATTAAAATTACGCTTTTTTTTCACCATTCTTAATACACTAAAAAACAGCAGCAAGCCACAGAAAAAATCTGAAATGAGTGTCAGTCAGAGACAATGCGACTAATAGTCACAAGTGACTCTATTGAATATTTTTATTTCTTGTGCAATCATTTTTGGGAAGGGGGCATAATATTTAAAAAAAAAATTAAATTGTACCTGTAACAAACCTTTTTTTGCATATCTGTTTTACTTCTCAAATGTTACAACTGTATATGCTACACAAATAAAGCAATCTATTGCACGTGCTATTTTTATGTGTAACTATCTAACATTTCTTTTCATCATTTTTGGTAGTTTAGCTAGGACATGTACCACCAAAAATTCTATATTAAGTAGCAAAGAGGTAAAATATAACTTTTAGTTATGCAGATAAAAAGGTTTTCGATTAACCTCATAAAAAAGTGCTCATTTGCTAATAATGTGCAAAAATAAATGGACGCAACTTTCTTCTCAAGAACATGTGGGTTGATTTATTCAATTAAGCTCATGTACAGTATTTGTAGCTTCTTTGAATAGATATGTCCCAATGGCCTTGCCACTCTACACACATTTGATTTTAGTATATTTTTATATACCAGTGGTTTCCCTATAAAAGTTAACGGGACTATAATTTGACGTTGATACAATAAGTACTCAATGGCATCCATGTATATCCAACCTGAATGAAAAAATGAGGAAACAACCGTACATTCATGTGTTGCACTTCTCATATCAATGGGTATGGCGATAGATGGAATAGTGTAAAAGAAAGAAAGACCCATACTTCGGCTAAGAATGTGGGAGTCATTAAAGCAGCCTAAGGACCAATACTGCCACCAGCCATCAAGACAAAAATACTACTAACCACAATTACCACAATTACTAACCAATAGTACTTAGTAGTCACAATTCTTCTCCTTTGCTTCTGGCAAGCGTATCAGTGAGGAGGAAGCAGAAGGCATATAGAACTCATGGCATTTCATTCATCTCAGTCACAGCAGGATGATGTTGCCTCTAACAGTGAACACCATCATTTTGAGTTGGTGTTCCTCACAAAATGTTGTAACTGATCACAGATAACTAAGAGGGATAAACTTTGGTCCGATTTTATTTTGAAAAAATAAAAAGATTGTCAGTGCACAGTTATTAAACGAACTGCCGGTTACTATGTGGCTATTCTTAGTGATGAGCGAACATGCTCGGTGATACAAAGATAGTACTCAAGTATCTGGATGCTCAGATATGCTGGGCACTTGTCGAGCATTGGCTCGTGGTCGGGTTGAATTGTTGAATCCCCACATGCATGTTTGGCGCCTGTTACACAGCCAATAAACATGCAGGGATTGTATACAATGAAAACAGACAAAATTGCTGTCCACCAAGTCAGTGTAGGGCATTAACATTAATTACGATTTGCCAATGAAGGCAACTGATTCCTAACAAAAGCCAGTTAAAAATTAACTTTTAATGAACTATTTAAAGAATTAGATTAAAAGATACGACAGCCAGTGCATATAAGGGGACATCGGGATATAACCTCTTTTCCGCTATGCTTACAATATAGTAATTCTCTCTCTCTCTCTCTCTCTCTCTCTCTCTATATATATATATATATATATATATTTATATATAACAACTGAAAATATGTCTTATATTCTAGGTTCTTCAAAGTAGCCACCTTTTGCTTTGATGACTGCTTTGCACACTCTTGGCATTCTCTTCATGAGCTTCAAGAGGTAGTCACCGGAAATGGTTTTCACTTCACAGGTGTGCCCTGTCAGGTTTAATAAGTGGGATTTCTTGCCTTATAAATGGGGTTGGGACCATCAGTTGTGTTGAGCAGAAGTCTGGTGGATACACAGCTGATAGTCCTACTGAATAGACTATTAGAATTTGTGTTACGCAAGAAAAAAGCAGCTAAGTAAAGAAAAACGAGTGGCCAACATTACTTTAAGAAATGAAGGTCAGTCAGTCTGAAAAATTGGGAACACTTTGAAAGTGTCCCCAAGTGCAGCTGTGAAAACCATCAAGCGCTACAAAGAAACTGGCTCACATGAGGACCGCCCCAGGAAAGGAAGACCTAGAGTCACCTCTGCTTCTGAGGGTAAGTTTATCCTAGTCACCAGCCTCAGAAATCGCAGGTTAACAGCAGCTCAGATTAGAGACCAGGTCAATGCCACACAGAGTTCTAGCAGCAGACACATCTCCACAACAACTGTTAAGAGAAGACTTTGTGCAGCAGGCCTTTATGGTAAAATAGCTGCTAGGAAACCACTGCTAAGGACAGACAACAAGCAGAAGAGACTTGTTTGGGCTAAAGAACACAAGGAATGGACATTAGACCAGTGGAAATCTGTGCCTTGGTCTGATGAGTCCAAATTTGAGATCTTTGGTTCCAACCACCATGTCTTTGTGCGACGCAGAAAAGGTGAACGGATGGACTCTACATGCCTGGTTCCCACCGTGAAGCATGGAGGAGGAGGTGTGATGGCGTGGGGGAGCTTTGCTGGTGACACTGTTGGGAATTTTTTCAAAATTGAAGACATAGTGAACCAGCATGGCTACTACAGCATCTTGCAGCGGCTGTTGTGAAATTGGATTTTGAGCTCCCCCGGTGGCCACTGGTGGAATTGAACTTGTGTGCATCATCCCTTCTGTTCACCTGTTCCCATCAGGATGTGGGAGTCGCTATTTAACCTTGCTCCTCTGTCACTTCCATGCCGGTCAACATTGTAATCAGAAGCCTTTCTGTGCATGTTCCTGCTACCAGACAACTTCCAGCTAAGTCGGACTTTTGTCCTTGTTTGTTTTTTGCATTTTGTTCCAGTTCACAGCTGCAGTTTCGTTTCTGTGTCTGGAAAGCTCTTGTGATCTGAAATTGCCACTCTGATGTTATGAGTTAATACTAGAGTCTTAAAGTAATTTCAGGATGGTGTATTGATAGGGTTTTCAGCTGACCATGAAAGTACCCTTTCTGTCTTCCTGCTATCTAGTAAGCGGACCTCGATTTTGCTAAACCTATTTTCATACTACGTTTGTCATTTTCATCTTAAATCACCGCCAATATATGTGGGGGCCTTTGTCTGCCTTTCGGGGAAATTTCTCTAGAGGTGAGCCAGGACTATATTTTCCTCTGCCAGGATTAGTTAGTCCTCCGGCCGGCGCTGGGCGTCTAGGGATAAAACGCAGGCTACGCTACCCGGCTACTGTTAGTTGTGCGGCAGGTTTAGTTCATGGTCAGTTTAAGTTTCCATCCTTCCAAGAGCTAGTTCCTATGTATGCTGGGCTATGTTCTCTTGCCATTGAGAACCATAACAGTTTGACCGGCCCACAAAGGGTTAAATTAATTGGCAGAGAAAGGAGAGAAAAAAGAAGTCTGCTGAAAATTTTTTTTTTTTTTTTTTCCTTCAGTTCTGAGTGTGCTTTCAATTGAATCACTTGCAAGTCTGCCTATATTGCAGCCTTCCTCTCTCTCTCTCCTTCTAATCCTGGAATGGCTCTGTGTTCACCTGTTTAAAATGGATATTCAGAGTTTAGCTGCAGGTTTGAATAATCTCACCACGAAAGTTCAAAATTTACAAGATTTTGTTGTTCATGTTCCTATATCTGAACCTAGAATTCCTTTGCCTGAATTTTTCTCGGGGAATAGATCTTGCTTTCAAAATTTCAAAAATAATTGCAAGTTGTTTTTGTCCCTGAAATCTCGCTCTGCTGGAGATCCTGCTCAGCAGGTCAGGATTGTGATTTCCTTGCTCCGGGGCGACCCTCAAGATTGGGCTTTTGCATTGGCTCCAGGGGATCCTGCGTTGCTCAATGTGGATGCGTTTTTTCTGGCCTTGGGGTTGCTTTATGAGGAACCTCATTTAGAGCTTCAGGCGGAAAAAGCCTTGATGTCCCTATCTCAGGGGCAAGATGAAGTTGAAATATACTGCCAGAAATTCCGTAAATGGGCTGTGCTTACTCAGTGGAATGAGTGCGCCCTGGCGGCGAATTTCAGAGAGGGTCTCTCTGATGCCATTAAGGATGTTATGGTGGGGTTCCCTGTGCCTGCGGGTCTGAATGAGTCCATGACAATGGCTATCCAGATCGATAGACGTCTGCGGGAGCGCAAACCTGTGCACCATTTGGCGGTGTCTACTGAGAAGACGCCAGAGAATATGCAATGTGATAGAATTCTGTCCAGAAGCGAACGGCAGAATTTTAGACGAAAAAATGGGTTGTGCTTTTATTGTGGTGATTCAACTCATGTTACATCAGCATGCTCTAAGCGTACTAAGAAGCTTGATAAGTCAGTTTCAATTGGCACTTTTCAGTCTAAGTTTATTCTATCTGTGACCCTGATTTGTTCTTTATCATCTATTACCGCGGATGCCTATGTCGACTCTGGCGCCGCTTTGAGTCTTATGGATTGGTCCTTTGCCAAACGCTGTGGGTATGATTTAGAGCCTCTTGAAACTCCTATACCTCTGAAGGGGATTGACTCCACCCCATTGGCTAGTAATAAACCACAATACTGGACACAAGTAACTATGCGAATTAATCCGGATCATCAGGAGATTATTCGCTTTCTTGTGCTGTATAATCTACATGATGTGTTGGTGCTTGGATTGCCATGGCTGCAATCTCATAACCCAGTCCTCGACTGGAACGCTATGTCTGTGTTAAGCTGGGGATGTAAGGGGATGCATGGGGACGTACCTTTGGTTTCCATTTCGTCATCTATTCCCTCTGAGATTCCTGAATTCTTGTCTGACTATCGTGACGTTTTTGAAGAACCTAAGCTTGGTTCATTACCTCCGCACCGGGAGTGCGATTGTGCCATAGATTTGATTCCGGGTAGTAAATACCCTAAGGGTCGTTTATTTAATCTGTCTGTGCCTGAACATGCTGCTATGCGAGAATATATAAAGGAGTCCTTGGAAAAGGGACATATTCGTCCTTCGTCATCTCCCTTAGGAGCCGGTTTTTTCTTTGTGTCTAAGAAAGATGGCTCTTTGAGGCCGTGTATTGATTATCGGCTTTTGAATAAAATCACGGTTAAATATCAATATCCGTTGCCACTGCTGACTGATTTGTTTGCTCGCATAAAGGGGGCCAAGTGGTTCTCTAAGATAGATCTCCGTGGGGCGTATAATTTGGTGCGAATTAAGCAGGGGGATGAGTGGAAAACCGCATTTAATACGCCCGAGGGCCACTTTGAGTATTTGGTGATGCCTTTTGGCCTTTCAAATGCCCCTTCAGTCTTTCAGTCCTTTATGCATGACATTTTCCGTGATTATTTGGATAAATTTATGATCGTGTATCTGGATGATATTCTGATTTTTTCGGATGACTGGGACTCTCATGTCCAGCAGGTCAGTAGGGTTTTTCAGGTTTTGCGGTCTAATTCCTTGTGTGTGAAGGGTTCTAAGTGCGTTTTTGGGGTTCAAAAGATTTCCTTCTTGGGATACATTTTTTCCCCCTCTTCCATCGAGATGGATCCTGTCAAGGTTCGGGCTATTTGTGATTGGACGCAACCCTCTTCTCTTAAGAGTCTTCAGAAATTTTTGGGCTTTGCTAACTTTTATCGTCGATTTATTGCTGGTTTTTCTGATGTTGTTAAACCATTGACTGATTTGACTAAGAAGGGTGCTGATGTTGCTGATTGGTCCCCTGCTGCTGTGGAGGCCTTTCGGGAGCTTAAGCGCCGCTTTTCTTCCGCCCCTTTGTTGCATCAGCCTGATGTTGCTCTTCCTTTTCAGGTTGAGGTTGACGCTTCTGAAATCGGAGCTGGGGCGGTTTTGTCGCAAAGAAGTTCCGACTGCTCCGTGATGAAACCTTGTGCTTTTTTTTCTCGTAAATTTTCGCCCGCCGAGCGGAATTATGATATTGGGAATCGGGAGCTTTTGGCCATGAAGTGGGCTTTTGAGGAGTGGCGTCATTGGCTTGAGGGGGCTAGACATCAGGTGGTGGTATTGACCGACCACAAAAATTTAATTTATCTTGAGTCCGCCAGACGCCTGAATCCTAGACAGGCGCGCTGGTCGTTGTTTTTCTCTCGGTTTAATTTTGTGGTGTCATACCTACCGGGTTCTAAGAATGTTAAGGCTGATGCCCTTTCTAGGAGTTTTGAGCCTGACTCCCCTGGTAATTCTGAACCTACAGGTATCCTTAAGGATGGAGTGATATTGTCTGCCGTTTCTCCAGACCTGCGGCGGGCCTTGCAGGATTTTCAGGCGGATAGACCTGATCGTTGCCCACCTGGTAGACTGTTTGTTCCTGATGATTGGACCAGTAAAGTCATTTCTGAGGTTCATTCTTCTGCGTTGGCAGGTCATCCTGGAATCTTTGGTACCAGGGATTTGGTGGCAAGGTCCTTCTGGTGGCCTTCCCTGTCACGAGATGTACGAGGCTTTGTGCAGTCTTGTGACGTTTGTGCTCGGGCCAAGCCTTGTTGTTCTCGGGCTAGTGGATTGTTGTTGCCCTTGCCTATCCCGAAGAGGCCTTGGACGCACATCTCGATGGATTTTATTTCGGATCTTCCTGTTTCTCAGAAGATGTCTGTCATCTGGGTGGTGTGTGACCGTTTCTCTAAGATGGTCCATTTGGTTCCCCTGCCTAAGTTGCCTTCTTCTTCCGAGTTGGTTCCTCTGTTTTTTCAAAATGTGGTTCGTTTGCATGGTATTCCGGAGAATATCGTTTCTGACAGAGGAACCCAATTCGTGTCTAGATTTTGGCGGGCATTCTGTGCTAGGATGGGCATAGATTTGTCTTTCTCGTCTGCTTTCCATCCTCAGACTAATGGCCAGACCGAGCGGACGAATCAGACTTTGGAGACATATTTGAGGTGTTTTGTGTCTGCAGATCAGGATGATTGGGTTGCTTTTTTGCCTTTAGCGGAGTTTGCCCTCAATAATCGGGCCAGCTCTGCCACCTTGGTGTCTCCTTTTTTCTGTAATTCGGGGTTTCATCCTCGATTTTCCTCCGGTCAGGTGGAATCTTCGGATTGTCCTGGAGTGGATGCTGTGGTGGAGAGGTTGCATCAGATTTGGGGGCAGGTGGTGGACAATTTGAAGTTGTCCCAGGAGAAGACTCAGCTTTTTGCCAACCGCCGGCATCGGGTTGGTCCTCGGCTTTGTGTCGGGGACTTGGTGTGGTTGTCTTCTCGTTTTGTCCCTATGAGGGTTTCTTCTCCTAAGTTTAAGCCTCGGTTCATCGGCCCGTACAAGATATTGGAGATTCTTAACCCTGTGTCCTTCCGTTTGGACCTCCCTGCATCTTTTTCTATTCATAATGTTTTTCATCGGTCATTGTTGCGCAGGTATGAGGTACCGGTTGTGCCTTCCGTTGAGCCTCCTGCTCCGGTGTTGGTTGAGGGCGAGTTGGAGTACGTTGTGGAAAAAATCTTGGACTCCCGTGTTTCCAGACGGAAACTCCAGTATCTGGTCAAATGGAAGGGATACGGTCAGGAGGATAATTCTTGGGTGACTGCCTCTGATGTTCATGCCTCCGATCTGGTCCGTGCCTTTCATAGGGCTCATCCTGATCGCCCTGGTGGTTCTGGTGAGGGTTCGGTGCCCCCTCCTTGAGGGGGGGGTACTGTTGTGAAATTGGATTTTGGGCTCCCCCGGTGGCCACTGGTGGAATTTAACTTGTGTGCATCATCCCCTCTGTTCACCTGTTCCCATCAGGATGTGGGAGTCGCTATTTAACCTTGCTCCTCTGTCACTTCCATGCCGGTCAACATTGTAATCAGAAGCCTTTCTGTGCATATTCCTGCTACCAGACAACTTCCAGCTAAGTCGGACTTTTGTCCTTGTTTGTTTTTTGCATTTTGTTCCAGTTCACAGCTGCAGTTTCGTTTCTGTGTCTGGAAAGCTCTTGTGATCTGAAATTGCCACTCTGATGTTATGAGTTAATACTAGAGTCTTAAAGTAATTTCAGGATGGTGTATTGATAGGGTTTTCAGCTGACCATGAAAGTACCCTTTCTGTCTTCCTGCTATCTAGTAAGCGGACCTCGATTTTGCTAAACCTATTTTCATACTACGTTTGTCATTTTCATCTTAAATCACCGCCAATATATGTGGGGGCCTTTGTCTGCCTTTCGGGGAAATTTCTCTAGAGGTGAGCCAGGACTATATTTTCCTCTGCCAGGATTAGTTAGTCCTCCGGCCGGCGCTGGGCGTCTAGGGATAAAACGCAGGCTACGCTACCCGGCTACTGTTAGTTGTGCGGCAGGTTTAGTTCATGGTCAGTTTAAGTTTCCATCCTTCCAAGAGCTAGTTCCTATGTATGCTGGGCTATGTTCTCTTGCCATTGAGAACCATAACAAGTGGCATACTATTCCATCCGATTTGCGTTTAGTTGGACCATCATTTATTTTTCAACAGGACAATGACCCCAAACACGCCTCCAGGCTGTGTAAGGGCTATTTGACCAAGAAGGAGAGTGATGGGGTGCTACGCCAGATGACCTGGCCTCCACAGTCACCAGACCAGAACCCAATCAAGATGGTTTGGGGTGAGCTGGATGGCAGAGTGAAGGCAAAAGAGCCAACAAGTGCTAAGCATATCTGGGGACTCCTTCAAGATTGTTGGAAGACCATTTCCGGTGACTACCTCTTGAAGCTCATCAAGAGAATGCCAAGAGTGTGCAAAGCAGTCATCAAAGCAAAAGGTGCTTTAAAGAACCTAGAATATAAGACATATTTTCAGTTGTTACACACTTTTTTGTTAAGTATATAATTCCACATGTGTTAATTCATAGGTTTGATGCCTTCAGTGTGAATTTACAATTTTCATAGTCATGAAAATACAGAAAAATCTTTAAGTGAGAAGGTGTGTCCAAACATTTGGTCTGTACTGTATATACAGCAGATTCTCCGTGTCTCCTATGTGATGTGTATACACCAGTCACAGTATCTTCTGTTATGAATTCCATTTCTCGGACTCCCTCCTGTGGTCATGAATGGTACTTTGGTTAGTTCTGCTCTTGGACTCCCTCTGGTGGCTTTGAGCGGAACTGCTGGTCTCTGAGGTTTGCTTTCTCAGCTGCCTCCTTATTGTTATGCTTGCTTCCCTATTTAACTCTACTCAGATCGTTACTTCATGCCAGATGTCAATGTTTCAGTATTGGTTCAGATCTCTCTTGGACTTCTCTGAGGACCTGTCTACTCCAGCAGAAGCTAAGTCCCTGCTAGTTCATTTGTTGTTACTGCTGCCTGAATATATTTCTTAGTACTGCTAAATTCTAGTCCAGCTTGCTATCATGATATTTCCTTGCTAGCTGGAAGCTCTGGGGTGCAGTGTTACACCTCCACACCGTGAGTCGGGGTGGGGGTCTTTTTGCATACTCTGCGTGGTTTTTTGTAGTTTTTTGTGCTGACCGCATAGTTTCCTTTTCTTTCCTCTGACTATTTAGTGAAGTCTGGCCTCCTTTGCTAAAACCTGTTTCATTCCTGTGTTTGTGACTTTCCTCTTAACTCACAGTCAATATATGTGGGGGGCTGCCTTTACCTTTGGGGAATTTCTCTGAGGCAAGGTTAGGCTTCTATTTCTATCTTTAGGGGTAGTTAGCTCTTAGGCTGTGAAGAGGCGTCTAGGGAGAGTTAGGTACGCTCCACGGCTATTTCAAGTGTGTGTGATAGGAGTAGGGTTTGCGGTCAGCAGAGTTCCCACTTTCCCAGAGCTTGTTCCGATTACTAGTTTACTCATCAGGTCATTCCGGGTGCTCCTAACCACCAGGTCCATAACAGTACAGCTGGCCCACAAAGTGTTAATGCATCTCAAAAGAGGGATAAGAGAAGTTCTGAACCCATTTTTTTTTCTTTGCAGTGTGTTTTGTCTCTCTTTTCCCCTTAATCTCTGGGTGGTTCAGGACTCAGGTGTAGATATGGATATTCAAGGTCTGTCCTCTTGTGTGGATCAACTCGCTGCAAGGGTCCAAAGCATTCAAGATTATGTAGTTCAGAATCCGATGTTAGAGCCTAGAATTCCAATTCCTGATTTGTTTTCTGGGGATAGATCTAAGTTTCTGAATTTCAAAAATAATTGTAGACTGTTTCTTGCTTTGAGACCCCGCTCCTCTGGTGACCCCATTCAGCAAGTAAAAATTATTATTTCTTTGTTACGTGGCGACCCTCAAGACTGGGCATTCTCCCTTGCGCCAGGAGATCCTGCATTGCTTAATGTAGATTCGTTTTTTCTGGTGCTTGGATTGCTTTATGACGAACCGAATTCAGTGGATCAGGCAGAGAAAACCTTGCTGGCTTTGTGTCAGGGTCAGGATGAAGCGGAGGTACTGTATATTGTCAGAAGTTTAGAAAGTGGTCTGTGCTTACTCAATGGAATGAGTGTGCCCTGGCAGCAATTTTTAGAAAGGGTCTCTCTGAGTCCCTTAAGAATGTTATGGTGGGCTTCCCCACGCCTGCTGGTCTGAATGAATCAATGTCCTTGGCCATTCAAATTGATCGGCGTTTGCACGAGCGCAAAGTTGTGCACCATTTGGCGGTGTCCTCTGAGCAGAGGCCTGAGCTTATGCAATGTGATAGAACTTTGACCAGAACTGAACGGCAAGAACACAGACATCAGAATCGGCTGTGTTTTTACTGTGGTGACCCTACTCATTCTATCTCTGATTGTCCTAAGCGCACTAAGCGGTTCGCTAGGTCTGTCACTATTGCTACTGTACAGCCTAAATTTCTTTTGTCTGTTACTTTGATTTGCTCTCTGTCGTCCTACTCGGTTATGGCATTTGTGGATTCGGGCGCTGCATTGAATTTGATGGACTTGGAGTTTGCCAGGCATTGTGGTTTTTTCCTGGAGCCTTTGCAGTATCCTATTCCATTAAGGGGAATTGATGCTACGCCTTTGGCCAGGAATAAACCTCAGTACTGGACTCAGTTGACCATGTGCATGGCTCCTGCACATATGGAGGATATTCGCTTTCTGGTGTTGCATAATTTGCATGATGTGGTCGTGTTGGGTTTGCCATGGCTACAGGTTCATAATCCAGTATTGGATTGGAAATCAATGTCTGTGTCTAGTTGGGGTTGTCAAGGGGTACATGGCGATGTTCCGATGATGTCAATTTCTTCATCCATTCCTTCTGATGTCCCTGAGTTTCTGTCGGATTACCGGGATGTATTTGATAAGCCCAAATCCAGTATCCTACCCCCTCATAGGGATTGTGATTGTGCTATAAATTTGATCCCTGGTAGTAAGTTTCCTAAGGGCCGACTTTTCAATTTATCCATGCCAGAACACACCACTATGCAGAGTTATATAAAGAAGTCCTTGGAGAAAGGGCATATTCGCCCGTCTTCATCACCGTTGGGAGCAGGGTTCTTTTTTGTGGCCAAGAAGGATGGTTCTCTGAGACCCTGTATAGACTACCGCCTTCTCAATAAAATCACGGTCAAATTTCAGTACCCTTTGCCTCTGCTGTCTGATTTGTTTGCTCGGATTAAGGGGGCTAGTTGGTTCACCAAGATAGATCTTCGAGGGGCATATAACCTTGTGCGTATTAAACAGGGCGATGAATGGAAAACAGCATTTAATACGCCCGAGGGCCATTTTGAGTACCTGGTGATGCCATTCGGCCTTTCTAACGCTCCATCTGTGTTTCAGTCCTTTATGCATGACATCTTCCGAAAGTATCTGGATAGATTCATGATTGTATATTTGGATGATATTTTGGTCTTTTCAGATGATTGGGAGTCTCATGTGAAGCAGGTCAGAATGGTATTCCAGGTCCTTCGTGCTATTTCCTTGTTTGTGAAGGGGTCTAAATGTCTCTTCGGAGTTCAGAAGGTTTCCTTTTTGGGCTTCATTTTTTCCCCTTCTACTATTGAGATGGATCCTGTTAAAGTTCAGGCCATTTATGATTGGACTCAACCTACATCTGTGAAGAGTCTTCAGAAATTCCTGGGCTTTGCTAATTTTTACCGTCGCTTCATCGCTAATTTTTCTAGTGTGGTTAAACCTTTGACTGATTTGACAAAGAAAGGTGCTGATGTGGTGAATTGGTCCTCTGCGGCCGTGGAGGCTTTTCAGGAGCTGAAACGTCGTTTTTCTTCGGCCCCTGTGTTGCGTCAGCCAGATGTTTCGCTCCCTTTTCAGGTTGAGGTTGATGCTTCTGAGATTGGAGCAGGGGCTGTTTTGTCTCAAAGAAGTTCTGATGGCTCTGTGATGAAGCCATGTGCCTTCTTTTCTAGAAATTTTTCGCCTGCTGAGCGTAATTATGATGTTGGCAATCGGGAGCTGCTGGCTATGAAGTGGGCATTTGAGGAGTGGCGACATTGGCTTGAGGGAGCCAAGCACCGCGTGGTGGTCTTGACGGATCACAAGAATTTGACTTATCTCGAGTCTGCCAAGCGGTTGAATCCTAGACAGGCTCAATGGTCACTGTTTTTCTCCCGTTTCGATTTTGTGGTTTCATACCTTCCGGGTTCTAAGAATATGAAGGCTGATGCCCTTTCTAGGAGTTTTGTGCCTGATTCTCCGGGAGTCCCTGAGCCGGCTGGTATTCTCAAAGAGGGGGTAATTCTGTCTGCCATCTCCCCTGATTTGCGGCGGGTGCTGCAGGAGTTTCAGGCTGATAGACCTGACCGTTGTCCAGCGGAGAAACTGTTTGTCCCTGATAGATGGACTAGCAGAGTAATTTCTGAGGTTCATTGCTCGGTGTTGGCTGGTCATCCTGGGATTTTTGGTACCAGGGATTTGGTGGCTAGGTCCTTTTGGTGGCCTTCCTTGTCACGGGATGTGCGTTCTTTTGTGCAGTCTTGTGGGACTTGTGCTCGGGCCAAGCCCTGCTGTTCTCGTGCCAGTGGGTTGCTTTTGCCCTTGCCGGTCCCGAAAAGGCCTTGGACGCATGTTTCCATGGATTTTATTTCAGATCTTCCTGTCTCTCAAAGGATGTCTGTCATCTGGGTGGTTTGTGATCGCTTTTCTAAAATGGTCCATTTGGTACCCTTGCCTAAATTCCCTTCCTCCTCTGATTTGGTGCCATTATTCTTTCAGCATGTGGTTCGTTTGCATGGCATTCCGGAGAACATTGTGTCGGACAGATGGTCCCAGTTTGTCTCTAGGTTTTGGCGGTCCTTTTGTGGTAAGATGGGCATTGATTTGTCTTTTTCTTTGGCTCTCTATCCTCAGACAAATGGCCAAACCGTACGAACCAACCAGACTTTGGAGGCCTATCTGAGATGCTTTGTTTCTGCTGATCAGGATGATTGGGTGACCTTTTTGCCATTGGCTGAGTTCGCCCTTAATAATCGGGCTAGTTCGGCTACTTTGGTTTCGCCTTTTTTTTGCAATTCTGGTTTTCATCCTCGTTTTTCTTCAGGGCAGGTTGAGCCTTCTGACTGTCCTGGTGTGGAATCTGTGGTGGACAGTTTGCTGCAAATTTGGACTCACGTAGTGGATAATCTGACGTTGTCCCAGGAGAAGGCTCAACGTTTCGCTAACCGCTGTCGTTGTGTTAGTCCTCGACTTCGTGTTGGGGATTTGGTTTGGTTATCTTCTCGTTATGTTCCTATGAAGGTTTCTTCTCCTAAGTTTAAGCCTCGTTTCATTGGTCCTTATAAGATTTCTGAAATGCTCAACCCTGTGTCATTTCGTTTGGTCCTTCCAGCTTCCTTTGCCATCCATAATGTGTTCCATAGGTCGTTGTTGCGGAGGTATGTGGCGCCTATGGTTCCCTCCGTTGATCCTCCTGCTCCGGTGTTGGTTGAGGGGGAGTTGGAGTATGTGGTGGAAAAAATTTTGGATTCTCGTATTTCGAGACGGAAGCTCCAGTACCTGGTTAAGTGGAAGGGCTATGGTCAGGAGGATAATTCCTGGGTTGTTGCCTCAGATGTCCATGCTGCCGATTTAGTTTGTGCCTTTCATTTGGCTCGTCCTGATCGGCCTGGGGGCCCTGGTGAGGGTTCGGTGACCCCTCCTCAAGGGGGGGGGTACTGTTGTGAATTCCATTTCTCGGACTCCCTCCTGTGGTCATGAATGGTACTTTGGTTAGTTCTGCTCTTGGACTCCCTCTGGTGGCTTTGAGCAGAACTGCTGGTCTCTGAGGTTTGCTTTCTCAGCTGCCCTCATTTATTGTTATGCTTGCTTCCCTATTTAACTCTACTCAGATCGTTACTTCATGCCAGATGTCAATGTTTCAGTATTGGTTCGGATCTCTCTTGGACTTCTCTGAGGACCTGTCTACTCCAGCAGAAGCTAAGTCCCTGCTAGTTCATTTGTTGTTACTGCTGCCTGAATATATTTCTTAGTACTGCTAAATTCTAGTCCAGCTTGCTATCATGATATTTCCTTGCTAGCTGGAAGCTCTGGGGTGCAGTGTTGCACCTCCACACCGTGAGTCGGTGTGGGGGTCTTTTTGCATACTCTGCATGGTTTTTTGTAGTTTTTTGTGCTGACCGCATAGTTTCCTTTTCTTTCCTCTGACTATTTAGTGAAGTCTGGCGTCCTTTGCTAAAACCTGTTTCATTCCTGTGTTTGTGACTTTCCTCTTAACTCACAGTCAATATATGTGGGGGGCTGCCTTTACCTTTGGGGAATTTCTCTGAGGCAAGGTTAGGCTTCTACTTCTATCTTTAGGGGTAGTTAGCTCTTAGGCTGTGAAGAGGCGTCTAGGGAGAGTTAGGTACGCTCCACGGCTATTTCAAGTGTGTGTGATAGGAGTAGGGTTTGCGTTCAGCAGAGTTCCCACTTTCCCAGAGCTTGTTCCGATTACTAGTTTACTCATCAGGTCATTCCGGGTGCTCCTAACCACCAGGTCCATAACAATCTTCTATGTAATGTATATAGAATCATAGAATGTTAGAGTTGGAAGAGACATCCAGGGTCATCATGTCTAACCCCCTGCTCATTGCAGGATTCATCAAACCATCTCTGAAAGATTTATGTCCAGCATCTGTTTGAAAAATCTCATTGAAGGAGAACTCACCACCACTCGTGGCAGCCTGTACACTCATTGATCACCGTCACTGACAAAAAGGATGATGTATCTACAATGTGACATCCCTTCAGATATTTGTAGCCAGGTGTAACGCTCCTCTTAGCCTTCTTTTTTGAAAAATAAACATTCTCAAATATATTAATCGCTCCTCAGAGGACATAGTTTGAAGTCTGCCCACCATCCTGGTAGCTCTTCACTGAACTTGCGCCAGTTTTTCAATGTCTTCATTAAAATGTGGTGCCCAGAACCGGACACGGTATCCCAGATGAGGTCTTACCAAAGAGGAGTAGAGGGGATTAATTACTTCACGTAATCTAGACTCTATGGTTCTCTTAATACATCCCCGAACTGTGTTTGCTTTTTTTGCTGCTGCATCACACTGTTGACTCATGTGCAGTCTATGATCTGTTAGCACACCCATGTGTTTTTCACATGTGCAGTTGCTTAGTTCTATTGCTCCAATTCTGTGGATGTCATTTTTGTTTTATAGCCCAGAATAGATATACATCATTCCCAGTGTATTTTATGTGATATGTAGATAGCAGCCTCATTGTCTCCTATGTGATGTATAATGCATTCTCAACTTCTTCTATGTGATGTATATACATCAGTCCCAGTGCCTCTTTTGTGGTATATATAGCAGTCTGTGTCTCCTATGTGATGAATATACAACAGTCTCAGTGTATCCTATTTGATGTCTATATACCAGTCTTGGCGTTTCCTAAGTTAAGTATATACAATAGTCCCAATGTCTCTTTTGTGACATATAGCTGTCTCGGTGTCTCCTGTGTGATATATATATACAGCAGTCTCAGTGTATCTTATGTGATGTATGTACAGCAGTCCAACAGCCTCCTATGTGATATAGAGAAAATTCAAATTCACCGCACTCTCTTGCAAAATATAGCAAATGTATTGTATTATGTTCTGGGAGCATAACAGAATATCTCAACAAAGCGACAAAAGACGTTTCGGCTCCGCCGGAGCCTTCATCACAATCGCTGTGAAAAAAAGAAGAACAAAGAACAAAAATAGCATAAATAAACTATACAGGTACATGACATGTCTGTGAATATCCCCAGAGTTCCAGGTCATCCTCTTGAAAATAAATCAACATCAATAAACTGACATCCATATAGAATTATATACAATTATATACAAAATATACATACACAAATAACCTGTTAAAAATACAGGTGTCGAATGCAAGGAGAAGAGCATAGATAGAAATGATTACCTTATTCAGGTGAATAGGAGGTATAAGGACATAGGGGATAAGGATCCCAGTGGTTCCGCATAGAGGCTGTAGGGAATATTAAGAGGTAAATTAGTACTACAACGATGAGAGCCAAAAGTAATGAAGGGGTTAAATAAATTGTTCCTAGTAGTGTGATATATACAGTTATGTCCATATATATTTGGACAGAGACAACATTTTTCTAATTTTGGTTATAGACATTACCACAATTAATTTTAAACAAAACAATTCATATGCAGTTGAAGTTCAGACTTTCAGCTTTCATTTGAGGGTATCCACATTAAAATTGGATGAAGGGTTTAGGAGTTTCTGCTCCTTAACATGTGCCACCCTGTTTATAAAGGGACCAAAAGTAATTGGACAGATTCAATAATTTTAAATAAAATGTTAATTTCTAGTACTTGGTTGAAAACCCTTTGTTGGCAATGACTGCCTGAAGTCTTGAACTCATGGACATCACCAGATGCTGTGTTTCCTCCTTTTTGATGCTCTGCGAGGCCTTCACTGCGGTGGTTTTCAGTTGCTGTTTGTTTGTGGGCCTTTCTGTCTGAAGTTTAGTCTTTAACAAGTGAAATGCATGCTCAATTGGGTTGAGATCCGGTGACTGACTTGGCCATTCAAGAATATTCCACTTCTTTGCTTTAATAAACTCGTGGGTTGCTTTGGCTTTATGTTTTGGGTTATTGTCCATCTGTAGTATGAAATAACGACCAATCAGTTTGGCTGCATTTGGCTGGATCTGAGCCCACACTATGTCTCTGAAGACCTCAGAATTCATTCGGCTGCTTCTGTCCTGTGTCACATCATCAATAAACACTAGTGACCCAGTGCCACTGGCAGCCATACATACCCAAGCCATCACACTGCCTCCGCCGTGTTTTACAGATGATGTGGTATGCTTTGGATCATGAGCTGTACCACGCCTTCGCCATACTTTTCTCTTTCCATCATTCTGGTAGAGGTTGATCTTGGTTTCATCTGTCCAAATAATGTTCTTCCAGAACTGTGCTGGCTTTTTTAGATTTTTTTAGCAAAATCCAGTCTAGCCTTTGAATTCTTGATGCTTATGAGTGGCTTGCACTGTGCAGTGAACCTTCTGTATTTACTTTCATGCAGTCTTCTCTTTATGGTAGATTTGGATATTGATACGCCTACCTCCTGGAGAGTGTTGTTCACTTGGTTGGCTGTTGTGAAGGGGTTTCTCTTCACCATGGAAATTATTCTGCGATCATACACCACTGTTGTCTTCCATGAGCACCCAGGCATTGATGAGTTCACCAGTGCTTTCTTTCTTTCTCAGGATGTACCAAACTGTAGATATTGCCACTCCTAATATTGTAGCAATTTCTCGGATGGGTTTTTTCTGTTTTCGCAGCTTAAGGATGGCTTATTTCACCTGCATGGAGAGCTCCTTTTACCGCATGGTTACTTCAGAGCAAAACCTTCCAAATGTAAGCACCACACCTCAAATCAACTCCAGGCCTTTTATCTGCTTAATTGAGAATGACATAACGAAGGGATTGCCCACACCTGTCCATGAAATAGCCTTGGAGTCAATTGTCCAATTACTTTTGGTCCCTTTAAAAACAGGGTGGCACATGTTAAGGAGCTGAAACTCCTAAACCCTTCATCCAATTTTAATGTGGATACCCTCAAATGAAAGCTGAAAGTCTGAACTTAAACTGCATCTGAATTGTTTTGCATATCCAATGTCCAGAATAGTGAAAATCACCTCCAAAACACTATAACTAATCATAAATCCCCCATATATATAAAAAAGGGGAAATGAGAGGAACAACAAAAAATTATCATATCAATAAAATAATATCTTTAATCACATAAATATTAAAATTTACATACAAGGGACAATCATCCGAAATTGAGGGTGACACAGCAACCCGGGAACATGTAACTTAGATTGGACAGCTGCAGTTCAAAATAACACACCTAACAAATTATGAACACATATCCCTATTGCAACTTTGAAGGAGTGGAGCAGGCTAAGTGTGCACACCTTTTTTCCCCCACTACCAGCAATGAGATAGAAGTAAAAAGTGCATAGTGCAAAAAGGTGCTTGTTTGGCAAAAATGTCCTAATCTAAACTGAGTACAAGTACTTACAATACTGTTATCCCGGTGGTGGAGCCCTCAAAAACCCCGACAGCGCCGTTTCGCCGTGATAGCTTCCTCGATAGGGGGCATAAGTCTGAACTTCAACTGCATCTGAATTGTTTTGTTTAAAATTCATTGTGGTAATGTCTATAACCAAAATTAGAAAAATGTTGTGTTTGTCCAAATATATATATGGACCTAACTGTATATAGTAGTGTCTGTGTATTCTAAGTGATGTATACTGTAAATTTCCCACTGCTTGAGGTCTGTAAGTGTTATGTGATCAGTGATGAAGTAGCCACTTTGAGGAGACATTATGTGTAATATAAATTTACTGCACGAATAAGTTCTTTACAAATCATATTGCAAAGAGTTAACTGCGCTCCAAACGGATGCAATCCTGGAAAAGCAGTTGAGAGGCCCAACATCATCAACACCACCTCACCAAAGAAAAGCAATTCTAGTCATCACGATAGGGGTGAGTTCATTGAATGTTTGACCAAATATAGCAGAGTCACTTTAAGTTGATAATTCTATATAAGCCCCAAGTGAGTTTATAAATATCCAAATGGCTCATGGCAGTAAAAAGATTTGCCACCCTTGCTTTAAATAGTAAAATGTGACCAATAATTCAAAATGTATTCTCTTCATTACTTTATTTTTTGTTTCACCCTTACCAGGCTTTCTCAAGGTTATTATTCACTTTCTGAATGTCTGTTCATAGTATGAGATTGTCTTTTAATGTGAATTGCTTAAGCTGTTACTCTTAGGGTGTGAAGCATGGAGAACATGATTTGAAAAGAATGATTTATGACAATACAATATCTGAGAGGTGTAGCATTTGATTTTTACCAGCCATTTAGATTCCAACATATCACATTACACTTTACTTAATTCCTAATACTGAACAAAGCCAAAGCGGACATTTTTACATTTTAATTTAGCTATCCGCTGTATATTACATAAATAAAACGGGGCACTGTGTTTTCATAGTAAAATAAATCAGTTCACGCTATGTTGAAATTGCCAGACTGAATGAATGTTATCGAATGGATAAGAAGACTTCTTTTGAAAGGCAATACTCCATTTCTCAACAAGAATCAATCAGATTTTGCTGACCTTCATGTTGATCAGTAGGGGGTGAACACTGGCACTAAATCATTCTGATCTACAGATGAGATTAACATATTCATATTTGTTTGCCAAACGTGTGCTTTAATTTAAGCTTCATCTGATTGATGCCTGTAATTTATGCTGTTTAGAGCTAGAGCGTCATATTTTTTCTTCTTTTTTTCCGAGCTAACAGGGGGGAGACTTTCTTGGAAACAGATAAAGGAGATGGAACTTAATTTGTAGCAATGTGACCACAGCCACACATGTTCTAGAATTAATGTCCTTCATTAAGGTGAAAAATATCAGCTGTATGTACATTGGGTATTTAATTAAATTGGTCATCAGGACAAATAACAAGTGCTTCAGCGAAAAGATTTCGAAAAGTTCTTATCCAATATGAGACTCATTAATATATAGGACTATTGGATGTACTAGATCACTGTCATAATTAAATGAGGGAAGTTAAAAAGTTTACATAAATGTGTAACTAATTTGCCGGAAAAAAAGGGTAGAATTTTAGATGGATCTGATATACTTTTGTTGAACTTGGTATTCAAGCTGTGGTCACTACAGTTCCAAAAGCTGTGGAAATACAGTACGTTTTATACATTGCTAAAGTAAAAGGAAGGTCAGTGTATAATGAGTTTCCCATAAACGGGACATTGTGTTCATTGCTCATTAAGCACTGAGATGTATACTGACATTGCACTCACCATAAAGACTAGGGTCACACAATCATATTTTCTATTATTCAAGAAAATCAGTTCCTTTATGCTAATCTTGCTTTGATCACAGTGTGATTACAGTGTGATCCGATTTCTCAATGAGCAGAAGATGGAAAAGAAAGTTTCTCCATCTTCTCCATTCTGTTAGTCCATGAAAATCGCACACACACAAATCATCAGGTCTGATATTTTTCTACGAACGTAGTGACTTGCGTGGTCGAGACCGATCCAAGTATTGGATGCAAATCATTCATGCTGCATTGCCCCATAGAGAAACATTGGTCCAAGTGCGATCTGATGTTTTGTCAGATCAGACTCGGACCAAAAATACAGTTGACTACATGAGCCCTAAAGAATATTACATTTTTTTAACACAATTCTGACTATGAAAATCAAACTGTACTACTTGCATAAAGGAGGGTTATGTTGGGTGATACATTGTTGATTTACCTTTGTATATTTTGAAAGTACAAAAGTGCTTGATGGGTCTATCACTAACAAACTATTTGGACTTCTTAATAAAATTGTTAGACAGTATGGAAAGAAATATAATTTACAGGGTTCTCCAGGTTTGGCATAAAGAATTAGCTTTTTACCAAAAACATGAACATTACCACTGTTTTCTTTAGTCTGGGGCTGTGACAACAGCTCTGGTCCATTTACTTTTTTCATAGGAAACTCCCCAAAACTTGAACCATATTTAGAACGTGTTTTGTACACATTATGCTCATTGTCTGTTTGGCTTATTATGCAGCATTGTGTGTCAAAGGAATGCACCAAAATTTTCGTGTCAATTTCTGACACAAAGTAAGCTAGCTAGTAGATGGTGTAAATGCCTGATTCATCAAGACTGGCGTTGGTCAAACCAATCTTGATGAGGAGATGTGCTGGAGCTTGAAGCTCCTGATTCATGAAGACAGTTAAGGCTACTTTCACACTTGCATCGGTACGGGCCCGTCGCAATGCGTCGGGCCGACGTACCGACGGAACCTGTGAAATTTACTGAAAGATGTGGGCAGCAGATGAAGTTTTACATTCTGCAGTCTGGGGAGGAGGGGGTGGAGTTTCGGCCGTGCATGCGAGGTCGAAAATGGCGGACATGACACACAAAAAAAGGTTACATGGAACGTTTTTTGTGCCGACGGTCCGCCAAAACACGCTGCATCCGTACTAAAGCAAATATTTTATTTTACAAAACACATTTACAGCAATAAATACACATTTTCATATCCAACACATATATAATACATACGGTATATAATACATACAGTTGGGTGAAAACGTGTTTGTCCTCTTCCTGATTTCCTGATTAACTGATTGGGCCAGTCTTAGCAGCTACAACTGCAATCAAGAATTTGCGATAACTGGCAATGGGTCTTAGTGGAAATGCAATAATAATTTTGACATTTTTGAAGAAAATGTTCAGGAACCGAACACGAATCTGAATGTGCAACGTTCGTGCTGACTTTGAGATTGGTGAACGTTTTCCAAACAAGTTTGCTCATCTCTAGTCATTGTCAAGAGTCTCAATTCTGAGGTAACATCTGTATTCAATGCAGACAGACATTCCCATTACTGAGATAGGAGATGGAGGCTGCTACGAATACAAATCTATGTAGTCGGAAGGAAGGGGGAGATAGGGACAGAGCTCCTACCTCCTCCTCCTCCTCTCCACATAGGCTCTCATCAGTAGACCTGAAGAAGGTCTGTGGAATCAGACTATCCATGTATCGCCCACCCCAATAATGATGGTAGCGAGGAGCTTCAAAAAGGAGGCAGGTCACTGAGTAATCAGTGACCTGTCAAAGACACACAGAAGCAAGTGGAGGAGCAGAAGAAAACCCTATCCCCAGACCCACCTTGACGTTATTAGAAGAAAACTTAACAGGCACATTAAACAATAAACAGAGATCCGCTTCCTTCACCAGAGGTATCAGTTTAATCAGCTTAACAGCGTCATTATGGCCATGACTTTACTTTATAGTGCTAAATCCTGCTGACTAGTGTTGAGCGATACCGTCCGATACTTGAAAGTATCGGTATCGGAAAGTATCGGCCGATACCGGCAAAGTATCGGATCTGATCCGATATCGATACCCAATACCAATACAAGTGAATGGGACTCAAGTATCGGAAGGTATCCCTGATGGTTCCCAGGGTCTGAAGGAGAGGAAACTCTCCTTCAGGCCCTGGGATCCATATTAATGTGTAAAATAAAGAATTAAAATAAAAAATATTGATATACTCACCTCTCCGACGCAGCCTGGATCTTACCGCTGTGAACCGGCAGCCTTCTTTGCTTAAAATGAGCGCGTTCAGTACCTTCCATGACATCACGGCTTCTGATTGGTCGCGTGCCGCTCATGTGACCGCCACGCGACCAATCACAAGCCGTGACGTCATCCCTAAGGTCCTAAATTCCTAGAAGGGAATTTAGGACCTGAGAGATGACGTCGCGGCTTGTGATTGGTCGCGTGGTGGTCACATGAGCGGCACGCGACCAATCAGAAGCCGTGACGTCATGGAAGGTGCTGAACGCGCTCATTTTAAGCAAAGAAGGCTGCCGGTTACTACCAGGGCGCGTCCGAGGGTGAGTATATCCCTATTTTTTATTTTAATTCTTTATTTTTTACATGGATATGGATCCCAGGGCCTGAAGGAGAGTTTCCTCTCCTTCAGACCCTGGGAACCATACACTGGGAACTTCCGATTCCGATTCCCGATACCACAAAAGTATCGGATCTCGGTATCGGAATTCCGATACAGCAAATATCGGCCGATACCCGATACTTGCGGTATCGGAATGCTCAACACTACTGCTGACACTTCTAGAGATGAGCGAATACATTTTAATGAAATTGAATTGTACTACAATTATTGCAAAAATTTGCATTCACCATAATGCAGATTTTTTATAATTCGCACTGTGTAGATTCTGCACAATAGACACCATTTTTATAAATCGTGAAGGGTCATTAAAAGTTAAAAAAATTAAAAAGTCCTTATACTCACCTTGCTACTCACCTCTCCAGCCCCTCTGCTCCTCTCCGTCACCTGTCCAGCCTTCGGTGCATCTTCTAATCTCCACCGCCAGTGCTGAAATCCATGTACCTCTCACATTGAGCTAGGACTTCCAGCTTTGATGAGGCCCAGGATGGTTCTGTGATTGCATGTGCAAGAACACAGCACATGTCATGATGCTATGACCTTCCATGCACTTGAACAGTACTTTTACAACCTCATTAGAGCTGGAAGTCCCAGCTAAGTGGGAGTGGCCCAGGAATTTCAGCACAAGTGGTGAGGATCATAATAAGCAACGAGGACTGGAGTGGATCTACTTGAAAAACTCCTTATAAAACGTGTGTATACTCCCTAATTTTTCTTGTTTACAAAAACTCTGCCATGCTACATTAATTCTAAGGCCGGGATCACACATACCCGAGATACGGCTGAGTCTCGCAGGTGAAAACCCAGCTCTGGCGCCGGCACTCCGGAGCGGAGCGTGCAGCTCCATGTATTGCTGTGCGGCTGCACGCTCCACTCCAGAGTGCCGGCGCCAGAGCTGGGTTTTCACCTGCGAGACTCGGCTGTATCTCGCGTATGTGTGATCCCAGCCTAATCAGAAAAATGTCCTAATCAAAAAGGTGACATAAAGAACTGTAGGCACCATAGAGTGATATGGCTCCATATAAGTCACAGAGCTGCAATATTCTTTTGTGCATTAGTCCTACAACTGTATGTAGGATGTAAAGTATTTAATGCAGCTTGAGTCATGTGTATCAGTTTCCATAAATTCAGCAGAATAATTTAAAAAAATAGCTTATGGAAAAAGTGAAAGATGTTGAAGATATGCCATGTTTTCTTTTTCATTTCAGTAATCAACAAAAGGTTGGATGAAGACAAGTTATACAAGAAATTATAATTGTCAGGTTGGAACTCAAATTACTGTGAAACACAGTACTGGTAAAGATATGACAATGTTATTGTCACCTGTAGTGCAGCTAATAGTGGAATTAATAAAAGAAATGTTAAAAAGTAAAAATAATAATAGAAATTATGTTGCACTATGGGTTTGACCTTGGAGTCATAATAGGATATAATTCTGCTACTGTGAGAAACTCCCTAATTACCAACAAATCTTTAAATAGTTCTCATTTATGTAATTTGTTAAAGAATGTAAGAAAATAGATAAATAAAACATCATAATAATACCACTGCAATAATTGGTCTACCTTTAAAAACACACAGCACAAGTAAGATAAAGATGTCTTTCTGTGATGGTACAGAGCTCTGTATTCCTGCCATGATCTCACACTGAAGGGCTCATTACAGAGCTGTCATTTTTATCTGTGATAATATTCAAAATTTATTTTATTAACTTTATGAGCTACAGCTGATAAGATTAGAATATTAAGAAGAGGATGTAAAAATGGCAATGACTGAATAAATACCATTAACTACACTACTAGTGTATGTCGGTGTGTGTATGTGTGTATATATAAGCTCTGCTTAAATGAGTACACCCCCTTTGAAAAGTAAGATTTTAATCAATAGCTCACTTAACACAAAAATAATTTTCAAAATTATGATTGAGTTTCCTAGAACATTGTTAAGCCCCTAACATGAAAGTTAGATTTATAGTATAAATTGAATTACAAAATCTTCAGTTTTACTCAAATTAGTTAATGAAAAATGAATGCAACCCACATCAAAAATCACTACATCTTGTGTGATCTTCCTGATTTTTAACAGGAGTACCAAGTCTTCTAGGCATGGATTGAACAAGTTGGTGACATATTTCAACATCTATCTTTTTCCATTCTTCCAGAAAGACCTCTTTTAGAGTCTGGATGCTGGATGGAGAGTGATGCTCAACTCGTCTATTCAGAATTCCCCATAGGTGTTTGATTGTGTTCAGATCAGGAGACACTTGGCCACTGAATCATCGCTTTCACCCTGTTCTTCTTCAAAAATGCTACAGATGTATGTTTTTGATCATTGTCATGTTGGAAAAGTGCACGTCAACCAAGGGCAATGTAGAGCAGTACATTTCTGAATTCATGATACTGCCAATGAAAGATGGCTCACAGGGAATCCTCATTCAGCCCTATATAAGGACACTGCCAGCACCACATTTCACTGTTGGCACCATGCATTTAGAAATAATGCACATCTATCAAAGGTATGGAGTGATGGCAGCATCTTCTCTTTCAATATAGTGCAGTACATTTGTGAATTCATGTTACCTTCAATGATATGTAGCTTCCCAATACCAACAGCGCTCATGAAGCACCACATAAAGACACTGCCGCCACCATCTTTCGCTGTATACAACATGTGTTTTTTTTTAAATTCATTTTTCTAAATACATGGTGCCTACAGTGAAACATGATGGTGGCAGTGTCCTTATGTGGGGCTGCATGAGTGCTCCTGATGTTTGCATGATTTGACTTTCTTGGAACTAAAGTCTAGCCCACCTAAAAAATAACCCTATAGCATTATTTATGCCGGGATTTACAATTGGACCAATGCAGTCAGGCTGGTAACATTCTCCTAGAATTCACCAAACTCATACTCATCCATCAAACTAATCTTATCATTGTGCTTGCTGATATAAGGCTTGCATGCAGCTTCTCGTTAAAGAAACCCATGCCATGAATATTCCCATTTTTGTACTGATATTAATGCCAGTAGGGGTTTTAATCTCTGCAGTTAATGAGCCATCAGAGTATTATTGGCAGAGTGGCTGTGGTTCTTAAACACTTCTGCTTTTCAGTATCACCACTCACAGTTGATGGTATAATATTTCGGAGGGAAGATATTTCAGGAACTGACTTTTTACAATAGTGACATCCTAAGACAGGACCATACTGGCATCACTGAGATTTTTAGAATTACCCACTGTTTCACAAGTGTTTATAAAGGCATGGCTGTGGGCTACATTTTGGATACCTGTGGAAATTGAACTGAATAAAAAACCTGAAATCAATGTTTAATAAGTATGTTCCAATATATATGTCCTGTTCTTTAAGTAATAATTTATTGTTCCATGCCCAATTCACAATGATATGCAATGTATTTCTTGGTTTTCCTTGGTTTATATTCTCAGATCTCAATCCAATAGTTTGATGTCATATTCCACAGTCGTTTTGTGCCATACTGTTTTCTAATTTATAGTGCTCAAAATAGTCCTTGGAACCCTTTCTTATACATTTACTTAATGTCTTAAGGCCCCATCACACATAGCGAGATCGCTAGCGAGATCGCTGCTGAGTCACTAGTTTTGTGACGCAACAGCGACCTCAGTAGCGATCTCGCTATGTGTGACACGTACCAGCGATCAGGCCCCTGCTGCGAGATCGCTGGTCGTGTCGGAATGGCCTGGACCTTTTTTTGGTCGTTGAGGTCCCGCTGACATCGCTGAATCGGTGTGTGTGACACCGATCCAGCGATGTCTTCACTGGTAACCAGGGTAAGCATCGGGTTACTAAGCGCAGGGCCGCGCTTAGTAACCCGATGTTTACCCTGGTTACCAGCGTAAATGTAAAAAAAACAAACAGTACATACTTACATTCCGGTGTCCGTAACGTCCCCCGGCGTCTGCTTCCTGCTCTGAGTGCCGCAGTACAGTGAGAGCGCAGCACAGCAGTGACGTCACCGCTGCGCTCTGCTCTCACTGTACGGCGGCTCAGTCAGAGCAGGAAGCGGACGGCAAGGGACCTGACGGACATCAGATGGTGAGCATGTACTGTTTGTTTTTTTTGGTAACCAGGGTAAACATCGGGTTACTAAGTGCGGCCCTGCGCTTAGTAACCCAATGTTTACCCTGGTTACTCGGGTGCTGCAGGGGGACTTCGGCATCGTTGAAGACAGTTTCAACGATGTCGAAGTCGTTCCCCTGATCGTTGGTCGCTGGAGAGAGCTGTCTGTGTGACAGCTCCCCAGCGACCACACAACGACTTACCAACGATCACGGCCAGGTGGTATCGCTGGTCATGATCGTTGGTAAATCGCTATGTGAAACGGGGCCTTTCGAGCCTTGACCAATTCCTGTAGTTGTTCCATATCAGCAGTCCATCCCTAGTGTTATATGGTTAATTGTTTTAGCACTTATTGTCTGTTTACCATGTCTATTGATTTACTAGCACAATAAATCATTGTCACAAGTGATTTGGTAATCCTTTAGTGATCAGTGGGTTTTTGTATTCAATCTCTACCCTCTGGAACTCACCATTAATTCCCACTTTGCGCACTATGCAGTTTCTCGCTTCAGCACTTTGCTTAGCTCTTGGTGTAATATGGAAATTCTAAAGCTGTTTGACTGTTGCTCTGATGTGTATGATACTTTATTTTTATTTCATGCTCATATAGCACCAACAAGGAAAAAGGGGGCTAATGGATCGAGAAATTGATGGAACTGTAAAGTTTGGCGAAGGAAGCCTGATATGGGGTTGTTTCACAGTCAAAGGCATTACATACTTGAGCAGGATTGATCATGATCTCAATGCTGAGCTATATGTGAGTATCCTACAAGACGGGTTACATCGTACAGTCGAGTACTATGGGTATGATAAGGATGGCATAGTGTTCCAGTAAGTCAATGACCTGAAGTATATTGGTGAACAAATGGTTCAATCACAGTGAAGTAGAGATACTGGCTTGGCCCCCACAGTCCCCACACCTCAACCCAATTAAAGGGAACCTGTCACCACGTTTTTGGAAGATGGGATAAAAATAGCGTTAAATAGTGGCAGAGGTGGGCGTTACATTAGTGTGTGTGTTATGCGTTTATTACCCACCTAAGTTGCCGAAATAACTTTGCAAAGTCTCCGTTTTCGCCTGTCAATCAGGCTGGTCAGGTCACATGGGCGTGGTGTCTTCACCCAGATTTGGCGTAGTTTTCCGTTGGTGGCGTAGTGGTGTGCGCATGCCCAAAGTCCGGAATCCTCTTCCAGGGGATTTAAAATAGCGCGGTGTTCGTTATTGCATTGGTGATCGGTGGGCGCGGCCATCTTCCTTTGGCCGCGCGTGCGCAGAAGCGGCGCTCTGCTGGCCGCGGCTTCAGGAAAATGGCCGCGGGATGCCGCGCGTGCGCAGATGGATATCGCACGGCCATTTTCCTGAAGCCGCGGCCAGCAGAGCGCCGCTTCTGCGCACGCGCGGCCAAAGGAAGATGGCCGCGCCCACCGATCACCAATGCAATAACGAACACCGCGCTATTTTAAATCCCCTGGAAGAGGATTCCGGACTTTGGGCATGCGCACACCACTACGCCACCAACGGAAAACTACGCCAAATCTGGGGGAAGACAACGCCCATGCGACCTGACCAGCCTGATTGACAGGCGAAAACGGAGACTTTGCAAAGTTATTTCGGCAACTTAGGTGGGTAATAAACGCATAACACACACACTAATGTAACGCCCACCTCTGCCACTATTTAACGCTATTTTTATCCCATCTTCCAAAAACGTGGTGACAGGTTCCCTTTAAACACTTGTGAGTACAGTTGAAGAAAAAGCTGTATACATACCCAATTGAGAATTACCAGTATGCACCAACTATGAGAACGTGTAGAAGAGACCTTGGATCAGATTTTAGTCAAGACATGCTTGAATCTGATCGAAAGGATGTCCAGAATGATTCAGGCAGTATTGAAAGCCAAAGATGGATTTACAAAATACTACCAAAATAATAAAAATTAAAATTTAGGATCAAAACAATATCAATGAAGTGACATGACAAGAATTTGCATACCTATCATATGCAAAATAATTGCATGTCAAATTTATGTATTAGATAGCCGATATGATTATTATCTCTAAAATGATGTTACGCTTTTGCTCTTCAGTGTAGACCAATTTATTCTTTTTGTGGCAAGCGTGACTGGTGATAGATATCTGTAAAATAGAAGAACTGCTGTGTTGAAATTTTTTAAATTGTTGTGTCTAGGAAAATGTCCTGTTCCTATCACATAACTGCTACAGTCACATGACCAAAGAACCATGGCTTCCTGCTATGATTGTGACCAGTCTGCACTGGAGCAATGGTAGTTACTGTCAGAGAGTATAGTTTGTTTATTATTTTATCACATGCTCTGGCCTTTTAAAAACATTGTTTGGGGAATATGGACAATTTCTTTAAATTTGTATTTGAAGGTCATATATTCAATGCTTTGTAATGAAGGCAAATAGATTTTGGAACAAATATAAATATGTATATAATGAAGTTCTACAGTGGTACGGAAAGTATTCAGACCCCTTTACATGTTTCACTCTTTGTTTCATTGCAGCCATTTGGTAAATTCAAAAAAGTTTATTTTTTCACATTAATGTATACTCTGCACCCCATCTTGACTGAAAAAAACAGAACTATAGAAATATCACATGGTCATAAGTAGTGTTGAGCGATACCGTCCGATACTTGAAAGTATCGGTATCGGATAGTATCGGCCGATACCCGAAAAGTATCGGATATCGCCGATACCGATACCCGATACCAATACAAGTCAATGGGACACCAAGTATCGGAAGGTATCCTGATGGTTCCCAGGGTCTGAAGGAGAGGAAACTCTCCTTCAGGCCCTGGGATCCATATTAATGTGTAAAATAAAGAATTAAAATAAAAAATATTGATATACTCACCTCTCCGGAGGCCCCTGGACATCACCGCTGGTAACCGGCAGCCTTCTTTGCTTAAAATGAGCGCGTTTAGGGCCTTCCATGACGTCACGGCTTCTGATTGGTCGCGTGCCGCTCATGTGACTGCCACGCGACCAATCACAAGCCGCAACGTCATTCTCAGGTCCTAAATTCCTAGAATTCTGCATTCAGGACCTGAAATTACGTCACGGCTTGCTGTGATTGGTCGCGTCGCGGTCACATGGGCGGCACGCAACCAATCACAAGCCGGGACGTAATTTTAAAATGCGCGCGTTTCCTGCCTCCCGTGACGTCACGGCTTGTGATTGGTCGCGTCGCCCATGTGACCGTGATGCGACCAATCACAAGCCGGAACGTAATTTTAAAATCCTGAATGCCTAGAATTCGGCATTCAGGACCTGAAAATTACGTCACGGCTTGCTGTGATTGGTCGCGTCGCGGCCACATGGGCGGCACGCGACCAATCACAAGCCGTGACGTCACGGGAGGAAGGAAAAGCGCGCATTTTAAGCAAACAACGCTGCCGGTTCCCTCGGTGAGGTCCAGGCTGCGTCGGAGAGGTGAGTATAGCAATATTTTTTATTTTAATTCTTTCTTTTACACATTAATATGGTTCCCAGGGCCTGAAGGAGAGTTTCCTCTCCTTCAGACCCTGGGAACCATGAGGGATACCGTCCGATACTTGAGTCCCATTGACTTGTATTGGTATCGGGTATCGGTATCGGATTAGATCCGATACTTTGCCGGTATTGGCCGATACTTTCCGATACCGATACTTTCAAGTATCGGACAGTATCGCTCAACACTACTCACTACACCTGTAGATAAATTACCAAAAGGGGTATTATTTCCAAAATGGGGTCTCTTGAGGGGCGGATTCTGCCCTTCTAGCACTTGGGGGCTCTGTCCACAAACTATTCTTGCAAAATCTGCGCTCCAGGAGGCAAATAGCGCTCCGTCCCTCCCGAGTCTCCCCGTGTGGCTAAGCAGTACTGTACAGCCACATATGAGGTAGAAATTGTGGGCCAAATTTAATGCAATATTTATGCACTTCTTGCGTGAAAATGTAAAATCTGGTGCTACAGGAAAGATATATATCTTGGTACCGTGTTAATCTGGTGCTAAACATTTAATAATTTTTTCTTCACTGCACAATGGTATATAATTCTGTGACACACTCGTGGTGTCAATATGATCACTGCACACCTAGATGAATTCATTGAGAGGTGAAGTTTGTAAAATGCGGTCACTTACGGGGGGTTTTGCTGTTCTGGCATGTCTGACACCCGCAAACCATAACAATAAAATGTGTGAAATCAACTTGCTCAGGAGAAATTGCACAACAGATTTCATGGTGCAATTTCTCATGTTAACCTTATGAAAATGCAAAATTGGGGGCTAAAAACATTTTTGTGGGGAAAATGTGATTTTTATTTTCATGGCTCCACATTATTCTGTGAAGCACCTTGGGGTTCAATGTGCTCACCACACATCTAAATACATTAAAAAATACATCTAAATACATTCCTTGAGGGGTCTAGTTTCCAAAATGGTGTCACTTGTTGGGGATTTCACTGTTTATTTAAATCAGGGGCTCTCCAAACACGGCATATTGTTCCCTAATTGTTCCAGCAAATTTTGCATTCAAAAAGTCAAATGGCACTCCTTCCCTTCTGTGCTTTGCTGTGTACCCAAACAGTAGTTTTCCCACATATATGGGGTATCAACATGCTCAGGAGAAATTGCACAACAAATTTTAGAGTCCATTTTTTCCTGTTACCCTTGCAAAAATAAAAAAAAAATGTGGGTCTAATGTAACATTTTTGTGAAAAAAAAATTAAATGTTCATATTTTTCCACATTCCAAAATTTCCTGTAAAGAACCTGAAGGGTTAATAAACTTCTTCAATGTGAATTTGAGCACCTTGAGGGGTACAGTTTTTAGAATGGTCCCAATTTTGGTTATTTTCTTTCATATAGACCCATCAAAGTCACTTCAATGTGATGTGATCCCTAAAAAAATGATTTTCTAAATTTTTAGGAAAAATGAGAAATCGTTGGTCAAGTTTTAACCCTTCTATCTTCCTAACAAAAAAAAATGTTGTTTTAAAAAATTGTGCTGATTGTGAGACAGTGACCAGCATTGTTGTGAATGGCCAGTAAGTGTCGCAGAGGAGGAGATCCTTTGCACTGTAAGCCTGAAATGTTGCTCTGGGACCTATAGTTCCACGAGCTTTGTTTAGCTTGTAAGGGGCTGGACTTGCAGGGTTGGCCGGAGAGCTGGGTGGGTCTGGCCAACCACCTACCTCCCATCAAGGGTTGTGTCTCAAATGATACAGTGAGACTGTGGTGTGATCACATCGTCTGTGTCGGAAGGTCCTGCGAGTGGACCGGATTCCTGAAGAACACATGGTGAGGTCATGTACCTGAATGGTCTGTGTTGGAAGGTCCTGCGAGAGGACAGACTTCCTGAATAGCACGTGGTGAGACCATGTACCTGCAGAGCCTGTGATGGCTAACTGTGTTGGGGAAGCTACCGTCCTTCTAAGGGTCTGGAACTGTCGGATGGGACGTTGCAGAGCAAGTCATGATACGGGACAGTGATCCTAGTCAGGCAGTTTCCCTGGAAGCCAGGACTGACAAGGAGTCAGCGTGTGCAGCAGGAGCTCCTGGAAGATAACCTCAGACAAGGGGGGTTGTAAGAAACAGCAGAAAGGTTTATCTGCTACATGAACAGACTGGTAGTCATGATATGTTCGTGGATGTAATGAAATGGACTTTACATTATGCAGTATATGCTAAGTAAATAAACCAAATAGACTGTTTCTTGTGAGAAACCATTCATGTGTGCCTTAATCCCATTTTCAAGCAGGTGTCCCCACCACACTCAGTGAGCGCTATCTCACATGATGTAAAGTAGACAAGTGGGAAATGTTATTTATTAACTATTTTGTGTGACATACTGTATTTTTTGGATTGTAAGATGCACCCCAAATTTTGAGGAGAAAAATAGGAAAACATTTTTTTAAAATAAAATGATGGTGCTTCTTATAATCCATGCATCTTATTGCTTACCGGGGGGGTGGTAGCTGCGGTAAAGTGGGGTCCCAGGGTCGCTGCTGGAGGAGGCAGGAGTAGGGTTATGCTGCAGGCCGCAGGCTGGGATCAGGGGGTGTTCCAATGTGTGGTGCACCACTACGGGTGTCCGGCGCTGTGGGGGTCTCCGGTGCTGCTGCGGGGGGGTCTCCAGCCTTGATATGGGGGTCTTCGGTGTTGCTCTAGGGGTCTGCTGACATTTTGCCAGAGCCCCCGCATTTCAATGGTGTGCAGTGGACTCCGGGAAAATGGCCGCCGGGGGGCGGCGCATGTGCAGAAGGAGATCTTGGCACCAAGATCTCGGGAGATGAGATCTCATTGCTGAAATCTCATCTCGCGAGATGAGATCTTGGTGCCGAGATCTCCATCTGCTCTGCGCATGCTCCGCCCCCCGGCGGCCATTTTCCTGGAATCCACCGCACTGGAAACCATGGAACTGCAGGGGCTCTGGCTTTGTACAAACCAACTTGGGGGGCAAAGGGGCTAACGTGCATTTTTACAGCCATGTGAAGACATTCTGAAAGAAGTTACATTGTATAATGTTTTTACTGTTTAATGCACCTGGATTCCTTTCTATAGGTGTCGGAGGACAATATAAAGATTTGTCTCTGAAAATAAATCTCCTAGTAGGAGTGTTTGCTCATTTCGTCTGTCACAGAATACACACCTGACTGACATGCTTAGGCTAAGTACACATTAGCGTTTCTGTGCGCAGCGTATCATGTGCATGACAAAACCGCATGCCAAAACGCATGCGTTTGAATGCGTTTGGCATGCGTTTGCGTTGTTTATGTGCATGGTGGAGGTGGTGAAATCATTTCCTGGACATGCGCAGTCTGAAGTGCGCATACGTATCGAATGCATGCGTCCGCATGTCCTAGTGTACCAATGAGTTCCCATATACAGTAATGCATTGTTTTGACGCACTCATCTGCATGCACAAGCCTGTGCATATTTGCCGCCTCAAAAATGCAACATGTTGCGTTTGCCGCTCACGGCTAAACAACACATGCGTACACATCCGCATGTGAACTGATGCAAGCGCAAGTCCCTGCGTACACAATGTTTAATATATGTAAGCAAGACGCATGCGGATCGGTACGCAGGTATATGCTGCGCACACATACGCTGATGTGAACCCGGCCTTAGTAAACCCCACAGTCAAATAGTGATAATGATGCATCACTCTGCAGCCAGCCACTGATAATAATATAATAAACCGCAGTCAGTATTAGCTGTTATGACAACACATTACAGCCAAACAGTAATTACATACCTTTCACAGGCACGGATTATAATGAGAGATATTCTTTGAAACGTACCACGGAATCTTGATCAACAGTTAAATGTGTGATATTTTCTTAAATAAAGTGTTTTGATAATTGTATTCACGCCTTATTAAAAGGATAAAAAACAACCAAGTAGGACTTTAACTGGAGATAAATGTAAGGATGTGCACCAGATATTAGAAAAATGTGAATGAATTTAAAATGGTCAAATACTGGGTAGAACTGAGACCGAAAGAAGCAATAAATATAACTGTAATCTGACGGACAGAGAAGCTGCCGCCAAGTGTCCAATAAGATGACCTGCATAAAACAGGACTTGCAATGCAAGAAATGATGGCAGCCCATGCGCACTTGTTGGTCCATTATTCGCTGCACTTTGCTTTCTGTCTGCTTATGTAAACAGGTTTTTAAATAACCGCTGACCGATGAAGGTTTACCAATCGGAGGCATGTCGTGACATCGGTCGGTCTATGTAAATGGACCCTTATACAATATTAGGCTGGTGGTCTTAATGTTATTGGTAATTAGTTTAGTTATTATTGTAATACCTCCCTAGTCAGACAGCACAAGGAATATTGTGTACAGTTTTGGGCATATGTATAAAGGATTCAGAGGATATCTCAACAGAAATCTCCGCTCTAACAGTATTGTCACACACAAGCTTCCAGACTGTAAACTGTGCAGTATAGCTTTTGTTATACCTGAATGGCTTGTTATGAAATTGTATAGAGCAAAAAAACAGAAACTCCATTGTAAATCAGCCAGAAGGAAGACAGTCTGTCACCTCTGACTGCTGAATAGTGGCATATGATTTTATATAAATGGACGCAATATAAAAGCATTCTAAGACAAAATATGACAGTTTAAGCCATAATGATAGTCAAATAGTAAACCATAATCATCTTTAAAGGGGTTATGCAGACATTCTGTCTTACCAATCTGTCGTCAGATGAGGAGGCATGATGCTGTCCGTTGGGTGATACCATTGCCAAGGCAATCGTCCAATGAACAGCAACTATTTTACACCATCCTATTATTGTTAATATGAACCATACTCACTGAGCATCACTGTTACCTCTAGCAAATTGCTTCTAATTTATTTAGGGCCTCTGTTACAGAAAATACCCCAAAGTGACAGCACCATAAAAACAAAATTAAGCGGACTCTCATCACTACAGAAATGTCAGATATTTGAACGTTAAGGCTATGTGCACACGTTGCGGGTTTTACCGCGGATCCGCAGCGTTTCTGCAGCTTTGGGTCCGCAGCAGTTTCCATTGCGTTTACAGTTACATATAAACCTATGGAAACTGCAATCCGCTGTGCACATGCTGCGGGAAAAACCGTGCAGAAACGCAGCGGTTTACATTCCGCAGCATGTTACTTCTTTTGTGCAGAATCGCGGCGATTCTGCACACATAGGAATGCATTGATCCGCTTACTTCCCGCATGGGGCTGTGCCCACGATGCGGGAAGTAAGCGGATCATGTGCAGATGGTACCCGGGGTGGAGGAGAGGAGACTCTCCTCCAGGCCCTGGGAACCATATTTGTGTAAAAAAAAAAGAATTAAAATAAAAAATAATGATATACTCACCTCTCAGCGCTGCACGCGGCCGTCCGGTCGCAGGGTTGCTGTGCGAGCAGGACCTGCGATGACGTCGCGGTCACATGACCGTGACATCACGAAGGTGTCATGTCGGACACTGTTCACACTAGGGCGTCCGACAGACAGCAGTAATTCCACTTACGTGCACTACACGCTCAGTGGCGTCGGCTAGATTTTATCCAGCTTGCTCGGGGTTAATCTAGCTGGTAATCAGGTTGGAGGCTGGGTCACGCCCACGGCCTTTAAATAGTCGCGCTGGACTTTGGGCGTCGCCGATTATAGCTTGTGCTTTATGCCTGGTGATTCCGTTCTGGAGTGGTGGTCTCGTTGTAGGAATATCGTATCTGGTGGTGTATAATCCTTTGTCATATTCCTCCTTCCTATTTGTATTTGTTTTGCCCTGTGCACATTATAGTGTTTTCCTGTGTGTCTGCGGCGTGGTGCGTTTTTCAGTTTTCCCTGTCTGTGCTTTCTGTGGGGATTGGTGTGTGGTCTCTTTACTGGGTGGCGGGTGGTGGTTTCAGCTTAGGGCTGAAACAGGAGTCAGGGTCAGGCCTGGCGGCCCAGACATGCACACCTTTAGTGTAACTTCTGGGAAAGGGACAGACAGGGTTTCCCTAGCCTGAGGGATATCGCAGGGGCCCGGGTAACCAACCTTAGTCTTCCCAGTTCCCCCATGACATTAGGTCCTTCTCGCACAGCATCTTTGGAACCGAACCACCGCATGCAGCGCCGAGGAGATCGGGAACGTCAGAGGGTGAGTATATAACCATTTTTTAATTATTTTTAACATTACTATTGATGCTGCATATTGCTGCATATGCAGCATCAATAGTAGGAGTAAACCCGCAGCGGAAACCGCAAGACCAACCGCGATAAATCTGCAGGGATAACCGCAGCGGTTTTGCCCTGCAGATTTATCAAATCCGCTGTGGGAGAACCCGCAGAGACCCTTCCTACGTGTGCACATAGCCTAAATGTGGTTTACTCACACTGTAGGGTTCAAAAGGAGGGGGCATTTTGGATTTGGGAGTGCAGAATTTGCTGGATTTCTTTTGGGTGTTAAGGATCTATAGCGCTTTCCTAGAACCTCTGCACTACCAGTAAACTATTTTAGAGAAAATTATTTTTGCATCGCTTTGTTCTAAGAGCTATAACTTTTTTATTCTTCCACTGATGGAGCTGTGTGATGGCCTTTTTTTGCAGGACAAGATTATATTTTCAGCTATATAATTTTTTTAACATTTGTCTTTTTTTCCGCTTTTTATTCTGCTTTTTGTTTGGCAGTATGATGAAAAAGCATAGTTTTTGTCTAATTGTTTTTTTTCACTATGTTCATTGAAAGGGTTAATTAGTGGGACAGTTTTATAGTCAGTTCATTCTGGATGCAACGATACCAAATGTGTATTTGTTCTATACAAATACTTATGTGTATAATATTTTATATATATATACAGTGTATATGTGTATATATATATATATATATATATATATATATATATATATATAATATATAATTGCCTAGAATACTACTTCCTGCAATTTGTGCCACCTTCCGTGGCTTTGTCCGGAGCTAATGTCCTGAGATAATGTCCGGAGCTAATGTCCGGAGCTAATGTCCGGAGATAAGTGACGTCACCAGTGTCCTACACCCAGGCAGAGCACAGGGGCCCCAGGCAGCATATGGGGCTCCAGGCAGAGCACAGTGGCCCCAGGCAGAGCACAGGGGCCCCAGGCAGCATATGGGGCCCCAGGCAGAGCACAGTGGTCCCAGGCAGAGCACAAGGGCCCCAGGCAGCCTATGGGGCCCCAGGCAGAGCACAGTGGCCCCAGGCAGAGCACAGGGGCCCCAGGCAGCATATGGGGCCCCAGGCAGAGCACAGGGGCCCCAGGCAGCATATGGGGCCCCAGGCAGAGCACAGTGGCCCCAGGCAGAGCACAGGGGCCCCAGGCAGAACATGGGGCCCCAGGCAGAGCACAGGGGCCCCAGGCAGAGCACAGGGGCCCCAGGCAGCATATGGGGCCCCAGGCAGAGCACAGGGGCCCCAGGCAGAGCACAGGGGCCCCAGGCAGCATATGGGGCCCCAGGCAGAGCACAGGGGCCCCAGGCAGCATATGGGGCCCCAGGCAGAGCACAGTGGCCCCAGGCAGAGCACAGGGGCACCAGGCAGAACATGGGGCCCCAGGCAGAGCACAGGGGCCCCAGGCAGCATATGGGGCCCCAGGCAGAGCACAGGGGCCCCAGGCAGCATATGGGGCCCCAGGCAGAGCACAGTGGCCCCAGGCAGCATATGGGGCCCCAGGCAGAGCACAGTGGCCCCAGGCAGAGCACAGGGGCCCCAGGCAGCATATGGGGCCCCAGGCAGAGCACAGTGGTCCCAGGCAGAGCACAGGGGCCCCAGGCAGCTTATGGGGCCCCAGGCAGAGCACAGTGGCCCCAGGCAGAACATGGGGCCCCAGGCAGAGCACAGTGGCCCCAGGCAGAGCACAGGGGCCCCAGGCAGCATATGGGGCCCCAGGCAGAGCACAGGGGCCCCAGGCAGCATATGGGGCCCCAGGCAGAGCACAGGGGCCCCAGGCAGCATATGGGGCCCCAGGCAGAGCACAGTGGCCCCAGGCAGAGCACACACCAAATCGGAGGCCGAGGGGCCCCGCCAACCAAATCGGAGGCCGAGGGGCCCCGCCAACCAAATCGGAGGCCGAGGAGCCCCGCTCACCAAATCGAAGGCCGAGCGGCCCTGCCCACCAAAGCGGAGGCCGAGGGGCCCGGCCCCGCCCACCAAAGCGGAGGCCAAGGGGCCCCAACCACCACATTGGAGGCCGAGGGTCCCCGCCCACCAAATCGGAGGCCGAGGGTCCCCGCCCACCAAATCGGAGGCCGAGGGTCCCCGCCCACCAAATCGGAGGCCGAGGGTCCCCGCCCACCAAATCGGAGGCCGAGGGTCCCCGCCCACCAAATCGGAGGCCGAGGGGCCCCACCAACCAAATCGGAGGCCGAGGGGCCCCGCCCACCAAATCGGAGGCCGAGGGTCCCCGCCCACCAAATCGGAGGCCGAGAGTCCCCGCCCACCAAATCGGAGGATAAGGGGCCCCGCCAACCAAATCGAAGGCCGAGCGGCCCCGCCCACCAAAGCGGAGGCCGAGGGGCCCGGCCCCGCCCATCAAAGCGGAGGCCGAGGGGCCCCGACCACCACATCGGAGGCCGAGGGGCCCCGCCCACCAAATCGGAGGCCGAGGGGCCCCGCCCACCAAATCGGAGGCCGAGGGTCCCCGCCCACCAAATCGGAGGCCGAGGGTCCCCGCCCACCAAATCGGAGGCCGAGGGTCCCCGCCCACCAAATCGGAGGCCGAGGGTCCCCGCCCACCAAATCGGAGGCCGAGGGTCCCCGCCCACCAAATCGGAGGCCGAGGGTCCCCGCCCACCAAATCAGAGGCCGAGGGTCCACACCAACCAAATCGGAGGCCGAGGGGCCCCGCCCACCAAATCGAAGGCCGAGGGGCCCCGCCCACCAAAGCGGAGGCCGAGGGTCCCTGCACACCAAATCGGAGGCAGAGGGACCCCGCCCACCAAATCGGAGGCCGAGGGGCCTGGCCCCGCCCACCAAATCGGAGGCCGAGGGTCCCCGCCCACCAAATCGGAGGCCGAGGGGCCCCACCAACCAAATCGGAGGCCGAGGGGCCCCGCCAACCAAATCGGAGGCTGAGGAGCCCCGCCAACCAAATCGGAGGCCGAGGGGCCCCACCAACCAAATCGGAGGCCGAGGGGCCCCGCCCACCAAATCGGAGGCCGAGGGTCCCCGCCCACCAAATCAGAGGCTGAGAGTCCCCGCCCACCAAATCGGAGGATAAGGGGCCCCGCCAACCAAATCGGAGGCCGAGGGGCCCCGCCAACCAAATCGGAGGCCGTGGAGCCCCACCCAACAAATTGAAGGCCGAGCGGCCCCGCCCACCAAAGCGGAGGCCGAGGGGCCCGGCCCCACCCACCAAAGCGGAGGCCGAGGGGCCCCACCAACCAAATCGGAGGCCGAGGGGCCCCGCCCACCAAATCGGAGGCCGAGGGTCCCCGCCCACCAAATCAGAGGCCGAGAGTCCCCGCCCACCAAATCGGAGGATAAGGGGCCCCGCCAACCAAACCGGAGGCCGAGGGGCCCCGCCAACCAAATCGGAGGCCGTGGAGCCCCGCCCAACAAATTGAAGGCCGAGCGGCCCCGCCCACCAAAGCGGAGGCCGAGGGGCCCGGCCCCACCCACCAAAGCGGAGGCCGAGGGGCCCCGCCCACCAAATCGCAGGCCGAGGGGCCCCACGCACCAAATCGGAGGCCGAGGGTCCCCGCCCACCAAATCAGAGGCCGAGGGGCCCCGCCTACCAAATCGGAGGCCGAGGGTCCCCGCCCACCAAATCGGAGGCCGAGGGTCCCCACCCACCAAATCAGAGGCCGAGGGGCCCCGCCCACCAAATCGGAGGCCGGGGGCCCCGCCCACCAAATCGGAGGCCGAGGGTCCCCGCCCACCAAATCGGAGGCCGAGGGTCCCCGCCCACCAAATCGGAGGCCGAGGGTCCCCGCCCACCAAATCGGAGGCCGAGGGTCTACACCAACCAAATCGGAGGCCGAGGGGCCCCGCCCACCAAATCGAAGGCCGAGGGGCCCCGCCCACCAAATCGAAGGCCGAGGGGCCCCGCCCACCAAATCAGAGGCCGAGGGGCCCCGCCAACCAAATCGGAGGCTGAGGGGCCCCGCCAACCAAATCGGAGGCCGAGGGTCCCCGCCCACCAAATCGGAGGATAAGGGGCCCCGCCCACCAAATCGGAGGCCGAGGGGCCCCACCAACCAAATCGGAGGCCGAGGAGCCCCGCCCACCAAATCGAAGGCCGAGCGGCCCCGCCCACCAAAGCGGAGGCAGAGGGACCCCGCCCACCAAATCGGAGGCCGAGGGTCCCCGACCACCAAATCGGAGGCCGAGGGTCCCTGCCCACCAAATCGGAGGCCGAGGGTCCCCGCCCACCAAATCGGAGGCCGAGGGTCCCCGCCCACCAAATCGGAGGCCGAGAGTCCCCGCCCACCAAATCGGAGGCCGAGGGGCCCCGCCAACCAAATCGGAGGCCGAGGGGCCCCGCCAACCAAATCGGAGGCCGAGGGTCCCCGCCCACCAAATCGGAGGATAAGGGGCCCCGCCCACCAAATTGGAGGCCGAGGGGCCCCACCAACCAAATCGGAGGCCGAGGAGCCCCGCCCACCAAATCGAAGGCCGAGCGGCCCCGCCCACCAAAGCGGAGGCAGAGGGACCCCGCCCACCAAAACGGAGGCCTTGGGGCCCTGCCAACCAAAGCGGAGGCCGAGGGTCCCCACCCACCAAATCGGAGGCAGAGGGACCCCGCCCACCAAATCGGAGGCCGAGGGGCCCCGCCCACCAAAGCGGAGGCCGAGGGTCCCCGCCCACCAAATCGGAGGTCGAGGGTCCCCGCCCACCAAATCGGAGGCCGAGGGTCCCCGCCCACCAAATCGGAGGCCGGTCCCCGCCCACCAAATCGGAGGCCGAGGGTCCCCACCCACCAAATCGGAGGACGAGGGGCCCCACCAACCAAATCGGAGGCCGAGGAGCCCCGTCCACCAAAAGTAAGTGCGGCCCCAAAAGTAAGTGCGCCCCCGGGTGCAAAAGTAAGTGCGCCCCCGGGTGCAAAAGTAAGTGCGCCCCCGGGTGCAAAAGTAAGTGCGCCTCCGGGTGCAAAAGTAAGTGCGCCCCCGGGTGCAAAAGTAAGCGCGCCCCCGGCCCCGGGTGCAAAAGTAAGCGCGCCCCCCAGTCCCGTGTGTGAAAAGTGCTGCTGTAAAGCTGGTAGCGCTGTTCAAGCACCATGTATTTCCTTCAGGAAATGCCCATCTAATATATAATTGCCTAGAATACTACTTCCTGCAATTTGTGCCAAGAAAGAACATACCAATATACATAGTTATTGATACATATTATTTATTATTTACATTATTGTTCTTAAGCAAAGAACCGTTGTTGTGGCATTTGCCACAACACGCAAAGTTGTTGTCTGATGTCTTTCATCACTCCCCTCATAAGCATGTTCATGGATCCTGTGTAACTGTACCTTAAATAACAAGAATTGTCAAGAGCTGGTGAGTGCAGCCATTTTTTGTTCTTTCTTATTATTATTAATTGTATTATTCTTACATTTGAATAAATAAAGTATATATGGATTCTAGACTCCCGATTCTTTAGAATCGGGCTGCCATCTAGTATATATATATATATATATATATACACTCACCGGCCACTTTATTAGGTACACCATGCTAGTAACAGGTTGGACCCCCTTTTGCCTTCAGAACTGCCTCAATTCTTCGTGACATAGATTCAACAAGGTGCTGGAAGCATTCCTCAGAGATTTTGGTCCATATTGACATGATGGCATCACACAGTTGCCGCAGATTTGTCGGCTGCACATCCCAAAGATGCTCCATACAAGGCAGGATGGATCCATGCTTTCATGTTGTTTACGCCAAATTCTGACCCTACCATCCGAATGTCGCAGCAGAAATCGAGACTCATCAGACCAAGCAACGTTTTTCCAATCTTCTACTGTCCAATTTCGATGAGCTTGTACAAATTGTAGCCTCAGTTTCCTGTTCTTAGCTGAAAGGACTTCATTCATGGGGCTTCATTTTGTGGACATCCTGCATTGAAGATAGCACATATGGGTAAGCTCAGCTTATGACCTATGGTTTATTTACATTATTTACTATTATTATCTCCGGGCATGTTGCAATAGGTGCAGGGGGTGGCGGGTGTTAGGGGGTTTTCCTCTGTTGAGGTATCTTGGTCACAGTACCTTAAAATACCCCTGTGTCCATTACATGTGTGCCTGCACTTTGCACTTTATTGCCCGGACTAGGGTTAGGAAACACATATAATAATCAGAGTCTTACCACTATACTCTTAGTACATTGTACGTGTTTACTTCCATGCAGGTGTCTTATGAGTCATACACCTTGTTCTCAAATCACCATTGTCTTTCTTTATTTTTGTATTGTTACCAATAAAGTTACTATTTTTGCATAACTATTGATTATGCTTAGTATTTTTTGCTTTGGGGCATTTGCTCTCTTTTATTTATTTAGTCCATGATGTGGGAGTTTGGTCCCCCTTTCCCCTTTTTCCAATGGTGTGCAATGGGCACACCGTTTAGAAGGGATTCTTCTATTAATTATATCCGCAAGGTTGGTGTATATTACATCTTAGCTGAAAGGAGTGGTACCCAGTGTGGTCTTCTGCTGCTGTAGCCCATCTGCCTCAAAGTTCGACGCACTGTGCGTTCAGAGATGCTCTTAGGCCTACCTTGGTTGTAACGGGTGGCGATTTGAGTCACTGTTGCCTTTCTATCAGCTCGAACCAGTCTGCCCATTCTCCTTTGACCTCTGGCATCAACAAGGCATTTCCGCCCACAGAACTGCCGCTCACTGGATTTTTTTTCTTTTTCGGACCATTCTCTGTAAACCCTAGAGATGGTTGTGCGTGAAAATCCCAGTAGATCAGCAGTTTCTGAAATACTCAGACCAGCCCTTCTGGCACCAACAACCATGCCACGTTCAAAGGCACTCAAATCACCTTTCTTCCCCATACTGATGCTCGGTTTGAACTGCAGGAGATTGTCTTGACCATGTCTACATGCCTAAATGCACTGAGTTGCCGCCATGTGATTGGCTGATTAGAAATTAAGTGTTAACAAGAAGTTGGACAGGTGTACCTAATAAAGTGGCCGGTGAGTGTATATATGTATGTTTTGTTTTTTTGTTATTTAAAAAAAAAAAATTTTTACAATTTTTTTAAAACTTTTTTTTACTTAGTCCCTCTATTGGACTTTCACTTTTTGCAGTCTGGTCATTTTAGAAAACATTGCAATGCTTTATATACTGTCAATGCTGCACTGACACAAGCTTGTCAAACCATGCACTGCACATGATCTAACAAGCTTGCTAGCCCTGGTGACCCGAATGTCATCATGATGACATCGGGTCACCATGGCAGCAATTGGTCCCTTGTGATGATGTTGTGGGGAGCCAATCGGAGGGGAGAGGCCTGCCTTCAAAATGCTGCTATTGACATAGATCACATCATTGAATAGGATAAACTCCTGCCAGTGAGAGTTGGGTGTCTGTTGCCAAATTTGCTGTCCACACGCACAGAGCCTGTGTGACATATCCATGCGTCCAAGGTCGGGAAGTCCTTCCCCCACCTGGACGTGTGGATACATCTAATGTCATGAAGGGGTTAAAGGCAACTTGGTCTTCACCATACTTGTCCATATGAATTCTCCACTATCATGATGATTGATGTCAATGCTGTCTCCTGAAGGTTTTGAACAATAAAATATCTGGAAGAATTGACTGGGCTATTGCATATCAACAATCCTGGAATTAACTTTCACACTGATTTATGTGTAAAGGGAAGGCAGATAGTTAAATCATCAATTCAGGAAAGGATTCTTTACAGTAAGGCTACTTTCACACTAGCGTCGGGCTCGGCCCGTCGCAGTGCGTCGGGCCGAGGTCACCGACGCTAGCGTTGTCTCCGCCGCACAACGGGGGCAGCAGATGCATTTTCCCAGCGCATCCGCTGCCCCATTGTGAGGTGCGGGGAAGTGCGGGGAGGTGGGGGCGGAGTTCCGGCCGCGCATGCGCGGTCGGAAAAAGCGGACCGTCGGGAGCAAAAAAATTACATGTAGCGTTTTTTGCTCCCGGCGGACTGCCACAACACGGCGCAACCGTCTCACAATGGTTGCGACGTGTGGCAATCCATCGCAATGCGTCGCTAATGTTAGTCAATGGAGAAAAAACGCATCCTGCAAGCTCTTTTGCAGGATGCGTTTTTTCTCCAAAACGACGCATTGTGACGGATTGCAGTTAACGCTAGTGTGAAAGTAGCCTAAGAGTCATTGAACTCCTGACTAGTGTTGAGCGATACCGTCCGATACTTGAAAGTATCGGTATCGGAAAGTATCGGCCGATACCGGCAAAGTATCGGATCCAATCCGATACCGATACCCGATACCAATACAAGTCAATGGGACTCAAGTATCGGACGGTATCCCTGATGGTTCCCAGGGTCTGAAGGAGAGGAAACTCTCCTTCAGACCCTGGGATCCATATAAATGTGTAAAATAAAGAATTAAAATAAAAAATATTGCTATACTCACCTGTCCGACGCAGCCTGGACCTCAGCGAGGGAACCGGCAGCGTTGTTTGTTTAAAATTCGCGCTTTTACTTGGTTACGTGAAGTCCCGGCTTGTGATTGGTCAGGGCAGCCATGTTGCCGGGACGCGGACCAATCACAGCAAGCCGTGATGAAATTACGTCACGGCTTGCTGTGATTGGTCCGCGTCCCGGCAACATGGCCGCCATTAACCAATCACAAGCCGTGACGTCACGGGAGGCTGGACACGCGCGCTTTTTAAAATACGCGCATGTCCAGCCTCCCGTGACGTCACGGCTTGTGATTGGTTAATGGCGGCCATGTTGCCGGGATGCGGAGCAATCACAGCAAGCCGTGACGTAATTTCGTCACGGCTTGCTGTGATTGGTCCGCGTCCCGGCAACATGGCGCCGTGACCAATCATAAGCCGGGACGTCACTGGAGGCTGGACACGCGCGCTTTTTAAAATACGCGCATGTCCAGCCTCCTGTGACGTCACGGCTTGTGATTGGTTAATGGCGGCCATGTTGCCGGGACGCGGACCAATCACAGCAAGCCGTGACGTAATTTCGTCACGGCTTGCTGTGATTGGTCCGCGTCCCGGCAACATGGCGCCGTGACCAATCATAAGCCGGGACGTCACTGGAGGCTGGACACGCGCGCTTTTTAAAATACGCGCATGTCCAGCCTCCCGTGACGTCACGGCTTGTGATTGGTTAATGGCGGCCATGTTGCCGGGACGCGGACCAATCACAGCAAGCCGTGACGTAATTTCGTCACGGCTTGCTGTGATTGGTCCGCGTCCCGGCAACATGGCCGCCCTGACCAATCACAAGCCGGGACTTCACGTAACCAAGTAAAAGCGCGAAATTTAAACAAACAACGCTGCCGGTTCCCTCGCTGAGGTCCAGGCTGCGTCGGACAGGTGAGTATAGCAATATTTTTTATTTTAATTCTCTCTTTTACACATTATTACATTAATGTTGTTGCGATACCCGATACCCGATACCACAAAAGTATCGGATCTCGGTATCGGAAATTCCGATACAGCAAATATCGGCCGATACTTGCAGTATCGGAATGCTCAACACTACTCCTGACCAATAATCTGACTCCTGAACTATAGAGGCAGGTCAAGTGGATGCTATAAGCCTTTGGGAAAAAAGAACTAAGCTCAGAGAAGGTCACTTCACCTTTGCTATTAGATGTTAAAACCATGTTACAAACAACATCCTATTAGCAAACAAAGGCTAGAGATCATGTCAAGAGTGCAGTGGCAAAGCAAACGTGATCTTTGCTTTGCTGGGGCAAAACTCAGCTCTATAATGGGGGCCTTGCTTTTGATCAATGCTCTGGGGTTGGTCCCTTCTCTTCTATGTACAAAAAATTGGCCAGGTTTGGCAAATTTTTCAAAAAAATTACATTTTCAGTGAATTGAGTAGGCATGAATCACAATACTGCAAAGCCTCGAATTGCCCTTAAAACAGTTGTGTAACATTCTGAATTCCACAGTTTTAGAATTAGCCGATATCTATGAATTTAAAGAAGCTCTCGCATCAAAGTTTTATTCCTCTTAATATATTTCAGTCATCATATTACATAGCGCTGTGTATTAGAATTGCTCATTTTGCCTTTCTACTAAGTTATTTCTTCATTTTTCCATGAAGTCTATGACATCACATGATTAAAAACTGACTAGCTGAATCCTTCTTAATTCTATGTAGAAACACCAAGCCTCTTTTCCCTGCATGAGTCAACTCCTGACCCAGCTGCTCTGCTCCTCCTCCCTGCCATGGACTTTGCAGTCATGCAGAATTGTAGTTCTAATGATGACTCATGCAGAGAAAAGAAACTTCCTGTTTCTACATAGTGCTATGTTTGTATGTAGACTGAATGATTATTTCAGTTATATTTTGTGTGAAGTCGCTTATTTACTTGCAGACATGTCTGAACAACTTGGCGCTGCAGTATTATTCTATAAATAATATAACCCCATTTACTAATATTATACTGCTGTTTACTGACTTGTTCCTTTCAGACACGTCTTGCATGTGAGAACAGGATGTCTTATTTTGAGACTAGCGTTGCTAATAATGAAATCACAGATATTTGCATCTCTTGATACCCAGGTGCTATTTTACTTGGCAAATTGTTTACAACTTTTTTATCATTAATGCAAAAAAATAAATAAATTAAGATGTGATATTTCTGTGGTGTATTTCTGTACCGTGACTGTATCTGTTGGTTGAATATCTCACCTGTCAAGCAATGTTTTGGAAAGAAAAGAAAATCACATTGTGTTTTTAGATGTATTAACTGTAATGTCGTAGGCAGAAAACCTGATTATTTTCCAACAACCTGATTTCACAAATGGAAAAGCAGCATCTGTTTTCACGCAGCTTCACATATGGCTATCAATGTCGCTTAGAAAAGCTTGTGCAGGTAACTGAAGCATAAGAACCTCTCTGGAGTGCAACAACCTGAGGGACCGAAAAGCAATGCTCCCAAATGGTAAACAGTTGCTCTCAAGGAACAGCTAATGGACTTTTATCAGATGAGGTCTCTCCTGATTCCACATTGCAAGGCAAACAGGAAATCTCTTACTCTACTTAGGTTAGGTATAATCTATTGATTATCATAATGGATTTTCTCTGTTTAATGTATTTTAATATAAATGGTTGCTTTTTTCCCAAAATCTAAAAAAGGGTTTCCAGGTAAAATAAAATGAAATGTAGACTGTGTTTTGAGTACTGACTAGGGTTGAGCGAAACGGATCGGACATTTTCAAAAGTCGCCGACTTTCAGCAAAGTCGGGTTTCATGAAACCCGACCCGATCCCACTGTGGGATCGGCCATGCGGTCGTCGAGCTTCGCGCCAAAGTCGTGTTTCATATGACGCTTTCCCCGCCATTTTTTCAGCCAATGAAGGAGTGTAGGCAGCGTGATGACATAGGTTCCGGCTTGCTTTGTGCGGCGTCACAGGGGGTAAAGCCGCCATCTTAACGTTTGGGATATAGCGATTTGCACAGTGAAACACAAACTTTGCAGGGACGGAGGAGAGAGAGAGAGAGAGAGAGAGAGAGAGAGAGAGAAAAAAAAATTATCCTCATAGACTTGCATTGGGTTTCGTGTTTCGGTCGGCCCCCCAACTTTTCACAATAATCGGCCGATTTCACACGATCCGACTTTCGAGACAGTCGGGTTTCACGAAACCCGACTCGATCCTAAAAAAGCAAAAGTCGCTCAACCCTAGTACTGACGTTTACGTAGAGATTAGCTGCTCGATCCATGGAGAATAGAGTTCAAGCTCAACTTCTTGAATTTCACGGATCCATGGGAATTTGAACAGGTCACCTGGCAAAATAAAACTTGCCCGGCTCCATTTCCCACAATGGAGAAGCATAAAGAGAAGGCTAATGTAATTTTGTGTAGCTAAGCAGTCTTCCCTCTAATGCCCAACTATTTTGACATGTCATCCTATATGTCCTATAGATATTATACATCACTCAAAATAGTAAAATATGAATTATGTATTGAGAATATCTACCAAATCTAGTTACTCATATAAATTATGCCGATAAAAATGCATAACATAATGAAGCAAATACATTAGGGTGAAAATAATTATGTAGTGATACTATGCAGAAAAATTATTGCCATATTAGTTGCAATTTTTATTTAAAATACTGTGATTAGTCCATATGGATAATATAGCTGAAACAATTATATCCACATTTGTTGTGTATGTTATATAATAGTTTTAATAAAGCAAGCGATTAAGAAAATATACAAAATAACTATCATGATTACCCAAATCTCTCCATATGTAGCCGCACATCCTAGTTTATCAAGTGCGTTATCATACATTGTACAATGGTAGTCAGTAGACCACGGGTCATCGGGAATCAGTGGTTACCAGCTAGTATAGTCAGGCACAGGTTTGATGATATTCCATCTTCAGATTTACAGATTAAGACACATCATATTGAAACAATATACAGTATATTATTCTTGTAGGTGGTCTGTCTCTCTTTCTGATTTTAATTGCAAAGGATCTGCTCCAATCGATAAATATATAGGGCCCATAGGCAACAGCTAGAATTTCTTTCAGAAAAAAAACCTTTTCCCAGTTCCAAGATATCTAAAGAAAAGCCATTTTTAGGACAGCCTCCTATTTTTTCATATGTCAGTGCTGCAAGATCTGTATAGAACAATCCGGGCAGCGTTCCTGAGTATAAGAGCATATGGTTGAGGTTTATTACCAGTGATGACTCCATATTAATTATATAATGGATTGTCAACTTGTAACATTATAGCTTATGATGTTATTAAAAATGCCACTGCATGTCCTATTGTTACGGAACTGCAACACAGAACTAGGATAGAAGGGGGAAAACTGACCCTGCACTGAGACTAGGCTGATACCCTATGATGGAGTGGGCGACCCATTCCTTGCGAATAGACCCACCGACGATCCTAGGTTAATCTCAGTGAAGACCTATAGATAGGGGGAAGGAGGTCCCTGAAAGATCTAAGAACTTGGAATAAAAACTTGTCACCTCCTAATAGAAAACACAGAGATGGCTGCAGAAACAAACTGAAAACAGAAACTAAAGATAGCAGAACCAGAGATGCCAGAACTGCACAATATCAAACACAGAAAGCTATCAAAGCACCTAGCCAGAACTCTAGCGGATTAACACTGAGGTCCAGCAAGGAATGGGAGGCAGGTGCTGGGTAATAAATGGTGATACAATCACCTGACCTAAGGCAACCCAGCACCAGGGGAAAAACACGATCAGCCAGAAAACCACAACAAGATGGCGGATGGTCAAAAACAAAACAGATTCTAACACCTATATAGACGGAAGATAGGCTCTCCAAATCAAACCAAATGAAATTATTATTTCTGGTGGGCCAAAGGAACCTTATCCTGTTCTATACAAAGTATTGTCATAGCTTTGAACTTCCAATAAAAAATACTTATTTTAGGCTTAAGAAAATTATTTATTTTTTCCCTATAGTACCCGAAAGGAGTGATAAAATGGGAGCATTGTGGAGTCAAGACCCAAGTTATATGGAGGATAAAATTTTGTTTACTTTCCTCAAAACTCTCCAATGAATAGCAAAATGAATAACAAGTGAAAAGGAAGTCTCAACAGCATAATTCTAAAGTACGCCGACATTCTCATTTCAATTGCACTCCGCTCAAAATCTGAGACTCATAAAAGTTTATAAGGCCCTACAATATAATCATATGGTTGTAATTTTATTTCTGCAGATGAAGTTGAGTCGCCCAGCCAGGGCAGTGGGGTACTCGGTACTGGGTCCGGTCTGAAGGGGGAATGTCACGGTGGCTGCGACCCGGTCCGTCGCCCTGGGGCTCAATGTTACAGCGGAACAGTCTTTAAAGGGGAAAATGTTCAAAGTCTGTCGTGACGCCACCTGTGGTGTTCGGTCAGTAGTAGGACCGATGGTGCATTGAAGGGGTCCCCTGGGGATTTTGCAGCAGAACGGGTGTTACACTTCCCACAGGTGAAGCTGGGTCCCCAGGGGTCCTATGGTGTAAGGCGTGGATAGTATGTGCCGGTGAATAAATGAAGGAGACAAGTTGTAATTCTTTACCTGGCTTACTGCAGATGATAGGCCACAGTCCAGGGCACCGGCAATAGGTACATTAGGAATACAGGCAGTCCAGAGACAAGTGGAATCCCCTTGGCAGGTCAGGTTGGGGGCCTTTCACTCTGCGCTTGCTGTGTCTGAGGTCCCTGCTGCCACTAAGTGCTCCACACAAGGTCCTAGTAGTTTCCCCTGTCCTGGGACAGGTACCTGTATGGTAGGCAGCTTGAGCCGACCTTTATGGGGGTCTCCGCATGGAGACTTCAGGCTCCAGGGTGCTGCTGTACCACAGGTGCCAATGGGCAATGTCCGTGTAATCCTATGCCCTCCAGTTCTGCTCTGTGTCTTAGAATTTCCACAAAAGCCTTGGGCTCCCATTACCTGGTTTCTGTGCACTGACTCCTAGGAGGTTTACTTGTATCCTCCTTGAGTCCTGTATTTCCTCTCTGCTCCCTTTCTGTCTGTCCTTGCTCACAGACTGTCTGTACAAACTGAACTGACTGGTCTCCTAGGACCAACTAACTAGCTCCTCCTCCAAACCAGGATCTTTATTCAGGGAAGCTGCCCTAAAACAGGGGTTTGAGCTCCCCCTCCTGGCCTGGATTTGGAAGGTGTTGTGTGTGTGATAACCTGCCAAAGGGAATCTCACTCTTCTCCAGGCATATCACTACCCTCCCCGAGAGGAAGGCTACACTACTGTGGTACCCAAACTCCCGGGGTGCCACAAATTAATACAGAAATAAGTGTTGCTTCTAGGATGAGCGAACGTGCTTGATGATATTTGGATATCACTCGAGTATCTAGGTGCTCGGATGTGTTCAGCATTTGCCTAACACTGGCTGATACATGGATGGGAAGCTCAAATCCCTGCCCCGCATGTTTGGTGTCTGTTACACAGCCAATAAGCATGTGGTGATTGCCTGCCAGTCACTGTAATGCTGTAGCCATCTTGGTAGTGGCATTACTGTGTTTGGCTGGCCACATTACCTCATCAGAGGTTATAAAAGGACCAGCGCCGCTGTGCTCGGCTCACTAACGCCAATATACAGCTCTGCGACAGTTCTGATTGGAGGAAGACAGCAGTTAGACTACGTTCACATTTGCGGTCAGCGCCGCAGCGTCGGGCGCCGCAGCGGTGCCACATGCGTCATGCGCCCCTATATTTAACATGGGGGCGCATGGACATGCGTTGTGCTGCGTTTTGCGCCGCATGGCCGCAAGCGTTGGACGCAAGAAACGCTTCAAGTTGCATTTTTTTTGCGTCCAACTTTCGGCCAAAAAGGACGCATGCGGCGCAAAATGCAGCGTTTTAGCGTGCGTTTTGCCGCGTTTTTGTTTGCGTTGTGCGCTGCGGCGCCGACGCTGCGGCGCACAACACAAATGTGAACGTAGCCTTATCTAGGCCTGTGTGTGCACAATTTAACTAATCAGAGTCCTCCAGTGTTGATACTGGTGCGATGCTGAACCATCATTCTAACAGTCCTTCTAAGGACTAATCTTGTGCTTTGCTGTTTGTATTAGTGTTGAAAAATCTGTGGTGATATTGCTGTTTTTCCCAACTCCCTCAGAAAGAGTTAATAAATTAATCTGAAATTTATGTGCACCCCAAAGTAATGGCATTGAAGCTACAACTTATTCCGCAATAAATAAGGCCCATACAGCTACATCAATGCCAAAAAAGTTATAGCTAGAGAAATATGTCAGTGAATAAATTACAAAAAAGAATACACAACCGTACCCTGAAATTTACGGAGGAGCTGGTCAGACATGAACGTGGTCATTTCATTAATTTCATTGGGAGTTCCAACTATTTCTGGAACTCCTAGTCAAATGAATAGAGTGACTGCACATTTAATTTCACTGGGCAGTTAGAGTTACTCTCCCCTGATCTTGGGATGAGTGGGAGTTCTACTTCTGGGCCCCCCACTGAGCATAAGAACGTGGCCTGCGTAAATCTCATTGCCCCTGAAATGAGTGAATCAGCTAATTGGGCATGCGTGCAACTGCTCGATTGTAATGGATAGCTCACATGGCAGATTTTCAAGCAGAATTTTGGTGCCGACAGGTCCTTTCTTGGCACGGCTGCTGCTAAAACACACCATACTCATTGCTGTCTCCCATAGAGATTAATGAGATGCATGAAGGATGCGGCTGCCGTGGATATTCATCAGAATCCCAGCATAGATGTCCATGCCAAACTCCTGCTTGAAGATCTAACATGTGACCTGATCCTAATAATTATCCCATATAATGTGTATAGGGGATAAGTACTAGGTCATTAAAATATCCCCTTTAAGACAGCCAACTGTACATTATTGCAAGCAGGCTGGCAGAAGTCAGTAGGGTTGAACTTAGTAGTACTACTACTTAGTAATTTGCAGGCAGGCAGCAGAGAGAGACAGCCTTCTACCTCACAGTGACGAGCAGGGAGGGGGCGCAAGAATAGAAGTGAGTGGGATGGCCATCGGGTGGGCACATAGGAGGTTGAACTGCTTAGTGGATGGACGAGTGTGTGGGTGCGCGTGTGAACCTCATCACTTTTGGGCCCTCAACTCCTGCATATAATAAGCTGCAAGGGCCTGGGACATGCCTGCAGATTAGAAACAGAGGTGGGCTGCAGAGACTGATGTCACTGATGTCATATGTGTCCGGGCCCTCTGCTGTGCTCATGCAATGTAAGTAGCTGTGGCTGTAAGTGACTAGGGCCCGTATTATATTTTTATATTGTGGATATAATGTGCTCATATTGGTGTGGTGCGCCTTGGTTTTTTGCTCATTCATTAGCTGTGGCTGTTAGTGACTAGGGCCCCGTGGCTTTGTAGGGAGGAGAGCCAAGCTAACGGTCTCGCTTGCGTGTCTGGATTGGAACCGCCGGGGCTGTCACCATTGTTTCAGGGGAAGAGATTTCTGACTGGGGCAGTTCAGGACACCTGACTGATGGAGGCGGGCCCGATATAAATAGCTGTCTGAGCGGGAAGATGAGAGATTTTGTGGGGAGCAAGCTTGTGAACAGTGAGACAGTTGACTCCCTCTCGACGGACCTATGCCAGCTAGCTGTGCCTGTATCCCCGGCTAGCAAGACGGCCGACATATCCTACCCTCAGCCCAGATAGACATCCGCACCAGGTAGTGGCCAAGATAGAGTGCATACCTTGGCTCCACTCACCACCGTGGAGGCACTGCTTAGTCCCATCCTTGTGGTCCCTGCTAAGGACCGGACTGTGCCTGTGGCTGTGTCCGGTGGACTGTGTGATTCAACCTTGTCTACTGAACTCTCTGATTCCTCCACTGTGCCACCGACCATCATTTCTACCCCACTGTGTGCCCAGATCAGGAAATCACATGCCAAAGGACCTGGTGGGATCTTCCAGCCACCTTCCTCCACCGCACAGACATTGATAAGTTAACCTGTTATTATTTTCTGCATTTAATTTTCCCCATCTGCAAGTTCACACCCTTTACTCCCTGCTTGTACTACCACTGTTTGATATAAAGAACCTGTTAACCCTTGCTCTGCCTCCTGTGTGTCACTGCATCCTACGCACCTGCTATCATCCTACACATTAATAGAGCAAAGTAAAGTAATTAGCACAGGCCCCAGCATGCCATGCAGTCTGCCAGGTCAATTATACAGTAGCTGTCTCAGTGCAGGATATGCAGCGTGTCTCACCCAGTCTGGGTCCCCCCTTTTTGCTTCGGCTCACTTGGCCCCATACACCAGTAATGGCTGTAATGCACTGACAGCGGTCCTACCCTGACATGCCAAAACAGCAGAAACCCCATGGAAGTTACTCAATTTTTGAAACTACTCCCCTTATAAAATTCATATATGGTTATTGTAAGCATTTAGAACCTGCTGGTACTCCACAGAACTTTATAACATTAGAATGTGAAAATAAAAAAAATCTACTCTTTTCCACAAAAATTTAGCTTTAGCCCTATTGTTTCATTTTTCCAAGAGTAGAAAGAGAAAATGCACCACACAGTTTTTGTGCAATTTCTCCTGAGTTTGATGATACCCTATATGTAGTCAGAAACTACTGTTTAGGCACACGTAAGGGCTCGGAAGGGTAGGAGCGTTATTAAATTTTGGAACATCATTTTGGTTGGAATAGATTGCAAGCACCATATCACATTTGAGGTGCCCCTGAAATGCCAAAACAGCAGAAATCTCCCACAAATGAACCTATTTTCAAAGCTATATATCTCAAGTAGAGATGGGCTAACCTGAAGAGTAAAGATCGGCATCCATGCCGAACACCTACTGTTCGGGCACGAACACTAAACACAGACTTCACCATGAAGTCCGTGTTACTGTTCGGGTTCTGCCCCTTCAAACACCAGGTGTTTCTCACGCTGTCACTTGTCCTGTGGTGGTGGCAAGTGGGGATCATATTTGTGGGATTGATGTCACCTTTGTATTGTCAGGTGACATCAAGCCCATGGATTAGTAATGGGGAGGCTTCTATAAGACACCCATCCATTACTAATCCTATAGTTATATTATAAATAAACACACAGCCACAATTAAGCACTTTATTTTAAATAAAGCAAACTACACTTTTACTTTTTTAGTTATACTCACCTAACACCTATTCCATTGACGCCCTCGTCTTCAGTAAAAAAAAATGAAAAACAACCATAACCCTCACCTATCCATCGTTCTGTGCTATGCCGTAAACCATGTCTGGTGATAAATAGTTTTCAGCCTGGACGGTGCCACGATTTGACTGTCCAGGATGAAAACCACTGGTAAATGAGCTGCTGCGAGTGCAGCTTAAGTGACTAGCGGTGACATCATCAAGGTTACCGCCGGTCACTGAGGCTGCATTCCCAGTCAGCCCCCAAAACTGTGGTGACCTTGGTGAGATCACCACTCGCACAGTGAGAAAATGTAGAGGTGTAGTGAGCATTTTTAACCCTCAGATGAGAAACAAAATTGTGAAAAGAAAAAGAAAAACTCTCACGGTGCTAGCGGGAATGTCACCAAGGTCACCACAGTTCAGCTCTGCTGGGAACGCAGCCTCAGTGATGTCACCACCAGTCACTGATGCTGCGCTCACAGCAGTTCATTCCCCAGTGGTTCTCAACCTGAACGGTCGCCTCTTGGCACCGTCCATGTTGAAAACTGTTATTCCCCCAGACATGGATTACGGTGTGGGACATAACAATGAACAGGTATGGTATATTGTTGTTTTATTATTTTTGGTTTATTACAGGAGAACGAGGGCTTCGGTGGAATTAGGCGAGGTCATAAGTATGGTAAATTTGAGATTATTAAAATTAAAGGACTTTATACTTGGTGTCTGTGTTTCCATACAATGTGACTATGGGGTTAGTAATATAGACGCCTCACCATTACTAACCTCGGGGCTTGAAGTCAACAAACAATACAAAGGTGACATCAACCCCCCAACTCTCACACCACTTGCCACCGCTACAGGGCAAGAGGGAAGAGCCGAGCAAAGCGCATTGATGCAGCTAATAGATGTGCCTTTTCTGGGCAGCTGCAGGCTGCTATTTTTATAGTTGGGGGCAATATCCATGGCCCCTTACCAGCCTGAGAATACTAGCCCCAGCTGCCTGCTTTAGCAAGGTTGGCTGTCAAAAATGAGGGGGACCCCACACTGTTTTTTTTTTATTATTTATTTAAATAATTAAAAAATACGGCTTGAGGACCCCTCTATTCTTGATAAGTAGCCGTACTGAAGCTGACAGCAAAGGGTTGCAGCCCCTTGCTTTGAGTTTTGCCTGGCTGGTTATCAAAAATATGGGAACCCACACTGTTTTTTTTTATTATTTAATTACAGCGCAGGAGAGGCTGATGAATACTCCCATCTGCCACTCCTGCTCTCGCTGTTATTAGCGGTAGCAGGCTTCGGATGATGGGAGCAGTTGTCCCGTCAGCTGATACCTGTGATCAGAGGTAAACTTTATACCTCCGATCACAGCTGAGCACCTGCGCTGTCTTTTGACAGTGTGGGAACCATGGCTCTCTGACCTGCGGGGATGATTTCACTGAAGATCAGAAGCGTTTTTTTTCTGCGCTGTCATGCACATGACAGCGCGACAAACACCAGTGTTCATGCAGCCGAACCCGAACAGTAACATGGACTTCCTGGTGAAGTCTGTGTTTTGTGTCCATGCTTGAACAGTAGGTGTTCGGTACAGGCACCAAACTTTACTGTTTGGGTTTGCCCATCTCAAGTCACAAAAGGAATTAGTAAGTACACTGGTTTGTTCGAACAGGTATTGCTTGACCATCTTTAAATACTTTTCCTTGCTTGTCAAAAATACACGGTCATCAGTAGAGGATGAGTGAACTTGTTCGGAAACCGTAAGCCAATCTCAAGTTCGGCACGAACGTTGTACATTCGGATTCGTGTTTGGATTTCAGAGCTTTTTTCCTAAAAATCTGCATAAGTCGAACAAAGTTCAGTAAATGACCGAGTTCACTAATGGCTGTTTCAAATATCAGTGTTTCTGGTAGCAACACAGGCTGCAAAACTTCCTGCACATGTGCAAACTGATTAAGCATCTATGAATTCCCTGTGTTATCAGTGTGACATGTACCGGTGCCTGGGAATCAGCGGTACTGTTGTGGCACCCCTGAGGGTCCAGTCACCACAGAGGTACTGCACCTCAGCCAGAGGTGTGGTACTCTAGCTCTCGTATAAGGAGGGGGCACTACCCGAGACCCAGCACCACACCACTCCAGGCCAGGGGATCTGGGCAGACCCTATTGATGGAGGGCCACATCTCAGGCTGGAGGGGGAACTAGGTGTAGGGTATTGATGGAGTGAAGAGTTGTCATGGAGACAGGAGGAGGAGGAGTTAGTTGGTAAGTGAATGTCTCTGAAGAGAGAGAGAAGGCAGCGAGAAGAGGAGCTCCAGAGAGAAAAGGTCCTAGAGCCCAGGGAAGTGAGGAATCCACCCTTGGCTCCCAAATCCACGCCGACAGTAGTCGGATGGAGGGACAAGGTCGCAGTGGGGACCGGCCCCAGACTAGTGGAGGAACTGCAAGTCTCAGCTAGCAAACTGGAGGTTGTAGTATCTGCATGTGCTACAGCCAAATCCACACACATTTGCTGAAAAGGCAGCCACATAGGGTCAAGGGGACCAGGAGAGTGTTGCCGGACAGGACCCGAGGCTGCTGGCTTGGGACACTGTGTGTGAGGCGCAGGGCAGGAGGACGGACTGGGAAGGTACACAAGAAAAATTAGTCTCGGAAAAGTGCACCCAAATTACCTGAGAGCTGGCTGGACCACAGACCCAGAGGACACAGCACCCGGCTGGTGTTTGTACCTAAGAACTGTGAGTAAAGTGAGAAAACTGCACCCTGCTGTGTCCTCAGAATTATTACTGCATCACCTGCCCTGCACTACAACAGTCCATCATTGACTTTAACACTTTAACTGCCCTGGGCCTAGCTCTACCCGTGAAGAGCTGTAACATCTCTGCTGCGTCACCAACTGCCCCAGTGGACCTGAACCACAGCGTCAGCCATTTCCTTTTTGCAAACACCACGGGGGTTTCATGAACTAATCCCCTAGAAACGTTATTTCCCTTTCCTTTCAATCAATTTTATAGGATGCCCAGGGCCACGGATCGGATCACTGCTGCCGTGACATCCCCCGAAGAACCATCGGACCTGGCCCGAGTACCCCACAGCCCTGGCAGGTGCTCCACTGTTTACACTGTTCCCCAGCGCAAGGTGCTGAAGTGAAGACAGCTCACATCACTATCCCCTGCTCGTGCTAGCCAGGGACAATGTTGAGAGTTGTACTCAACTGTTAACAGCGAGAGCAGGCGGTGACTCAGGGGAGTATTCATCAGCCATCGCCTTTGTTATAAATAAATAAATGAAATTTCGTGGGTCCCCCCCATGTTTTTGATAACCCACCAGGCAAAACTGACAGCTGTGGTCTGCAACCCTCAGCTGTCAGCTTCAGCAAGGCTGGTTATCAAGAATAGAGATGTCCCCATGCTGCATTTTTTATTTATTTAAATAATTTAAAAAAAATGGCATGGAGTCCCCCCAATTTTGACAACTGTCCAAGCTAAAGCAGATAGTTGGGGGCTGGTGTTCTCAGGCTGGTAAGGGTCTAAGGAAATTGCCCACCCCAGCCAAGAAATAACAACCCACAGCCCCCCCCCCCAGAAAAACGCTGAGCAGCGGTAGCACATGCAGTTCAGTGTCTCTGCTGGATGGCAGGCTGTATAGTTGCATTATGATGAAACCTGGCATCTAGCTGTAGCAGAGCTAGACTCATCGTGGGACAAATGGATAATTATTTTCTCTGCAGACAGGTGAGAAATATTGTTGTTTATTATTTTAACTCTTGCAGGAAACCATGGATTCTGTGGACTGGGCAATGACGTGAGTATAGTTTCATTTAGATTCATTAAAGGAGTCTGTGCTATTCTTTCAATTAAAGGACTTTATTCTGGGTGTGTGTTATTGTATGAAATATGACTATGGGGTTAGTAATGGGGGGTGTCTTACAGACGCATTTCCATTACTAACCACTGAGCTTGATGTCACCTGAAAATACAATGCTGACATCAAACCCACCTATCACCTCACTTGCATGGCACCATGGCAAGTGGGAAAAACAAGGCTATGTGCCAGATTTGGCACATCTTATGGATGTTCCATTTCTGGGGCAGCTGAGAGCTGATGCTTCTAGTTTGGAAAGGTCCAATGTCTATGGCCCTGTCACAACTCTGTTGTAGGGGTGTTCCAGGACCAGGGGCTCCTTCCCTGTCCTTAATGCTAGGGTTTGCCCTTGCTTGCCTTGTTCCTCTGATTACTTCTGATGGTCAAGACGCCAGGGCCACGTGCCTTGCCTTAACTTATGAACCGCCCTACGTCTGTACTGTTCCCTCACCCAGGTAAGAGGGGAGTAGTAGTGTACCTTAATACATTAACCAGACTTAACAAGGTAATATGAACAGTGTAGTAACAGAAAATACCAAACATCCAAATATACTCACTGTGAGGCAGTAACCGGCGTTATATGTGAGGGTCGCTATGTGTCCCCCAGGATGCTTACAGAAGCATATTGAGGCTGCGGGAGTGCATTGCAGTCAAAGGCATAGCTGTGATTGCAATGCAAAATAAAAGTAAGTGTTGGACTTGGGCAAGCTATTTGTCCAAGGCAAATTTAAGAAAACCTGCCATGGGCTTTTATTTTTGAAGTGGACTACAGGATGGTAGTGGAGCGGTCCCTTTCCTCCAGGCCAAGTTTTACAAGTGGCCATGGCCACAGGTTCCTTGTAAAAACCCTGCAGCAAAGGGTTTGGGTGTGTCAGTTTTGGTTTAAAAGCATGCAGAGAAGAAGACTCTTCAGAGCTCAGCCTGTGTGAAGCAACACAGAGCCAAGTGGAGCCAAAAAGCCTGGCACCTCTGAGCGGATATGGCGGTGCAGTCGCCCATGGCCACCGGTCTCGGTTGCAGACGGTCTTGTTTTTTCCAGGCTGCAATCCAGAAGATATCTCTGAGTTCCAGTTGTAAGTTTTCTTTGGACATTAAAATACATTTGTTTTGAACTCTCCTGTGGTCACTGCCTGTCTGTCACACTGCACCAACCCCGCTGCACTACATCACACACATATAACAGAGGTATGCACCGGGCAGTGGAGGATGGGGTTAAACCAAAGTAGGAAAAGAAAGGGAATAATCACACACTCAAAACCAAGCAACATTCATACATAAATTCACCAACTGCCTACTGAAATAACAACCAGCAACATTCTCTAAGCTATGCAGCAAAAGCTAGCTCTGATGATGTGTTTTCCCACTTGTGATAAAATCGGACGAAAGCAATCCGATAAAAAATCAGATTGAATTCGGACCAATGTTATTCTATGATTCTGTGTTCATCTGCGTTTTTTTTTCCAGCTCGGATCGGATCACGATTAGTGTTGAGCGATACCGTCCGATACTTGAAAGTATCGGTATCGGAAAGTATCGGCCGATACCGGCAAAGTATCGGATCTCGCCGATACCCGATACCAATACAAGTCAATGGGACTCAAGTATCGGAAGGTATCCCTGATGGTTCCCAGGGTCTGAAGGAGAGGAAACTCTCCTTCAGGCCCTGGGATCCATATGAATGTGTAAAATAAAGAATTAAAATAAAAAATATTGATATACTCACCTCTCCGACGCAGCCTGGACCTTACCGCTGTGAACCGGCAGCCTTCTTTGCTTAAAATGAGCGCGTTCAGTACCTTCCATGACGTTACGGCTTCTGATTTGTCGCGTGCCGCTCATGTGACCGCCACGCGACCAATCAGAAGCCGTGACGTCATCCCTCAGGTCCTAAATTCCTAGAAGGGAATTTAGGACCTGAGGGATGACGTCGCGGCTTCTGATTGGTCGCGTGGCGGTCACATGAGCGGCACGCGACAAATCAGAAGCCGTGACGTCATGGAAGGTGCTGAACGCGCTCATATTAAGCAAAGCTGGCTGCCGGTTACTACCAGGGCGCGTCAGAGGGTGAGTATATCCCTATTTTTTATTTTAATTCTTTATTTTTTGCATGGATATGGATCCCAGGGCCTGAAGGAGAGTTTCCTCTCCTTCAGACCCTGGGAACCATACACTGTGAACTTCCGATTCCGATTCCCGATAGCACAAAAGTATCTGATCTCGGTATCGGAATTCCGATACTGCAAGTATCGGCCGATACCCGATACTTGCGGTATCGGAATGCTCAACACTAATCACAATTGGACTGGAAAAAACTCGCAGCATGCTGCGATTTTAATCGGATGTCAGATTGCATCCCGCAATAGAAGTCAATGAGTGTGAGAAAAAAATCACACAGCACTCGGACCATGCGAGTGCTGTCTGATTTTTACACACCAATCACATTTGAAAAGTCGACAATTCATATGCCGGGTACAGTAAAATGACACTGACAGGTTAGAATAGAATAGATTGAATAGATATATACACATAGAATACATAGATACAGTATATAGATGTCAGTGACACACTCATGTACAGTGAGTATGGAAAGTATTCATACCCCTTTTCATTTTTAACTCTTTGTTTCATTGCAGCTATTTGGTAAATTCAAAAAAGTTCATTTTTTACTCATTAATGTACACTCTGCACCCCAACTTGACTGACAAAAAACAGAAATGTAGTAATTTTTGCAAATTTATTAAAAAAGAAAAACTGAAATATCACATGGTTATAAGTATAAAAAAACAAAAACAGGCAGAGATGCTTACCTGTCTAACTAGGCCTCAATACAATTGCCATTTTACTTAGGTCCGCTGCACCCTGTTAGTGCAATTGTATGGAGGCCTAGTTAGACAGGTAAGCATCTCTGCTGTTACGGCTAGTGGAACGCACCAAATAAATAGAGATGTTTTTATTGATATTGGTGCGTTCGCAGCCTGGGGTCCACCGTGCAGGAGTACCTGCTGCTAGCAACGGCGACACGATATGGCGGTATGGACTAACTCAGTTACCTCACCGAGTAGTCATGAAAGAAAAGCACTGTGCCCTGTTAGGCTTCACAGAGGCACAAGCTAACTGCCCACACAGAGAGCAGTCAGTGGTCACGCATGCACAAAAAACTCCTCTCCGGAGGTGCCAGCATTCTAGGGGCTTATTTCAGCCGGGTCCCTGAACACATTCAAACACAAACTCCTCGCCGGAGGTGCCAGCATTCTAGGGGCTTATTTCAGCCGGGTCCCTGAACACATACTCTCGTGACCACACTGGCGCAAAGCACTTAACAAAGAACAATACTAGCGCATGGCCGTGCAGTCATGCGAACCTTAAATAGCTGAAGCACGTACAGGACCTTCCTAGAAGGACCAATGAGAAGCTACACCAGAGCGTGAGCATCTACAGGACCTTCCTGAAGGAGCCAATGACCTTAGCTGCAGTATCAGATCATGTGACCCTTGATCTCCACTGAGAGATCTTACTCTGGGCATGCTCAGAACGAGCAAAGCAGGACTTAGACCCAGAAGCGTCTGCTTGCCGCTGCCCAGCACCGACTTCAATGGCAGAAGCAGGAAAGGCAGCAGTAACTCTTAGCACAGAGTCAGACTGAGCGAGACACTGGGACCGACGTCTCCGCTGAGCAGGCTCCACTGCGGCAGGAGAAGAATGGGAGACCGCAGCGGAGATGGACCGAGATTCCCCCTGTGCAGAGGAGGGAACTCGACCCCTAACATCTGCCTGTTTTTGTTTTTTTTTTTCTTGAATATTGGAGGTTTTTCCTCTTTTTGTGGTTTTCATGTTAGAATAGGACTGGCAAACGTAAGGACCCTTGGCGCGGGTTGCCAGCTTACATATTATGGCCAGAATATATCAACCAATACCTTACTTATATTGATATGTTTTTGTGCACGTTATATATATTTTTTCAGGGTGCAGTTGGGCCCAAATGGTTCTGTAAACTGTGGCCTTTGTTCACACAGGAATAGTGTTGAGCGATTAGGGTTGAGCGACTTTTATTTTTATGGGATCGGGTCGGGTTTCACGAAACCCGACTTTCTCAAAAGTCGGGCCGAGCGAAATCGGCCGATCCTATAAAAAAGTCGGGGTCGGGGTCGGCCGAAACATGAAACCCAATGCAGTGCAATGGGATACTATGGTTCCCAGGGTCTGAAGGAGAGGAAACTCTCCTTCAGGCCCTGGGATCCATATTAATGTGTAAAATAAAGAATTAAATTAAAAAATATTGATATACTCACCCGTCCAGAGGCCCCTGGACATCACCGCTGGTAACCGGCAGCCTTCTTTGCTTAAAATGAGCGCGTTCAGGGCCTTCCATGACGTCACGGCTTCTAATTGGTCGCGTGCCGCTCATGTGACCGCCACGCGACCAATCACAAGCCGTGACGTAATTCTCAGGTCCTAAATTCCTAATTCTAGGAATTTAGGACCTGAGAATTACGTCACGGCTTGTGATTGGTCGCGTGGCGGTCACATGGGCGGCCGCGACCAATCACAAGCCATGACGTCATCTAAGGCCCTGAACGCGCTCATTCTTAGGAAGGAAGGCTGCCGGAAAGAAGCCGAGGGTGAGTATATTCCTATTAGGTATATACTCACCCTCGGACGCGCCCTGCTTCTTTCCGGCAGCCTTCCTTCTTAAGAATGAGCGTGTGAAGGGCCTTAGATGACGTCACGGCTTGTGATTGGTCGCGGCCGCCCATGTGACTGCTCACGTGACCAATCACAAGCCGTGACGTAATTCTCAGGTCCTAAATTCCTAGAATGAGGAATTTAGTACCTGAGAATTACGTCATGGCTTGTGATTGGTCACGTGGAGGTCACATGAGCGGCACGCGACCAATCAGAAGCCGTGACGTCATGGAAGGCCGTAAACGCGCTCATTTTAACCCCTTCATGACCCAGCCTATTTTGGCCTTAATGACCTTGCCGTTTTTTGAAATTCTGACCAGTGTCCCTTTATGAGGTAATAACTCAGGAACGCTTCAACGGATCCTAGCGATTCTGAGATTGTTTTTTCGTGACATATTGGGCTTCATGTTAGTGGTAAATTTAGGTCGATAATTTCTGAGTTTATTTGTGAAAAAAACGGAAATTTGGCAAAAAATTTGAAAATTTCGCAATTTTCACATTTTGAATTTTTATTCTGTTAAACCAGAGAGTTATGTGACACAAAATAGTTAATAAATAACGTTTCCCACATGTCTACTTTACATCAGCACAATTTTGGAAACATTTTTTTTTTTTGCTAGGAAGTTATAAGGGTTAAAATTTGACCAGTGATTTCTTATTTTTACAACAAAATTTACAAAACCATTTTTTTTAGGGACCACCTCACATTTGAAGTCATTTTGAGGGTTCTATATGGCTGAAAATACCCAAAAGTGACACCATTCTAAAAACTGCACCCCTCAAGGTGCTCAAAACCACATTCAAGAAGTTAATTAACCCTTCAGGTGTTTCACAGCAGCAGAAGCAACATGGAAGTAAAAAATGAACATTTAACTTTTTAGTCACAAAAATGATCTTTTAGCAACAATTTTTTTATTTTCCCAGCGGTAAAAGGAGAAACTGGACCACGGACGTTGTTGTCCAATTTGTCCTGAGTACGCTGATACCTCATATGTGGGGGTAAACCACTGTTTGGGCGCACGGCAGGGCTCGGAAGGGAAGGAGCGCCATTTGACTTTTTGAATGAAAAATTGGCTCCAATCTTTAGCCCACACCATGTCACGTTTGGAGAGCCCCTGTGTGCCTAAACATTGGCGCTCCCCCACAAGTGACCCCATTTTGGAAACTAGACCCCCCAAGGAACTTATCTAGAAGCATAGTGAGCACTTTAAACCCCCAGGTGCTTCACAAATTGATCCGAAAAAATGAAAAAGTACTTTTTTTTCACAAAAAAATTATTTTAGCCTCAATTTTTTCATTTTCACATGGGCAACAGGATAAAATGGATCCTAAATTTTGTTGGGCAATTTCTCCTGAGTACACCAATACCTCACATGTGGGGGTAAACCACTGTTTGGGCACATGGTAAGGCTCGGAAGGGAAGGAGCGCCATTTGACTTTTTGAATGAAAAATTATCTCCATCGTTAGCGGACACCATGTCGCGTTTGAAAAGCCCCTGTGTGCCTAAACATTGGAGCTCCTCCACAAGTGACCCCATTTTGGAAACTAGACCCCCCAAGGAACTCATCTAGAGGCATAGTGAGCACTTTAAACCCCCAGGTGCTTCACAAATTGATCCGCAAAAATGAAAAAGTACTTTTTTTTCACACAAAATTTCTTTTAGCCTCAATTCTTTCATTTTCACATGGGCAACAGGATAAAATGGATCCTAAAATTTGTTGGGCAATTTCTCCTGAGTATGCCGATACCTCATATGTGGGAGTAAACCACTGTTTGGGTGCACGGCAAGGCTCGGAAAGGGAGGCGTGCCATTTGACTTTTTGAATGGAAAATTAGCTCCAATCGTTAGCGGACACCATGTCGCGTTTGGAGAGCCCCTGTGTGCCTAAACATTGGAGCTCCCCTACAAGTGACCCCATTTTGGAAACTAGACCCCCCAAGGAACTTATCTAGATGCAAAGTGAGCACTTATAACCTCCAGGTGCTTCACAGAAGTTTATAACGCAGAGCCGTGAAAATAAAAAAATAATTTTTCTTTCCTCAAAAATGATTTTTAGCCCAGAATTTTTTATTTTCCCAAGGGTAATAGGAGAAATTGGATCCCAAATGTTGTTGTCCAGTTTGTCCTGAGTACGATGATACCCCATATGTGGGGGTAAACCACTGTTTGGGCGCACGGCAGGGCTCGGAAGGGAAGGCACGCCATTTGGCTTTTTGAATGGAAAATTAGCTCCAATCATTAGCGGACACCATGTCGCGTTTGGAGAGCCCCTGTGTGCCTAAACATTGGAGCTCCCGCACAAGTGACCCCATTTTGGAAACTAGACCTCCCAAGGAACTAATCTAGATGTGTGGTGAGCACTTTGAACCCCCAAGTGCTTCACAGAAGTTTATAACGCAGAGCCGTGAAAATAAAAAATGTGTTTCCTTTCCTCAAAAATATTTTTTTAGCCCAGAATTTTTTTATTTTTGCAAGAGTAACAGGAGAAATTGGACCCCAAAAGTTGTTGTCCAGTTTCTCCTGAGTACGCTGATACCCCATATGTGGGGGTAAACCACTGTTTTGGCACACGTCGGGGTTCGGAAGGGAAGTAGTGACGTTTTGAAATGCAGACTGTGATGGAATGCTCTGCGGGCATCATGTTGCGTTTGCAGAGCCCCTGATGTGCCTAAACAGTAGGAACGCCCCACAAGTGACTCCATTTTGGAAACTAGACCCCCAAGGGAACTTATCTAGATGTGTGGTGAGCACTTTGAACCCCCAAGTGCTTCACAGAAGTTTATAATGCAGAGCCGTGAAAATAATAAATGTGTTTCCTTTCCTCAAAAATATTTTTTTAGCCCAGAATTTTTTATTTTTGCAAGAGTAACAGGAGAAATTGGACCCCAAAAGTTGTTGTCCAGTTTCTCCTGAGTACGCTGATACCCCATATGTGGGGGTAAACCACTGTTTGGGCACATGCCGGGGCTCGGAAGGGAAGTAGTGACGTTTTGGAATGCAGACTTTGATGGAATGGTCTGCGGGCATCATGTTACGTTTGCAGAGCCCCTGATATGCCTAAACAGTAGAAACCCCCCACAAGTGACCCCATTTTGGAAACTAGACCCCCCACGGAACTTATCTAGATGTGTGGTGAGCACGTTCAACCCCCAAGTGCTTCACAGAAGTTTACAACGCAGAGCCGTGAAAATAAAAAATCATTTTTCTTTCCTCAAAAAAGATGTTTTAGCAAGCAATTTTTTATTTTCACAAGGGTAACAGGAGAATTTGGACCCCAATATTTGTTGCCCAGTTTGTTGTGAGTACGCTGATACCCCATATGTGGGGGTAAACCACTGTTTGGGCGCACGTCAGGGCTCGGAAGGGAAGTAGTGACATTTGAAATGCAGACTTTGATGGAATGGTCTGCGGGCGTCACATTGCATTTGCAGAGCCCCTGATGTGCCTAAACAGTAGAAACACCCCACAAGTGACCCCATTTTGGAAACTAGACCCCCGAAGGAACTTATCTAGATGTGTGGTGAGCACTTTCAACCCCCAAGTGCTTCACAGAAGTTTATAACGCAGAGCCGTGAAAATAAAAAATAATTGTTCTTTCCTCAAAAATTATGTTTTAGCAAGTAATTTTTTATTTTTGCAAGGGTAACAGGAGAAATTGGACCCCAACAGTTGTTGCCCAGTTTGTCCTGAGTACGCTGGTACCCCAAATGTGGGGGTAAACCACTGTTTGGGCGCACGTCGGGGCTTGGAAGGGCGGGAGCACCATTTGACTTTTTGAACGCAAGATTGGCTGGAATCAATGGTGGCGCCATGTTGCGTTTGGAGACCCCTGATGTGCCTAAACAGTGGAAACCCCTCAATTCTAACTTCAACACTAACCCCAACACACCCCTAATCCTAATCCCAACTGTAGCCATAACCCTAATCACAACCCTAACCCCAACACACCCCTAACCACAACCCTAACCGCAACACACCCGTAACCCTAATTCCAACCCTAATCCTAACCCTAATCCCAACCGTAACCCTAATCCCAACCCTAACCACAACTGTAACCCCAACACACCCCTAACCCTATCCGTAACCCTAACCACAAGCCTAATCTTAACCCTATTTCAAACCCTAGCCCTAATTCCAACCCTAACTCTAATTCCAACCCTAACACTAAGGCTATGTGCCCACGTTGCGGATTCGTGTGAGATTTTTCCGCACGATTTTTGAAAAATCTGCAGGTAAAAGGCACTGCGTTTTACCTGCGGATTTACAGCAGATTTCCAGTGTTTTTTTGTGCGGATTTCACCTGCGGATTCCTATTGAGGAACAGGTGTAAAACGCTGCGGAATCCGCACAAAGAATTGACATGCTGCGGAAAATACAACGCAGCGTTTCTGCACAGAATTTTCCGCACCATGGGCACAGCGGATTTGGTTTTCCTTAGGTGTACATGGTACTGTAAACCTGATGGAAAACTGCTTCGAATTCGCAGCGGCCAATCCGCTGCGGATCCGCTGCCAATCCGCTGCGGATCCGCTGCCAATCCGCTGCGGATCCGCGGCCGATCCGCTGCGGATCCGCTGCGGATCCGTTGCGGATCCGCTGCCGATCCGCTGCCGATCCGCTGCCGATCCGCTGCCGATCCGCTGCGGATCCGCGGCGGATCCGCGGCGGATCCGCGGCCAATCCGCTGCGGGTCCGCTGCCAATCCGCTGCGGATCCGCGGCCAATCCGCTGCCAATCCGCTGCGGATCCGCGGCCAATCCGCTGCCAATCCGCTGCCGATCCGCTGCGGATCCGCTGCGGATCCGCGGCCGATCCGCTGCGGATCCGCGGCCGATCCGCTCTGTGTGCACATGCCATAACCCTACCCCTAACCCTACCCGTAACCCTAACCCTACCGCTAACCCTACCCCTAGTTCTAACCCTAGTTCTAACCCTAACCCTAGTGGAAAAAAAAAAAAAAAAAATTCTTTATTTTATTATTGTCCCTATGGGGGTGATAAAGGGGGGGGGGTCATTTATTATTTTTTTTATTTTGATCGCTGTGATAGAACCTACCACAGCGATCAAAATGTACCTGTAAGGAATCTGCCGACTGGCAGATTCGGCGGGCGCACTGAGCATGCGCCCGCCATTTTCCAAGATGGCGGCGCCCAGGGAGGAGACGGCCGGACACCGGGAGGATCGGTAAGTATGAAGGGGTGGTGGGGGGGTGGATCGGAGCACAGGGGGGGTGATCGGAGCACAGGGGGGGGGGATCTGAGCAAGGAGGGAGCGGACAGCAGGACGGGGGAGCCGGCAGGCGGACGGAGGGGACCGGAGGACTAACGGAGCACTGGGGGGGCGATCGGTGGGTGTGGGGGGGGGCATTTTAGTATTTCCAGCCATGGCCGATGTTATTGCAGCATCGGCCATGGCTGGATTGTAATATTTCACCAGTTTTTTAGGTGAAATATTACAAATCGCTCTGATTGGCAGTTTCACTTTCAACAGCCAATCAGAGCGATCGTAGCCACGGGGGGGTGAAGCCACCCCCCCTGGGCTGAAGCACCACTCCCCCTCTCCCTGCAGATCGGGTAAAATAGGAGTTAACCCCTTCACCCGATCTGCAGGGACGCGATCATTCCATGACGCATACGCTGCGTCATAGGTCGTTTTGGCACCGACTTTCATGACGCAGCGTATGCGTCAAAGGTCGTTAAGGGGTTAAGCAAAGAAGGCTGCCGGTTACCAGCGGCGATGTCCAGGGGCCTCTGGAGAGGTGAGTATATCAATATTTTTTATTTTAATTCTTTATTTTACACTTAAATGTGGATTCAGATACCGATTTCCGATATCACAAACATATCGGAACTCGGTATCGGAATTCCGATACCAGATTCAGAAGATTGCCGACCTCATGGCCGACCCCACACAGGGGTCGGGTCGGGTTTCATGAAACCCGACTTTGCCAAAAGTTGGCGACTTCTGAAAATGGCCGACCCATTTCGCTCAACCCTATGAGCGATACCTTCCGATATTTGAAAGTATCGGTATCGGATGGTATCGGCCGATATCCAAAAAATATCGGATATCGCCGATACCGATACCCGATACCAATACAAGTCAATGGGACACAAGTATCGGAAGGTATCCTGGATGGTTCCCAGGGTCTGAAGGAGAGGAAACTCTCCTTCAGGCCCTGGGATCCATATTCATGTGTAAAATAAAGAATAAAAATAAAAAATAGGGATATACTCACCCTCTGACGCGCCCTGGTAATAACCGCTGTAACCGGCAGCCTCTGTTCCTAAGAATGAGCGAGTGAAAGACCTGCGATGACGTCGCGGCTTGTGATTGGTCGCGTGACCGCTCATGTGACCGCTCACGCGACCAATCACAAGCCGCGATGTCATCGCAGGTCCTTCACTCGCTCATTCTTAGGAACGGAGGCTGCCGGTTGCACGTCTGAGGTCCAGGCTCCGTCGGAGGGGTGAGGATATCAATATTTTTTATTTTTATTCTTTATTTTTTACATGAATATGGATCCCAGGGCCTGAAGGAGAGTCTCCTCTCCTCCAGACCCTGGGAACCATACACTGGGAACTTCCGATTCCGATATCACAAAAATATCGGAACTCGGTATCGGAATTCCGATACCGCAAATATTGGCCAATACCCGATACTTGCGGTATCGGAATGCTCAACACTACACAGGAAGCATTTTTGTTAGCACTGGGCAGCCCGACATAGGGCGTTATTAATAGGCTGAAAACCAGATGCTCTGCATTCCTTGTGTGAACATTGCCACATACAGATTATATTTTTTTGCATAGGTGTACCACACGGCCAATCCCTGATTGAATAATGGCTGTCTCATTAGGTATTATTGCACCAGTGCAGTTGCCATTTTACTTGGGTCTGTTGCACCATGTTAGTGCAATTATATAGAGACCTAGTTTTACTGGTAAGCATCTCTGACTGTTTTTGGTTTTTTTTCTTGAATATTGGAGGTTTTTCCTTGTAGTTTTCATGGTTATAAGTATTCAGACCCTTTGTTCAGTATTGAGTAGAAGCACCCTTTTGAGCTAGCGCAGCCAAGAGTCTTCTTGGTAATGATGCAACAAGTGTTTGACACCTGGATTTGGGGTTCCTCTGCCATTCTTCCTTGCAGATCCTCTCCAGTTCAGTCAGGTTGAATGGTGAACATTGGTGGACAGTCATTTTCAGGTCTCTCCAGTGATGCTCATTTGGGTTTAAGTCAGGGCTCTGGCTGGGCCAGTCAAGAATAGTCACAGAGTTGATCTGAAGCCACTCCTATGTTATTTTAGCTGTGTGCCTAGGGTCATTGTCTTGTTGGAAGGTGAACCTTCGGTCAAGTCTGAGGTCCAATCAGCTGTAGTGCGATCTAATCAACACTCTCGCAATACCCTCGGGGTTATCTATGGAATATAGCTTGGAGGATGTCCCAATCATAAAACTTAACTTTTAATAATAAGTTTAAAATCCAGACAAACAACTTATAAACAACCAAAAAAGTGCTCATGTGAACCAGTGCTCAAGAAATAAAAATTGGTTGGATCTCACCAATAGTAGCAGAGTAGTATGCCTCTCCAATAGTAGCGGACATATAGTCACAATGGTATGTCTCTCTGTATCATCAATTGAGGGTCCGCAGTTCAGACATAGGGATGGGGACTGGGGGTAGGGTTATTTCTCTCCTTCCCTGTTAGTGGCTAGGTGCCCATAGATAACAGTCAGCCATCAACACAGATGGCTGACTGTTATCTATGGGCACCTAGCCACTGCAGGGCCCTGCCTATTAATGGACTTTTTATTGGACTGTTATCAATGCCTTAATGGCATTTGCGCTCCCCTGATGAGTCTCCGCTTTTGGATATGAAACGCGTTGGGAGAAATCTCGAGTTTGTCCATTTGTTGGTGGTGCCCATAGTTAGGGATCACTTGGGGCCTGTCCTTGTGAGGACAGGAGTTTGAATGGTTATAACAGGGAAGGAGAGAAATAACCCTACCCTCAATCCCTATCCCTATGTCTGTACTGCAGACCCTCAATTGAGGATACAGAGAGACATACCATTGTGACTATATGTCCGCTACTATTGGAGAGGCATACTACTCTGCTACTATTGGTGAGATCCAACCAATTTTTATTTCTTGAGCACTGGTTCACATGAGCACTTTTTTGGTTGTTTATAAGCTGTTTGTCTGGGTTTTAAACTTATTATTAAAAGTTACGTTTTACGATTGGGACATCCTCCAAGCTATATTCCAAGTCTGGGGTCCAGAGCACTCTGGAAGAGGTTTTCATCCAGGATATCTCTGTACTTGGCTGCATTCATGTTTCCTTCAATAACAACCAGTTGTCCAGTCCCTGCAGCTGAAAAACACCCCCATAGCATGATGCTGCCACCACCATGTTTCACTGTTGGGATTGTATTCGGCAGGTGATGAGCAGTGCCTGGTTTTCTCCATACATACCGCTTAGAATTATAACCAAAAAGTTCTATCTTCGTCTCATCAGACCAGAGAATCTTATTTCTCATAGCCTGGGAGTCCTTCATGTTTATTTTTTTAGCAAACTCTATGCGGGCTTTCATATGTCTTGCACTGAGGAGAGGCTTCTGTTGGGCCACTCTGCAATAAACAAGAAGAATTTATCCAGCGAGCACTGGAGGAACAGTAGTAGACATTTTTCGACTCTGCCATAAAGGCCCGACTGGTGGAGGGCTGCAGTGATAGTTGACTTTGTGAAACTTTCTCCCATTTCACTACTGCATCTCTGAAGCTCAGCCACAGTGATCTTAACAATTCTGTCTTTGAGCTCCTTGGCCAGTTCCTTTGACCTCATGATTCTCATTTGGTCTGACATGCACTGTGAGCTGTTAGGTCTTATATAAACAGGTGTGTGCCTTTCCAAATCAAGTCCTATCAGTTTAATTAAACACAGCTGGTCTCCAATGAAGGAGTAGAACCATCTCAGGGAGGATCACAAGGAAATGGACAGCATGTGACTTAAATATGAGTGTCTGAGCAAAGGGTTTGAATATTTATGACCATGTGATATTTCAGTTTTTCATTTTTATAAAATTTGCAAAAATTTCTACAGTTCTGCTTTTTTCATTCAATATGGGGTGCAGAGTGTACATTAATGTGAAAAATAAACTTTTTGGATTTACTAAATGGCTGCAATGAAACAAAGAGTGAAAAATGTAAAGGGGTCTGAATACTTTCCACACCCACTGTATATATGTATTTATTTTACATAGAAAGATAGAAGAAAAGCCGACAATTCAGCAGCCATGTAGTGTAAAATTACTGCAGGAGCCGACAGGATAGAAGAGACAGAACATAAGTAAAGTGAGTTAATTGGTCTTGAACTCGCAGGACCTGTCAAACGGCACCACGAGCAGGTGAACTTTCTCACGCTTGTGGTGCCCTTAGACAGGGAATAGCAGTTCACAGGCAGACACTGAGCACACGGTGCTCAGTGTCTCTGCTGGATGACAGGCTGTATGGATGTATCATGCATCCATGCAGCCTGCCATCTAGATGTAGCAGAGCTAAACCTGTTGTGGGACAAGTGGATTAGCAGCATCTCTGCGGAAAGGAGAGGAATATTGTTGTTTGTTTTTTACATCTTTTCAGATGATGTGGGCATCAGGGGTATGGGCGAGGTCGTAAGTATGGTTTAATTAAGAATATTAAAGGAGTCTGTGTCATTATTTCATTTAAACAACTTTTTTCTGGGTGTCTGTGTTTTCTTACAATGTGACTATGGGGTTAGTACTGGGGGCATCTCCATTACTAACCTCGGGGCATGATGTCACCTGGTAATACAAAGGTGATATCAACCTCCCTCAACTATCACCCCACTTGCCACCTCTACAGGGCAGGTGGGAAGAGTGGGGCTAAGTGCCAGAATTGGCAAATCTTAGAGATGCGCCTTTTCTGGGGTGGCTGAGAGCTGATGTTTTTAGCCTGGGGGGGCAGCATTCGTCTGCATAACCTTTGCTGGTTATTAATTATAAGGGGCTCCTATGTCATTTTTTTGAGGGTCCCCCATTTTAATAGCCATTAATGGCTATGTATACAGTTGTGAGCTGATATTAATAGTCTGGGAAGCTCCAAGGGTATTACCTTTTCCAGACTACAAACATCTGTCACCAGCCATTGTCTTTCTCTTTGCTGGTTACGAAAATTGTGCTGGAGTCCACGCCATTTTTTTCCAAAAAATAATCTTTTATTAATTAAATACATGTACAGTAAGCTGCACACACACTGCACTAATTGTATTTGTCACAGAGATCTGTATATCTACCTATTCTATGTGTATTTACTGTATGTAATCCATCTCTTCTATCCTGTCGGCTCCTGCAGTGATTTTACAGTACATCTCAGATGAATTGCGGGCTTTTGTTCTATGAGTATATATCTATTCTATTCTAACCTGTCACTCTGTGATTTAACTGAACTTGGCAAATGAATTGACAGCTTTAAGTCAATCTTTTATATATATATATATACACTCACTGGCCACTTTATTAGGTACACCTGTCCAACTTCTTGTTAACACTTAATTTCTAATCAGCCAATCACATGGCGGCAACTCAGTGCATTTAGGCATGTAGACATGGTCAAGACAATCTCCTGCAGTTCAAACCGAGCATCAGTATGGGGAAGAAAGGTGATTTGAGTGCCTTTGAACGTGGCATGGTTGTTGGTGCCAGAAGGGCTGGTCTGAGTATTTCAGAAACTGCTGATCTACTGGGATTTTCACGCACAACCATCTCTAGGGTTTACAGAGAATGGTCCGAAAAAGAAAAAAAATCCAGTGAGCGGCAGTTCTGTGGGCGGAAATGCCTTGTTGATGCCAGAGGTCAGAGGAGAATGGGCAGACTGGTTCGAGCTGATAGAAAGGCAACAGTGACTCAAATCGCCACCCGTTACAACCAAGGTAGGCCTAAGAGCATCTCTGAACGCACAGTGCGTCGAACTTTGAGGCAGATGGGCTACAGCAGCAGAAGACCACACCGGGTACCACTCCTTTCAGCTAAGAACAGGAAACTGAGGCTACAATTTGTACAAGCTCATCGAAATTGGACAGTAGAAGATTGGAAAAACGTTGCTTGGTCTGATGAGTTTCGATTTCTGCTGCGACATTCGGATGGTAGGGTCAGAATTTGGCGTAAACAACATGAAAGCATGGATCCATCCTGCCTTGTATGGAGCATCTTTGGGATGTGCAGCCGACAAATCTGCGGCAACTGTGTGATGCCATCATGTCAATATGGACCAAAATCTCTGAGGAATGCTTCCAGCACCTTGTTGAATCTATGCCACGAAGAATTGAGGCAGTTCTGAAGGCAAAAGGGGGTCCAACCCGTTACTAGCATGGTGTACCTAATAAAGTGGCCGGTGAGTATATATATATATATATATATATATATATACTGTATGTTTTGAAGAATATTTCCCTTGAAAATGATGTGTAAATGACTTAAAGAATTTCTCTATGTAAAAGTTCATGTTAAAATCAAATTGCAGTTGGATAGCAATCACACTGCACTCGGATGTAAATTGTATGCTAGGTGTGTACAATTGGATTGTACTTGCATAAAAAAACACATGACACTTGCATGACACTTGGATTACACTCATCCGACTCTCCTGCATCAAAATCGGACCGATTTTAAAAACACGAGTTTTACTCCAGCCTTAGTCAGGATCCAGATTATATAGGAGATGGGAGTGGCTAAGCGTGCTCAGCTGAGATCCTTAGCTCCAAGAGCTCTCAGCAGAGCAGATTAACCTCTGCACTGCCCAAATAAATTTACACCATTTAATATGAAGGAGAATGCTTCTATTCAGCGCAGGAGTAGGAGGAATCAGACGCTGCAGTTTTCTGGCTCCTCTCTATCATAGTAAACCCGTGACAGTACTACCCCTTCTATGAGGGACCTCTGGAAATTCAGAACCGGGTTTATCGGCGTGTGCCATGTGAAAAGACCAGATCAACCTGGCTACATAGATGTCAGATGCTGGTACATACATCCTCTCTTCAGGACCATATCCCTTCCAGTGTACTAGATACTGAAGTGACCAGCAAAACAAAGGAGAATCAATGATCTTTGTTGCTATCTGAAATTCCAAATTTCCATCCACAATGACAGGGGATGGCAGTAGCAGTGATGGTGCAGAGGATGCAAATAATTTTTTGAGAAGAGATAAATGAAACACATTATGGATCCCAAAGGTGGGCATTAAAGCAAAGCAAAATGCTACGGGATTGCCAACAGCCACAATCTTATAAGTAATGGTGGAACTGGGACCCAGTTTAGAAGAGTGAACCTTCAGTTTAATGTTCCTTGAGGATAACCACATCAAGTCATGAACACACAGGTCCAGACCCACCAAACATCTCACAGCGACTCCTAAAATAAGTTGTAAACCTGTACACCCAAAAAAACCGGGGACTTTCCAGTAGGCTCATGACAACGATTACTTACTGCAAATTCACCTAAGATAAGTCTCAAGATTCTGGTTAACTCGTTCAGTTTGCCCATTAGACTGTGGGAGAAATGCTGAAGAAAATGACAGATGGATCCCAAAATGAGTACAAAACGCCCTCCAAAATTTGGAAATAATCTGCACCCCCCAGTCTGAAACAATATAGATAGGTATCCCATGTAATTTTGCAATCTCTCTGATGAAAATTTGCATAAGGTCTTTGCTTTAGGTAAAGTGGATAGCACAATAAAATTAGACATTTTACTGAATCTGTCCACCACCACCACCAAAGCTACAGTATTACATGCCAGGTAGATCAGGGATAAAATATACTGATAAATGAGTCCAAGGTCTAGTGGGGATTGACAATGGTTGGAGAGACCCCGACGGACGAGTATGAAAGGTTTTAGAGTCATGATCCAGTCCGGAGTTTGTTTTCTGCTATCCTCTCTCTGGACTGGTCATGCGGCGGTTAACCCCTTCTGCCTCGTTTTGGAGCTGGCTGGGCTTTTTCAGTCTTCTGCAGTCTGTTGGCCAGTGTCAGTTATAGTTCATTCTTCCAGGCTAGAGCTACTGACCCGTATACCCTAATGATCCTTCTGTCTCTGACTTCCCGTATTTGTGTGATACCTGTTCCCTATCCCTGACTTAGTGTTCATCTGGTGGTTTTCCTTACAGTGTATGACTCGGCCTGATCTCGGAACCCTGCCTCTTGCTTTCCGTCTCTGATACCTTGTTCCCCGACCGGCTTTGACTTCTTTGGTTTATACCCAACTTCGCCTTATGTCTCAAATTTTGAATACCGCGTTCCCGGTTGGCTCTGACTTCTGGCTTGTCTCTGATTATGTCCTTTGCTGTGACCTCTGGTACCTCTGCTCCTGACAGTTTCTGACTCTGCTCGTCTGACCACTCTTTGTTACATGTAACACCTGTGCAGCTGCTCAGAGGTTGCTATGCTGTAAGTATGTAACCTCTCTTCCTTCACCAGAACCCCCTGGTGGATGTTTCACTAAACTGCACTGCTGCCGCATCACATTATCACTGACCGCACATTTAAAAGGGGATTTTGCTTTTTTTTTCTCTGGTCATGGATCCGCTTGGCAACTTGGTGGATCAGGTGTCCAGTTTGACCCAGATGATGCAGGATTTTTCGGTAGAACATCGGACCCTTGCCACATCTCATATTCACTTAAGAAAAAAACTGATGGAGACTGTTAAGACTGTGCAGGGAACCACCCCTCATGCTGTTAACCGAACCCTAGGTAAAGCTTCCTGACATCTTTTCTGTCAAAAAAGATACATTTTGGACTTTCAAGGAGAACTGTAAATTATTGTTTTCTCTTAGACCCCGATCATCTGGGAATGAAACTCAGCGGATAGAGTTATTATCACCTTACTTAGGGAAGGTCCCCAATCTTGGGTGTTCTCACTGCCCCCTACCGCTCCTGAACGGATGTCGATAGATAGATTCTTTGAGGCCCTAGGACTTATCTATGAGGAACCGGACCATGTCAGGTTGGCAGAGGACACTATTATGGTTCTGGTTCAGGGACAGCGCTCAGCCGAGTGGTACAGCTCTGAGTTCCGTCGTTGGTCTACTGAGGTGTCCTGAGATGACTTTGCACTGAGATGCCAGTTCAGGAGTAGACTATCAGATTACCTGAAGGATGTTCTGGCTCTCCATCCACCTCCCAGCTTATTGGAGGTAGCTATGACTCAGGCTATCCATATGGATTGGAGGTTGCGGGAGAGAGGTGTTAAACAGCGAGAGGTTCTGTTGCTCCCTGCTGGTTCTGTTGTTTTGCCTCCATCTGAACCTATGGAGGTGGGGCCGCCAACCTTGAGGAGAAGGAGAGGCGGTGGCGACATGTAGAAAAGCTGTGTTTTTACTGAGGAGATCCTGGACATTGGAAAAAAGACTGCCCCTCCTGCCCAACGACTACCAAGCGGCTGAGTCTGGGTGATTGCTGTGGAAGTCACCCAGACTCTCAGGTACCTTTTTCTGCATTATCAAAAATTTTGTTAGAAGTGGAACTTTGTTGTGGGAGTGGCTCCATGCCCACTTCTGCCTTCGTGGATTGCGGGTCATCCATGAACTTTATTGACCCTGACATGGTGTCCAAGTGTAAGTTAGGGACAGTTAGGTTGGAGACTCCTATTCATGTTTTTGCCATTGACAAAACACCACTGGCTAAGAATGTCATCAATTGTGTTTCAGAGGAGTTTCTCCTTAAAGTGAGTTCCCTACACCAGGAATGTATTTCATGTTTTGTTATGGACAATCTGCCTGCGGGACTGGTGTTGGGGTTCCCCTGGCTACAATTACATAATCCTGTGATAAACTGAGAATCTCGGGACATTGTTAAATGTTGTCCTAATTGTAGTAGAAATTGCCTCACTACTGTGCTTGTGTCATCCGTCAGTCTGGAGGTTATTGCGGAGTACCTGCAGGACTTTGAGGATGTGTTCTCTAAAAAGGAGGCCGAGGTTCTACCACCACACCGCCCATTCGATTGTGCTGTTGATCTTGTTCCTGGTGCCAAATTGCCCAAAGCCCGTCTGTACAACCTTTCTGGACCTGAGCGGACCGCTCTCTGATAGCCTTCGTACAGGGCATATTCAGCCATATGTCTCTCCCATGGCGGCGGGGTAATTTTTTGTGAAGAAAAAGGATGATGGTTTACACCCATGCCTCAATTTTAGAGAACTGAATAAAATCACTATAAGAAACACTTATCCCCTCCCACTGATACCCGATTTGTACAAACAATTGTCTAGGGGCCAGGTGGTTCTCTAAGTTGGACCTCAGAGGAGCATACAATCTCATCTGTATGCATGAGGGGGATGAGTGGAAAACTACATTTCTCACCTCTGAAAGTTTGTTTGAATATTTTGTTATGCCCTTTGGTTTGACAAATGCGCCAGCAGTGTTTCAGAATTTCATGAATCATGTTTTCTCAGATTTTATTGGCGTTTCATGGTAGTTTATTTGGATGACATCCTCATATATTCTTCTGACAATCAGAGTTACATCGGCCACCTCCGGGCAATTCATCCGAGGCTTAGGGAGAACTCAATATTTGCTAAACCAGAGAAGTGTTCATTTTTTGCTAAAGAATTGTCCTTTCTTGGGGTCATTTTGTCTGCTGAGGGGTTTCGCATGGACCCTAGGAAGTTACAGGCTATTGTGGATTGGGTGCAATCTAGACATCTCAAGGGTCTTCAGCATTTTCTGGGTTTTGCTAATTATTATAGAAAATTCATTAAGAGGTTTTCTCAGGTGGTGAAACCCCTCACTGATTTAAGTTGTAAGGGGACTGATCTCAAGAACTAGTCAGCTCCAGCTGTGGCAGCGTTTTCTTCCTTGAAGAACTGTTTCATGACTGCCCCTGTATTGGTTCAACCTGATTTGTCTAAACCATTTATTGTAGAGGTGGACGCCTCGGAGGTGGGAGTGGAGGCTGTGTTGTCTCAGGGGTCCGCCACGTTGACCCTGCGCTTTTTTTTTTGAATAATTTTTCCTCTGCTGAGAGGAATTAATTATGATGTGGGTAACCGGGAGCTATTGACCATTAAATTGGCATTCGATGAATGGAGGATTTTTTTGGAGGAGGCTGTCCATCGTATCACTGTCATTACAGATCACAAGAACCTGTCTTATAACGAGTCTGCCAAACGTTTAACTCTGAGACAAGGCAAGGTGGTCACTTTTTTTTCCCGATTTCAGTTTTCTATTACTTTCAGACCAGGGTCCATGAATGTGAAGGCTGATGCTTTATCTCATAGCCTAGATCCAATATCACCTCCTGAACCTCCTTCCTTCATTCTTCAGCGCGGAGTGGTGATGGCTGCAATGTCCTCGGCATTGGAACGAGAGATTCATGAGGCCCAATCTCTTGCTCCTTCCTCCATACCTGATAATAAGCTCTTTGTTCCTGATAAGTATCGATTAAGGGTGCTTCGGGAATTCCATGACTCGGCTCTGGGTGGACATCCAGGAATCTCAGACACACGTAAAGCCATTACTAGGCTGTTTTGGTAGCCATCGCTGGCTTCTGACATCAGTGGGTTTGTGTCTTCCTGTTAAACTTGTGCCTGCGCAAAAACTACTGCCAATTCTAGATAGACTGTGGACTCATCTGTCCATGGATTTTATCACCGATCTTCATTGATCATGTAGTCCGATTGCATGGTGTGCCTGTCAGTGTGGTGTCTGATAGAGGGGTGCAATTTGTGGGAAAATTCTGGAGGTTTTTTTGTGAAAGGCTGGGCATCAGTCTCACCTTATCATTGGCCTACCATCCTGAAACCAACGGTCAGACTGACAGGACCAATCAGTCTTTTGAGCAGATATTAAGGTGTCTTGCCATGTCTAGACAGGATGATTGGTGCTGTGTGGTGCCCATGGCAGAATTTGCTTTCAATAATCATGTCAATCAGTCTACTGGTACTTCCCCGTTCTTCTGCAACTATGGGTTTCACCCCCACTTTGGTGAGTTTTCCCGGCTGGATTCAGGGTGTCTATGGGCTGATTCAGCCTTTTTGTGGTTGGGGGAGGTCTGGAGGGAGGTTCACAGAAACATTGGGGAGGCTCAGGGCAAATATTTATTTTTTGCGGATAAATGACATTCTTTGGGACTGGCTTACCAGGTGGGGGATAAGGTATGGTTATCTGTTGTGAATTCTGTTTTTGGCTCCCTCTGGTGGCTACTGGTGGTACTGGCTTACTTTTGTCTTTTATTTCCAGTGCACCTGTTCCCATCAGGTATTGGGAGTTTCCTATTTAGTCTGGCTTTTCAGTCATTCTAGTGCCGGCAATCAATGTTACCAGAGTACCTCTGTTGCTTGCTACCTGCTCCAAGTCTGCAATTCAGCTAAGTTGGATCTTCTGCATTTTTTGTGTTTGTTTGTCCAGCACGCATTTATATACTCTTGCTGCTGGAAGCTCTAGTGATCTGAAATTACTACTCCGGTGTCATGAGTTGATATCGGAGTTAAAGTAATTTCAGGATGGCTTGTGAGGGTTTTTAGGTGACTGCGAAGTCCTCTTTTGTATCTTCTGCTATATAGTCAGAGGGCCTCTCTTTGCTGAACCTATATTCATACTACGTACGTGTTTTCCTCTTACCTACCCGTTATTATATGTGGGGGGCTACTATCACTTTTGGGGTTTCCCTGGAGGCAAGCCAGGTCTGTGTATTCCTCTACTAGGGGTAGCTAGATCTCCGGCTGGTGCGAGACGTCTAAGGATAAAACGTAGGCACGCCCCCCGGCTACTATTAGTTGTGTGTTAGGTTCAGTATCGCGGTCATCTGAGATTCCATCATCCTAGAGCTAGTCCGTTTTTGCCTAAGTCCCTGCCATTGGGAATCATGACAGTATTGCCGGCCAAAATGTATTAAAGGTATTGGCTGAAGAAAGAGAGAAAAAAGAAGTTTCTGACACTTTTTTTTTTTTTTTTACTCAGAAGTTCTGTCTAGCCATAATTGCAATCTGCTGTTTTGGTTTTTTTTTTTTCTCTCCTCTTAATCCCTGAATGGCTCAGATCTCAGCTGTTGAGAAATGGATATCCAGAGTTTAGCTTCAAACCTGAATACTCTTGCTTCTAAAGTTCAAAATATCCAAGACTTTGTTATACATGCTCCTATGTCTGAACCCAAGATTCCTATACCTGAGTTTTTTTCTGGAGATAGATCTCGTTTTTTGAATTTTAAGCACAATTGTAAATTGTATCTTTCTCTGAGATCTTGTTCTCTGGAAACCCCGCTCAGCAGGTTACAATTGTTATTTCCTTGTTGCGGGGTGACCCCCAGAATTGGGCATTTGCATTGGCACCAGGGGATCCTGCGCTGCTCAATGTGGATGCGTTTTTTCTGGCGCTGGGGTTGCTCTATGAGGAGCCTAATTTGGAGATTCAGGCTGAAAAGGCCTTGATAGCCCTCTCTCAAGGGCATGATGAAGCTGAAATATATTGTCAAAAATTTCGAAAATGGTCTGTGCTTACTCAGTGGAATGAGTGCGCCCTGGCGGCGAATTTCAGAGAAGGTCTCTCTGACGCCGTTAAAGATGTCATGGTGGGGTTTCCTACGCCCACAGGTCTGAATGAGTCCATGACAATGGCTATTCAGATTGATCGGCGTTTACGGGAGCGCAAACCTGTGCACCATTTGGCGGTGTCTTCTGAGCAGGCACCGGAGAATATGCAATGTGATAGAATTCTGTCCAGAAGTGAACGGCAGAATTATAGGCGTAAAAATGGGTTGTGCTTCTACTGTGGTGATTCTGCTCATGTTATATCAGCATGCTCTAAACGCACAAAAAAGGTTGATAAGTCTTTTGCAATTGGCACTTTACAGTCTAAGTTTATTTTGTCTGTGACTTTGATTTGTTCATTATCATCTATTACCGTGGATGCCTATGTGGATTCTGGCGCTTCCTTGAGTCTTATGGATTGGTCCTTTGCCAGGCGCTGTGGGTTTAGCCTAGAGCCTTTGGAAGTCCCTATCCCTTTGAAGGGTATCGACTCCACACCATTGGCTAGGAATAAACCACAATACTGGACACAAGTGACTATGTGTATGACTCCTGACCATCGGGAGGTGATTCGCTTCCTTGTGTTGCATAACTTGCATGATGTCTTAGTGCTTGGATTGCCATGGTTGCAAACTCATAATCCAGCCCTTGACTGGAAAACAATGTCTGTGTTAAGCTGGGGATGTCAGGGGGCTCATGGGGAAGTACCTTTGGTTTCCATTGCTTCATCTACTCCCTCTGAAGTTCCAGCATTTTTGTCTGACTATTGTGATGTTTTTGAGGAGCCTAAACTTAGTTCTCTCCCTCCTCACAGGGATTGCGATTGTGCTATAGACTTAATTCCTGGCAGCAAATTTCCTAAGGGTCGTATGTTCAATCTGTCTGTGCCTGAGCATGCTGCTATGCGAGAGTATATTAAGGAGTCCTTGGAAAAGGGACATATCCGTCCATCCTCATCCCCTTTAGGAGCAGGTTTTTTTTTCGTGGGTAAAAAAGATGGCTCCCTGAGGCCCTGTATTGATTATCGCCTGTTGAATAAGATTACAGTCAAATACCAGTATCCTTTGCCTCTATTGACTGATTTATTTGCTCGTATTAAAGGGGCAAAGTGGTTCTCTAAGATTGATCTTCGGGGTGCGTATAATTTGGTGCGGATTAAGCAGGGAGATGAGTGGAAAACTGCATTTAATACGCCCGAGGGCCATTTTGAGTATTTGGTAATGCCTTTTGGTCTTTCTAATGCCCCTTCAGTCTTTCAGTCCTTTATGCACGATATTTTCCGTGAATATCTGGATAAATTTATGATTGTGTATTTGGATGATATTTTGATTTTTTCGGATGACTGGGAGTCGCATGTTCAACAGGTTAGGAAGGTTTTTCAGGTTTTGCGGGCCAATTCTTTGTTTGTAAAGGGTTCAAAGTGTATTTTTGGGGTTCAGAAGATCTCCTTTTTGGGGTATATTTTTTCCCCTTCTTCTGTTGAGATGGATCCTGTCAAGGTTCGGGCTATTTGTGATTGGACGCAGCCTGCTTCCCTGAAGAGTCTTCAGAAATTCTTGGGCTTTGCTAATTTCTATCGTCGATTTATAACTGGGTTTTCAAGTGTTGCTAAGCCTCTGACTGATTTGACTAAGAAGGGTGCTGATGTTGCCAATTGGTCCTCTGCGGCTGTGGAGGCCTTTCGGGAGCTTAAGCGCCGCTTTTCTTCTGCCCCTGTGTTGCGCCAGCCTGATGTTTCGCTCCCTTTTCAGGTCGAGGTTGATGCTTCCGAGATTGGAGCGGGGGCAGTTTTGTCGCAGAGAAGTTCCGATTGCTCAGTGATGAGACCATGTGCATTCTTCTCTCGAAAGTTTTCGCCCGCCGAGCGAAATTATGATGTCGGTAATCGGGAGCTCTTGGCTATGAAGTGGGCATTTGAGGAGTGGCGTCATTGGCTCGAGGGTGCTAGACATCAGGTGGTGGTCTTGACTGATCACAAGAATCTGATTTACCTTGAGTCTGCCAGGCGTCTGAATCCTAGACAGGCGCGCTGGTCGTTGTTTTTCTCCCCGTTTAATTTTGTGGTTTCATACTTGCCGGGTTCGAAAAATGTGAAGGCAGATGCCCTTTCTAGGAGTTTTGAGCCTGACTCCCCTGGTGATTCTGAGCCTACGGGTATCCTTAAGGATGGGGTGATTTTGTCTGCTGTCTCCCCAGACTTGCGACGTGCTTTGCAGGAGTTTCAGACTGATAGGCCTGATCGTTGTCCGCCTGGGAGACTGTTTGTTCCAGATGAGTGGACCAGTAGAGTCATCTCGGAGGTTCATTCTTCTGTGTTGACAGGCCACCCTGGAATCTTTGGTACCAGAGATTTGGTGGCCAGGTCCTTCTGGTGGCCTTCCCTGTCTCGGGATGTGCGTACTTTTGTACAGTCTTGTGATGTTTGTGCTCGGGCCAAGCCTTGCTGTTCTCGGGCTAGTGGATTGTTGTTGTCCCTGCCTATTCCGAAGAGGCCGTGGACGCACATCTCTATGGACTTTATCTCGGACCTTCCAGTTTCTCAGAAAATGTCCGTTATTTGGGTGGTTTGTGACCGTTTTTCTAAGATGGTTCATTTGGTACCCTTGCCCAAATTGCCTTCTTCATCGGAGTTGGTTCCTTTGTTTTTTCAGAATGTGGTTCGCTTACATGGTATCCCGGAGAACATCGTTTCTGACAGGGGATCTCAATTTGTGTCTAGGTTCTGGCGAGCGTTCTGTGCCAGGATGGGCATTGATTTGTCTTTTTCGTCTGCATTCCATCCTCAGACTAATGGCCAGACGGAGTGAACTAATCAGACCTTGGAGACTTATTTGAGGTGTTTTGTGTCTGCTGATCAGAATGATTGGGTCGCCTTTTTGCCGTTGGCAGAGTTTGCCCTTAATAATCGGGCCAGTTCTGCCACTCTGGTTTCTCCTTTCTTTTGCAATTCAGGGTTTCACCCTCGTTTTTCATCTGGCCAGGTGGAATCTTCAGATTGCCCTGGAGTGGACACTGTGGTGGATAGACTGCACCGGATTTGGAGTCATGTGGTGGACAATTTGAAGTTGTCTCAGGAGAAGACTCAGCAGTTTGCTAATCGTCATCGTCGTGTGGGTCATCGTCTTCGTGTTGGGGACTTGGTGTGGTTATCTTCTCGTTTTGTCCCTATGAAGGTCTCTTCTCCTAAGTTTAAACCTCGGTTCATAGGTCCTTATAAGATTTTGGAGATTCTTAATCCGGTATCTTTTCGTTTGGACCTACCAGCATCTTTCACCATTCATAATGTCTTCCATCGGTCGTTGTTGCGGAGGTACGAGGTACCGGTTGTTCCTTCTGTTGAGCCTCCTGCTCCTGTGCTGGTGGAGGGTGAATTGGAGTATGTTGTGGAAAAGATTTTGGACTCTCGCGTTTCCAGACGGAGACTTCAATATTTGGTTAAATGGAAGGGATACGGTCAGGAAGATAATTCTTGGGTGACTGCCTCTGATGTTCATGCCTCTGATTTGGTCCGCGCCTTTCATAGGGCGCATCCAGATCGCCCTGGTGGTTCTCATGAGGGTTCGGTGCCCCCTCCTTAAGGGGGGGGTACTGTTGTGAATTCTGTTTTTGGCTCCCTCTGGTGGCTACTGGTGGTACTGGCTTACTTTTGTCTTTTATTTCCAGTGCACCTGTTCCCATCAGGTATTGGGAGTTTCCTATTTAGTCTGGCTTTTCAGTCATTCTAGTGCCGGCAATCAATGTTACCAGAGTACCTCTGTTGCTTGCTACCTGCTCCAAGTCTGCAATTCAGCTAAGTTGGATCTTCTGCATTTTTTGTGTTTGTTTGTCCAGCACGCATTTATATACTCTTGCTGCTGGAAGCTCTAGTGATCTGAAATTACTACTCCGGTGTCATGAGTTGATATCGGAGTTAAAGTAATTTCAGGATGGCTTGTGAGGGTTTTTAGGTGACCGCGAAGTCCTCTTTTGTATCTTCTGCTATATAGTCAGAGGGCCTCTCTTTGCTGAACCTATATTCATACTATGTACGTGTTTTCCTCTTACCTACCCGTTATTATATGTGGGGGGCTACTATCACTTTTGGGGTTTCCCTGGAGGCAAGCCAGGTCTGTGTATTCCTCTACTAGGGGTAGCTAGATCTCCGGCTGGTGCGAGACGTCTAGGGATAAAACGTAGGCACGCCCCCCGGCTACTATTAGTTGTGTGTTAGGTTCAGTATCGCGGTCATCTGAGATTCCATCATCCTAGAGCTAGTCCGTTTTTGCCTAAGTCCCTGCCATTGGGAATCATGACAGTTATCCACCAAGATTATAAGATTGAGGATTCCCTATGCTAAGTTGGGTCCCAAATGTATTGGCCCTTATGAAATTTTAGAGGTGGTTAATCCTGTGGCCTTTTGCCTGTGCTTGCCTCCGTCATTGCGGATCCCCAATGAGTTCCATAAGGCACTTCTGAAGCCGTCGGTGCCTTCTTCAGGTGTGTCTACCTCGCACCTGCTGCCTGTTGTAATGGATGGCCATATGCTCTGCCGTTCTCTTCAGTAATTGGTCCATTGGAAAGGTTACGGTCCTGAGGACCGGTCATGGGTGCCAGTGCATTCGGTCCATGGGGATCGGTTGGTCCGGGCCTTTCACGCTAGTCCAGGGAAGCCTGGAGGTCCTGTGGCCTCCCATTGAGAGGGGGTACTGTCATGATCCAGTCCAGAGTTTGTTTTCTGCTATCATCTCTCTGGACTGGTCATGCGGGGGTTAACCCCCTCTGCCTCATTTTGGAGCTGGCTGGGCTTTTTCAGTGCTCTGCAATCTGCTGGTAAGTGTCAGTGATAGTTCATGCTTCCAGGCTAGAGCAGCTGACCCATATATCCTAATGATCCTTCTGCCTCTGACTTCCCGTATTTGTGTGAGACCCGTTCCCTATCCCTGACTTATGGTTCATCTGGGGGTTTTCCTTACAGTGTATGACTCGGCCTGATCTCTGGACCCCGCCTCTTGCTTTCCATCCCTGATACCTCATTCCCTGACTGGCTTTGACTTCGTCTTACGTCTCATGTTTGGATATCATGCTCCCGTTTGGCTTCTGGCTTGTCTCTGACTACGTGCTTTGCTGTGACCTCTGGTACCTCTGCTCCTGGCAGTTTCTGACTCTGCCTGTCTGACCACTCTTTCGATACCTGTAACACCTGTGCGGCCGGTAACATCTGTGTGGCTGCTCAGTGTTGCTATGTGGTGAGTTTGCAACTTCTCTTCCCTCACTAGCACACCCTGGTAGAGGTTGCACTAAATTGCACTGCAGCCGCATTCACATTTAGAACACGCACAGACACTGCAGGCGGCTACATGCTCCGGACATTCCGATGTACCCCTGATGACCAAGGAACACAGAGTAAGAAGATCAGTGGCGGCTATATTGTCAGCATGTCCTGCCATGACTGAATCATGATATTCACTAAAAACTCTAAAATGGAGATTCACAGGCACACAGTTTACCTAACAGACAAGCACCTTAGCGTCAACAACCTCTTTTTCAAAATCGGAGCATCTAGACGCAATAACCAATACATTGTACCTAGCTCATGCTTCTGGAGACACAAACCCCATAAATCAATTTGATGGATTTCTTTTGGGGTCCGACATAGCTGGCAGATATCACAGCCTATTATTTCTTTTGAGGTAAAATATTGTTTAAAAATAAGCAGTTTTACTCACAAAAAGAATCAGCTGTGATCCCATGCTGTAATGTCTGTATCCTCTCTTTTGCTACCTCCCCTGCCCAGGGGATGTGGTATGATCAGACCATGTTCCTGCACTGGCAAGCCAAGCTCATGGCAGCGATAGTGGGGACACAGCTCCTGTGTCCCTAAAATCACCAAGACGCACTGGTACGTCCCTTTGTATAAAACACACTTCAAAATAGGATATACCGGTAGGTCTAATGTTGGAAAGGGGTTAGAAAAACTCTTAAACTAGATCTGATAATATGCTTAAAATATGATATACCTTCTCCAAAGCATAAGATGCAATGATTGCCAGTTTTCTGTCACATAACTCCTTGAAACCTCAAAATGATTGCACAATTCAAAATTGAGCAAAAATGTGCAACTTTTGACGCTTTTATGCCAGATCTACCTTCTTTTTAACAAGTCAGCAGGGCTTAGCTGGAGGGAATTGGCCAACGTAGCCAACACATTCATCCAAATTTATGTCAAAAAGTTTTGTAAGTTGCACCAGAAATGCACTACAATCTCTGAGCACAATTCTGCACACATCAACTGATTAAGGGGTACACGCATCCTCATGAATTTGTCACTTTTTACTCCAGTGCACACTTCATCAAGACTGAAATGCCTTATACCAGTTTTGATGAATTGAGAGCCTAAGACTAGTAAACTACCTTCAATCTATTAGCACAGCATATGGTTGATTGCTACATTTTATGCAATAAAAATATGATGTATTATGGTTATTTCTGTGTATCTACATGTTATTTTGTATTCCTCATAACTGCTGTAAATAGCAGCTACAACTTTCATTCTGACTCTGACTTTGTAGATAGCTTGACATGGTAAAGACATTTTAATTCTTTAATTCACCCTCATACCCAGTAATACAACAACAGTAATATTCTCATTTCCATCTGAGTGGGCAGATGACAATTGTGAAGTAATTATATTCATAGACTATCTGCTACCAAGCAACTGACATATATTGACTGGTGTTTCTGTATCAATTGTGTCATTTAGCTTTTTAAGGATTTAACATACTTGCTTAGTGGTGAGATAGTTAGACAGATGATAGATAGATAGATAGATAGATAGATAGATAGATAGATAGATAGATAGATAGATAGATAGATAGATGAAAAAGCTGTCCTGGGCCCATCTGCAATGTTACCAGGGGCAACTGATGAGACTGAAATGGAGCTTCAAAGCGTTCAGCACAACTGCCTATGTGGTCTGCCAAAGAGCCAGATGCTGGTGTTGAGTGATTATTGTACCGCTTGGTATACATGACCAGCAAGGCAAGCAATACTGGCATTCTCATCTACTTTTGCTATTTTTGTGCATGCTCCCTGATGATGTGTATACTAATTGTGAAGAATGTCTGTGTTATATATCACAATTGTCCTGTACATAGATAACATGAATTAAACTGTACACCTCTCTGCTCCACTAACTAATAAATCAGATATTACCTACAACCTGACAGTCAGCGATACATTTTTTGTTTATATTTTTCCTAAAAAACTTGTTGGTAAACCATTGAAGTTATGGCAATCCAATCAATGAGCGAAGAGTCACTAATAGGGCACAACAGAGTGTTTTCGATTTTCTCCCTTAGGTGATTATAGAATATAAAAAGCAGTCACCTGTCAGACAAATTTGAGCAATGAAATTTAGCAGCCTATTGTCCCAATTGCAGCTTTCAATCTTTTTAAACGGTCTCCAGAGACAGCCATTATTAACGGACATGTTCCTAGGAGTAGATAAATGAAACCCCACCTGCCAGCCTTCATAGGCAAAGGCAGACAATCTAGGCCAAAAATATGATAGGGCCTGGAGCTTTATTGACATTTACATCAAAAATAGTTAGCAATGAAAGCAGCTGTTGTAGAGAGCATTCACCACATCATGTTCAGAATCTGCTGTGAATGAAAATGCAGACCTCCCGACAAGCAATTTACCTTCTGTCAGTCTCCATGTGCTTGCAGTGTTACTGAGTAGTTTCATAGATAGCCCACTTAAAACCGCACATGTGTACAGTTTGGATAAAAGATTGCCTGTAATTTGAAGCAAATTACAGAACGTCGCATTATGGGTCTCGCTGTCATTTGCGAGGTGACATTGTGGAAAGAAAGGGCTGCTGTTTTAACTGAATTTCCCAAATTATTAAATCAAGTGCTATGTGGCTATAGAAAAGAGGGTAAAAATATAAAGTAAAATTGCTGACTTGTATAGTATAGACATGATTTTTTTCTTATTAAAGTGCTAAAAACCTGAAGATTCAACTGAGGCTGTGCCAAACCCTTCACTGATCCTAAAAGGCACAAAGGTCAAGGAAGCTTATTACAGGACAGCAGGGAATGGATTCCACACATCTAATCGTATTAAAACGACCTCATTCAATTGCCAATTGAAAGATCCAATCAAACATAAGATATAGATGAAGAAGTTCAACTTGTGAAGATATTCTATCTGGAAATTGGATGTTTCGCCCCCGGATGTTTGTACCCTTGTTGTTCATGAATTCCTGTCCGTCATCATGTGTGGGGGCGAAATGTACCCGGGGGCGAACTGCTGGGGGTTAACTGCTGGGGGCGAAACATCCTATAACCGAGTTTGGGATCACTTGTCTCCTGGAAATCACCATGGTGGGAGGAAGGAGTATCATGGTGAGAATTACGTGGCCCAGACTCTTGGCTAGTGAGACTGGATCATGTGGAAGACAGGGTGGTATTGGGAAACATCCTGGAAGCATTTTCTGCCATTGAACCGACCACCTGTTTGCTCTGTTTTGGCTTCAAGACTGGTGTAGTGGGACAGGAAGCTAGGTCTCGTAGATGAGCCTGTTTGTTGTGCTCCCACAGCAGGCACAGTTTCACTTGGCCATGGCCTCGGCCTCTGCGTGTACCATCATCAGCACTTACACTTCCTTGTCCCTTACTGTACATCTTACGCATTTTAAATTGGGCATATAATATGTATCTGCAAAATTTCTGGTATTAATAAGAAAAAAAAATGTATCCTGTGTTTTATTTGCAGCAGGAACCTACCTACCCATAAATGAATGCTTCAGACTAGGAAGGGATTCACATTATATAGGTTCCCAACAACTGGAGATCGTCTTGTTGTTGGCTGCTGGCACGCATGAATTTTCCTAATGATGTGCTAGGCATCTCCATTTTCTCTTGTTATCAAAAGCAGTAATGCAATTCAAATTTCATATATTTCATCTTTACATGCTATAGCACTACAGAGTGCAACTTTATTTGTTTTTTCAGCCTATGATTTGCCAGGCTGGTGAGACGTCACCTGTATGCTGTACGCTACTCAGATGACGTCACAGAAGGGTAGCAATAATTTTGTCCTTGTATGTATCTCCCCCCTTCACTCCTTTCAATTGAATCTCAGTATTATTCAAAGACTGGTGTGCATATTGTCTTTATTGCTGCAGTAGTACTAGACACTACTGTCTGAGGTAGTTGTCCAATGTTTTAGGGCTTTCTCTAATTTTCAGTTTTACTGAATTATGAGCTTTTACATCATCTCTCTATCATGAATCATTCTAAAATGGCCACTACATTTTTTTGCACACAGTACAAAGTTCACCAGCTTCCGTAGATTGCTTGTAAAACCTCCTGCTTGACTTGAGATGTAAACAAAGCAAATGAAGATGTCCTGTAGGGATGAGTGAATGTGCTCCATGATACTTGGAAATCACTCGAATATCTGTGTGCTCAGCACTCGGCAAGCATTAGCCGGTGCTCGAATTTGAAACTCGAATCCCCACTCCGCATGTTTGGCACCTATTACATAGCCAAAAAGCATGCGGGGATAGCCTGCGAGTCACTGTAATGTGATGCCATAGCCATCTTGGTAGTGCCATTACTGTGATTGGCTGACCATATGACATCATCAGGGGTTATAAAAGGACAGGCGCCATAACGCTTGGCACGCTAATGCCATTGCACAGCTCAGGGACAGTTCTTATTGGAGGGAAAGAGTGCTTATCCAGGGCTATGTGTACACAGTAGTGTTGAGCATTCCGATACCGCAAGTATCGGGTATCGGCCGATACTTGCGGTATCGGAATTCCGATACCGAGATCCGATACTTGCCGCGTATCGGATACCGGAATCGGAAGTTCTCAGGATTCAAACTGCACGAATTCAGCCAATGAGGAATGATTGTGAGTGTGGGCACATCCTGTTCAGCATGGTGGGCATGAAACTACTGGCAAGGCTGTGATTGGCTGCTGAAATGATGTCATGCTGCAGTTTAAAAGTCGCTGGCGCCATTTTGCGCTCACTCTGCTGTGAATTCAGTTAGTGACAGGACGCTGTTTGCTGACTGAGGGCCAGTTGAGATAGCGATTTGCTTCATTGTTCTTTTCCAAGGCTAATTTAGCAACCGCTGTGTTCACCTACTAATCACCTTGCTTTTGCCTTGCAGCGCTGTTTTCACAGCGATCTGCAAGGTCTCTGTGTGTCTTTGTGTGTGTGCAGCCCACTCTCTAGTCTGTGTGCAGCCATAGGCCATAGCTGGTTGTATTCAGTTCAGGGAGGGTGGTTCACTGCCTCATACTGTTCTATTTTTTTTTTTCTTTTTCAAGTAGTGCAGGCTGCTGCACATTTTTTCTAATAATTCCTATTAGTGTCTTTCCACCCGTATCCAGCTAAATTGTGGAAAAACACTACATAGGATAACGTAGAGGAGGTTTTTGGGGCCTTGCAGCGCCGTTTACAGCTGTCTCCACGGTCTCCGTGTGACTGCAGCTCGCCCTGTAGTCTGTGTGCAGCCATAGCCGGTTGTATCCAGCTCAGGTAAATCACTGCGTCATGCCGTGAAATCCAATTTCCTTTTTTCTAAGTAGTGCAGGCTGCTGCACATTTTTTCAAAAAATTCCTATTAGTGTCTTTCCACCCATATCCAGCTAAATTGTGGAAAAACACTACATAGGATAATGTAGAGGAGGTTTTTGGGGCCTTGCAGCGCCGTTTACGGCTGTCTGCACGGTCTCCGTGTGACTGCAGCTCGCCCAGTTGTCAGTTCAGCCCCCAAAAAATAAATAAATAATAAAGTTCACCAAACACACCACTTTACAGTTGTGTAGGCCACATTAGCTGATATTAAAGTCTAGTCCACACTTTAGAAAATTATTGTTTCTTATACCTGTTAGGAGCTCTTCAGGAATAAGCACACAAAGCCGTTAGTACTTTTCTGCTTATCTTTATCAGTCAACCAAGATGAAGAAGGCAGGGAGTAAGGCACGTGGGCGTGGGTGCGGAGCAGGGAGAGGACGTGGGGATTCTGTGCCTGCTGCGGGCACCGGTGACTCATCAGCACCCAGTTTCACCAGGGAACAGTCCTTCATGCGCAGCTTTGTCGGAGAGCGCCGTACACCGCTGCTGCGTGAAGAACAAATTGAAGCCGTTGTCGGATGGATGGCAGCTAACGCATCGACTTCAATTAGTGCCACATCCTCTCAGACACAGAGCACTGGAGAGCACCCATCTGTCTCTTCACCACCTGCCAAATTGCCCAGGCAGACAGAGAGCCCAGGACAGGAGCCGTCTCTACTTCTGTTCTCTGAATCTCTTGGCTTGGAAACAGGGGGCCAGCCAAGCAGCATTGGAGAAATGGAAGAAGAGGCAGTGTGCAGTGATGCCCAACAGCTTTTTCTCTCTGAGTCTGAAGAGGCGGGTGGGCCAGTGCCTCCGGTCACCACACCGCAGAACGCATCCGCTGATGACACTCAGGTGTCACTTTCTGGTGCATGCTCTGCTGCTGAGACTACCCAGGAGGAGCAGTTGGTGGCAGAGGGTAGTGTAGATGATGAGGTCCTTGACCCATCGTGGCATGAGGGACAGGAAGGTGGTGGGAGCAGCTCTGAGGAAGAGATTCCCCGAACGGGCCAAAGAGGGAGAGGGAGGGGGAAGACTGCGGATCCTGTAGCCTCCACTTTGGCACCCGTTAGGAGCGTGTCTCTTCCAACAGCCAAAAAGGGCACTCCCAAGACTTGCAGTGCCTGGTCCTTTTTTGACACAGTTGCAGATGACATTTGCTATGTCAAATGCAAGGTGTGTCATCACAAAGTCAAAAGAGGTAGAAATGTCAGCAACCTCAATACCTCCAACATGTGGAAACATGTGCGGACCAGGCACGCGGCGGAGTTACAGAAACACACTGAAGAGCTAGGCCAACCAACAGCGGCAGCTACCACCTCTTCAGCTCGTGTTGCCTCTTCCTCCAGCTCACATGCAGCTGGTTTGGCTTCCTCCCAGGATCGCCGTGGAAGAAACTCTGGCCCTGTTGTCCAGAGACCCACTGTAATTCCACCCACAGCACCACGTTCCCAGTTATCCTCACACTCCCAGGCCAGTCTACAGCCATCGGTAGTACAGGCATGGGAGAAAAGGCGGCCTTTCTCGGCAAACCACCAACGAGCACAGGCTCTGACTGCAGGCATTGCCAAACTTCTGTCACTGGAAATGCTGTCATTCAGGCTGGTGGAGACTGACAGCTTCCGTGACTTGATGTCATTGGCAGTCCCACAGTACAATGTGCCCAGCCGCTTTTATTTCAGCAGGCAAGCCGTCCCTGCCCTGCACAAGCATGTGGAGGGACACATAAAACACGCGCTACTGAACGCCGTCAGTAGCAAGGTCCACCTCACCACCGATGCGTGGACCAGTCAACATGGACAGGGGCGATACCTTTCCCTCACTGCCCATTGGGTTAATGTTGTTGAGCCGGGTACAGATCGTGCGAGTGGCGCAGGACGTGTCCTGCCCACTCCAAGGATTGCAGGAATCCAGTCTGTACGCATTGACTTCTCCTCTTACACAAGTTCCTCAGAATCGTCGCTGCAGGAGCCTTCACAGTCCACCTCCACATGGACCCGTGAACGTTTACCTGTTACGACCGACATGAGCACAGCCGTGGCCAAACGTCAACAGGCCGTCTTGAAATTAATTTCTTTAGGGAATCGAAGCCACACAGCACAGGAGCTCTGGAATGCCATCAAGCAGGAGAGCGATGTGTGGTTTGTGGCAGCGAATCTCCAGCCAGGGATGGTAGTGTGTGATAATGGCCGAAATCTGGTGGCAGCTCTGGGCCTCGGCAACCTCACTCACATCCCATGTCTGGCTCATGTGCTCAATTTGGTCGTGCAGAGTTTTTTGAGGGACTATCCGGATCTTGATGCACTGCTGCACAAGGCCCGCCTAGAGTGTGCTCACTTGCGGCGTTCCAGCACGGCAAAATCGCGCATTGCGGCTCTGCAGCGCCGATTCCGCCTTCCGGAACATCGCATCATATGTGACCTACCTACCAGGTGGAATGCCACGTTACATATGTTGGAGCGGTTGTGTGAGCAGCAGCAAGCAGTAATGGAGTACCAGCTGCATCAGGCGCAAAGAAGTCGCACTCCGCGCCGTTCAGACTTCACAACCACAGAGTGGGCCACTATGAAGGACGTCTGCCAGGTTTTGCGTCCCTTCAATTATTCCACACGGATGGCGAGTGCAGATGATGCACTAGTCAGCATGACTGTCCCCCTTATCTGCCTGCTTGAAAAATCACTGCAAGCGCTAAGGGATCATGTTGTGGAAGAGGTGGAGGATGAGGATTCACCATTTCCATCATTTTCTGGACAGTCAGCGACACGTGGTTCCTCACAAAAGCGTAGGCAGGGGACACTTTGTGAGGAGGATGAGGAGGAGTCAATGGAGGAGGAAGACATCCGTCCAGAGGAGGGAGTTACACAATTGTCCAGTAGTCAGTGTCTACAGCGAGGGTGGGGTGATGACGAGCGGGCAGAGATCACGCCTCAAGCAGGGGACAGCGTTTCTTGGCCAGTTGGCAGTCTGCAGCACATGGTGGATTACATGCTGCAGTGCCTGAGAAACGACCGCCGCATCGCCCACATTCTCAACATGTCTGATTATTGGGTGTTCACCCTCCTCGATCCTCGCTACCGGGACAACATAGAAAGCCTCATCACACCGTTGAACCGGGAGCGAAAAATGAGGGAGTACCAAGACACACTGGTGAATTCCATCATCTTCTCCAGTCCAACTGAGAGAAGTGCTGCTAGTGCATTACAAAGCAGCTCAGTGCGTCCAGGCAGTGGAGGAGGCTCTGCACAAAGAGGGAGCAGATGCAGTGCCTCTGCCCAAGGCAAGACCAGTATGGCCCAACTGTGGCACACTTTTGTGTGCCCGCCACAAAAGTCTACACCATCACAGACGGCTCCAGGCAGCAGGAGGCAACGGTTCCGTCAGATGGTGACAGACTACATGTCTTGCCCTCTTGCTGTACTCCCAGACGGCTCTTCCCCTTTCACGTTTTGGGTCTCAAAGCTGGATACATGGCCAGAGCTAAGCCAGTATGCATTGGAGGTGCTGGCTTGCCCTGCGGCTAGTGTATTATCGGAACGCGTCTTTAGTGCTGCAGGTGGTGTACTAACTGACCGTCGCATGCGACTATCCTCCGATAACGTTGACCGGCTTACTTTCCTGAAAATGAACCAGGCCTGGATCTCGCAGGAATTTGCCACTCCTCTTCCTGATTAAATAATTAGGTGACTGTCTACAGTATCCAGGTCTCCTGTTGTGTTCATCTTTCTACCACCTGAACTTTAATTCCTGGGCTCCAACACCGCCAGTTGAGGCTCAGAAGTGCCGTCTGCACAGTCAAAACATACGACCCAATGTTATTGGGTGTCAGTAACGTCAGCTGATCCCCAGCTGTGTAGCCGGCAATGTGTCCTGCGACCGCCACGCTGACACAACA